>NC_092127.1:92980534-93308590 GCF_043159975.1 Macaca nemestrina
TTGTTAAAGTAAAACAAACAAAACTAAACAAAAAACAAAACCTTAGCTACCTATATTCAAGAAATATTTCAATTATAAAACATTAGCTGTATTATAAAGACAGAATGACTTATTTTCTTTGTGTATTTTTTACATGCTTTCCTCTTGACTTGTCATTTAAGTCTCTCTCCTCCTCTTCTTTGAGGTCTTTCTTTCCTATTGAGTAGCATCAAAATCCATACTAATGATTCAGACTTGCAAATATTTACAAAAGATTAAACAGGCTATCAGAGATGTCAACCAAACCACATTTCTACAGGAGGAAAACAGATTGTACAGAATATAAATTTCATGAATTATTGCTTATTGTAAGTCACCATTGAAAAGGCTTCATAATTCATTGGCTTCTTATTGAAAATGTACTCATTCAACTGTGAGAGATGCTAATGTGTTGAACTCTGAAAGTCAAGATCTGTTTTGTGGTTTCCAAAATGCAAAACTGAAAGAATTAAATTAAGTTCAACTGTATTTTATTTTCAATTAATGACATTCATATTAAAGGTGTCTAATTCTATTGAAGTAGGTAAGGTTACATCATAAATTATATAATATCCATAAAGTGTATTTAGCATGTACTATAAAATATTAAGCAACCAATAGGTTGGATATTACTTTCTGACTCTTTATTACCAAGTGTTCATAGAACATCCATTACTGGTTCTAAAAAAGGACTAAATTTAGAATTTTAAAAATGAAACTTATAGCAACCATTCAACCTAGATTTTCATATACGAAATGATCAGAATCATAAAATCTTCCCATCTACATATCATATATTTTGTTTTATATAAATATGCATTACTAATTATATATTTATAAAGACATTTATAGCTAAATAATTGTAAATATAGTATCATATATATTATAATGTTTTCATCACTGAGTACTTATATCTCATATGCAAGTTTATCTGAAAATATTTTTCATCAAATCATCTTTATAATTCATGATTTTTAATAGCAGAAAATTAGTTTTGTATTTTCACTCAGAAAAATAATGAAATAAAGATCAGACATAAAAAATCTTCATGCAAATGAATCATTTTCAGTGAAGAAGTGGTCTAGCTTGTCATTAGCTCCCTTGGAATAGGCAATCCCATGGTATACTAACATTTAACCACCTTTAGTTAATGAAGTTCAGAGTAGTTACAGCAGTCTTATAATTTACATATTAAGCCCCCAAAAAGTTCAGGAAAACATAAACTGTTTTCATGCAAAAGAGAAGAAGTTTTGGTTCTGAAAGTCCACATCAAATGTATCTGGCCTCAAGTATGTGTACTACATTCATTCCATTTGGGAAAGTGGCCATTCACAGATTATTTTTTAAGGATTCAATGTCCAATGTCCTTGTGCAGTAGTGGATTTCATTCAAGCATCATCATATATATGTCAAGCATGACTGGACAGAGTAAACTTCCTTCTTTTTTTTTTTTTTTTGTTTTGTTTTGTTTTTTGAGATCGGGTCTTCCTCTGTTACCCAGGCTGGAGTGCAATGTTTCAATATCAGCTCACTGCAACCTCTGTCTTCCAAGTTCAAGTGACTCTCCTGCCTCAGCCTCCCAAATAGCTTGGATTACAGGCACACACCACCATGTGGGGCTAATTTTTATATTTTTAGTAGAGATGGGGTTTCACCATGTTGGCTAGGCTGGTCTCAAACTCCTGACTTCAAGTGATCCACCCACCTCAGCCTCCCAAAGTGCTGGGATTACAGGCATGAGCCACCATACCCTGCCAGAGTAAACTTCTTTCTAAATCACACCTTGACTAGAGGACTTGTCTTTCCAATTACAAAATAATTTAAACACTTTTGCAATTCCACATCTGTGTCCTCTTGAATGAAACTACCTACTTGCTCCAATCTATCTTTTAAAGGCTGTTGTTGAAAGGTCAGTTGAAAAAAACAGACCCACTTGACAGACTTTGAAACTACACTGATTGAGGCCGCCTAGGACTTCTGTTTTACCACTGCAATGGCAATTGCTGGTAAGAATAAAAAAATGGAGAGCTAAAAAGTAGAACCAACTTTCTTCTTTTAAGAAAAATACTTAATAATGTAATTGACATAAAAGAATAAGGTCTTGATAAAGCTTTGAGATATTAACAGAATGTATCTTTTTCAGTTCTGAAAATTGTCAAAAGAAAAAAATCCTTTAATTAAATATTGTTTTTGTGACTTCCTTTTTAGGTAAATAGTTTTAAAACTCTCAGAATTCCACATATTTATTTTAGAATTTTTGATACTTTTATAGAAAAAATAAGTTGTTCAATGCATGCAGAATTTCTGTTTGAAATGATGACAAAGTTTTGAAAAATCATAGTGGTGATGGCTTCCCAATAATGTGAATATACTTAATTCCACTGAATTTTATATGTAAAAATAGTTAAAATGGTACAAAAAAGAAAATTTCTGCAATAAGCAAAAAAAGTAAGGCACATATGTGAATAAAGTTGAAAAAAGCATTCGTTTTTCAAAATGCACCTTTTTAACTCCTCTAATAATGCTTATTTATAAATAGAAGCTAAAATATACATAGGAGAGCTGGTTACTTTCACTGAATTGACATTCACTTATGAATTACAGTTGGGTCATTTTATTTGTAATTCATATTAGCTTTCTAAATGTGCATTTAGAGATCCTAATATCTATATTAGTCCTGAAAGAAGAAACATAAAGAAGAAAATTAAAAGGAAGAAAGGAAGGGAAAGAGAGAGGAAAGGAAAAAGAGAAAAGTCTCTCCTGTCCTTCTTGTCCTTTCTTTGGTGACTTGAAGACTCTTCACAGATCTGTTAGATGAAATAATAATTGTGCTTTGTAGATAATGTTTGAAGCACTTCTTAGATATTAAAAATACATTTTTTTAAAGCTACATGTTTTAAAGTACATTAACTAGTATAAGAGGGCATTAGCACTTCAGTAATCTCTGTTGATTACTGTAAAATGTTTTCCCATATACGTCATCATTTGACCATAACTGGGAAGAAGTCTTACAGGAAGAAAAGACATTAATACCTGGGAGATATTACATGGTTCAAAATAGGGAAGGAAAGGGAAGAAGGAAGGAAGGAAGGGAGGGAGGGAGAAAGGAAGGAAGGAAGGAAGGAAGGAAGGAAGGAAGGAAGGAAGGAAGGAAGGAAGGAAGGAGGAAGGGTGGGAGAAAGGGAAGAGGCTAGGCCTAATTGATTACAGGACTAAAAATGCAGTTTGAAATAGCTATATCAAGGATAACCAAAAAGGAAAGATGAAAATGTTCCAACACGATGTAGAAAAATTGAATAGTTTTGTCTTTCATGTCAGAACTTCCTTGCAAGAGAAGACAGGAGAAAGAGTAATAGTCAGAGAGGTCAATAATCCAAGCATTTACTGATAATTTTTTACAGAGCAAACAAATAAAAAATTAACTAAAGGAGCCATATCATCTAGTTGGGTACCTAAGAAATAAGGACATTAAACAATTATAGAACGGAATAATAAATTTTGTAAAAGACAAGAACTGAAAAACTGTTATGCATGAAAAAGCTCAGGAGACCAATGCATTTTCATTTTATCTCTCTTTCTAACTCTTCCTCTTCCTTTCCGTCTGTCTTTCCTTTTCTTTCTTCTTTCCCATTTTCTGTTCCTGCCATGTCTTTTTCTTGAAAGAACTTTATTTCCTCCATAATAACATCATACAAATACACATGGAAATGGTATACATACATATAGCGGCGGGACAAAATCAAAGGCTGCCTCCTAGCCTTGTGCCCTAGAGGTAATAAGTTTAGCTTCTTTTGGTTGTTTTTTCTAGTTTGTCTTCATGACTGTAACAATGAAAATAACAATTCTTAGTTTATCGATGTAGGCAGCATCTATTGTCTTTCACTATGGTTGCAGAAATTTAGCTTCCTTTCTTGAGAAGCTCACCTTTTTTGCCATCTTTCCCATACATTGATATCTCAATTTTTGTTTAAATCAGTACTAAACTTATGTTATGATAATTAAGTGTTAATTACTTCTGGGCAAATGACACAGTAAATGTTATTTCTTTTTGTTGTTTTCATTTGTACTGGATATATAACTACTATTTTTCATTTGCGATGTATTTTATAGCTTAATGGGAAACAGTATCAGGATCCAAGGAGAATATAAAATATTCTGTGCCGATAATTCTATGGTGGAACTGGGTGGGGCTGGATTAAAAAGGAAATAATTTTTACAAATTGTCATTTGCTGTTTGATAAGCAGTTTCCATAACTTACAAATTACTTATCATTATCCATTTTATGCTACTGTAGCTCAATCCCACAGGGAACATTTGGAGACTGCATAGAGTAATCCTTGGAGTTGGCTCAAGGACAAACGGTTTGGGGATTTGGACATCAACTCCTATCAGTTAGTGGCTGAAAGATACTCCCAGGAACATAATTTCCTAGAACTTCGAGCATGTATTCACACAGCATAAAATGCTTCCCAGTGGTCAGAGAAAACTTTCAAGCAAAGGTTCACAAGTGTTTGCAGTATAAATCTGTTGGGTTCAAGAACACACACAGGGACAGTGATTGCAAAAGGGAAATGAGTTAGGCACCATCAACTCCTGCTTTTTTCTCTTTCCTTCACACTACTATAAGTAAAAGGGAAGCAGAAAGCCAGGTCTCTAATTGTTCCTCAAAGACCTCTGCCTTTCTTTCACCCACAAGATTCATGGCCTTACCAAGTAGTCTGCATGGAGATGGTCAGTCTGAAACTAATTTTGTTCTTCATTCCCATTTACTTCAGACACAACGACAAACTTCACACTTCTGGATTATGATTTATCACCAGGACTCTCATTCTATAAGAATCTGAACATCTTCTAATAAAACTCTTAAACTTAGTCCAAAGTACTCTGATATTTACACCCAATCATCAGGGAATCTCCCATATCCTAAACCTTTCCTCTGGTAGTTCTCTTCATGTTCTTGTTCTGATTGAAACCCTCCCCTCGCTGAGCAAGGAGGCCCAACAATTCATCTGCATGCCATATCTTTGTGCTTTTGCTCTCCCAGCTCACTGTTTTTATCCTTCTCTCTTAAAATTTTTAACACCCATTTTCCTCCTTCCCACTGTAGTCATTACAATGATTTCAATTTCACTGAGAAAGGAGAGAAATTAGAAGACTTTTCCCACTTATTTCTGCCACCTCATCTGCCAGCTTCCCTGTTGTATACACATCTGTACTCACCCTCACCCCAATAATCTGGAAGAACTGTCGTTACTACTACAGCCTCTCCACCTGATATGCAGTAGTTATTCCCTATCGACAACTCAAGACAATCACTTCAGCAATTCTACCCTCTCACATTAATTTTCCTCTTCTGTCATATCATCTCCATTCAACATCTCTAACCTTAAAAAATATATACACATATACATACATGTGCATATACATACATATGAATACATATATGTATATATTATACATATATGTATACATACTTGGTATATGTATGTTATATATATTTACATGTATATATTATTCACGTGTATATAGAGATATTAGTGTGATATAACCCATATTAAAATAAATTTTAATTTTAAACAAATCTCAAACTCATATATCCTAGAAGTGACTGCCTCATTTTTGTTTCTTTTCTCAGCAAGTTCCTTGAGTTTTCTGTATATATTGTGAGAATTTCTTTACATTCTCACTTAAACTCTATTTCATTCAACTTTTTGATACTATCTGCTCATGCGTTCTACTTAGCTCTATTAAGGTCAAATGATAACATCAAAATAATATCAAAAATGCTAAAAAGAAGAGACAGGTTATGTTTTGGTTGTGCTGAATTGCATGAACTTAACAAAAATACCTTTCTGCTCTTGAAAGTTTTTTCTTACCTTTGCCCTTTTGCAGTATCAAGTCCACCTTTGTTCAGTCTCTTCAAACCCCCACTTCACTTCTGCAACTGAACTTTCATACTTATACCCTAAGTGCCAAGGGTAATGGACATTTTATGGCATTCATACTACCTGTGTTAGTCCATTCTTGTATTACTATAAATACATGAGATTGAGTAATTTATAAAGAAAATAGGTTTAAGTGGCTCACAATTCTGCAGGCTGTATAGGAAGTGTGGTGCCAACATCTTCTTGCCTTCTGGGAAGCCCTCAGGAACCTTAAAATCATGGTAGAAAACAACAACAACAACAACAACAACAACAAAAATCATGGTAGAAGGTGAAAAGGGAGCAGCCATATCACATGATGAAAGCAGGAGCAAGAGAGAGCACCCGAGGCGCACACATATTAAATAATCAGATATTGTGAGAAGTCACTCACTATCAGAAGTACAGTACCAAGGGGATAGTACCAAACCATACATAAAAAGCCTGCCCGCATGACCCAATCACCTCCCACCAGGCCCCACCTCCAACATTGGGGATTACATTTCAACATGAGATTTGGGTGGGGACACACAACCAAACTATATCACTACCTAAGCCCTCTGTCATATGATGACTTCAGCTTCCTCCTTTAGATTCCAGAAAACCATGTTCTATTGTTTCTCTTCATTCTTTCTAACATCTATTTCTCATTTTCCTTTACTGGTTGATTTCTAACGTCAGCCCCCTAAATAGTAATCTGATCTCCACTGCCCCGAGTTTGCATTATCTGTCCTCTCCCCTTAGTAGTCACCAGGTGATCTCATTAATTTCCCTTTCTTACCTATCTCTTCCTTTCACTGACTCCCAAATATCTGCCTTTCAAATTGTATCTTTATGCTGAGCTTCTGAGTTAAACTTTTAGTTTTGTATTGAGTACTTAAAACTTTTTTTCTCATACAACATTTTAAAACATAAACTCAATCTCTCTCTCTCTCTCTCTCTCTCTCTCTCTCTCTCTCTCTAACACCTACTCATCTTCTTCTACCCTCTGCCTGAAATTAAGGACTTATCATGCATCCATTACAGGGTCAATTACCAACCATACAAATCACACCACAAATAATTCAAAATCATTATTTTAAATCTCTCTTGAATTACCTCTCTCATCTTCTTTCCCGCTAATTTTCCTTTATTTAGGTGCATCCTCATTTCTCACAACAATTATAACAGGTTTCCTTCTGGTTTCACTCACTGAAATGATATCGCCTCATGACAACTCCAGCTGACTTTTTAGGTTAATGATTCAGTCCAGCACTGCCTTGTTTTAAATATTCCTGGCCTCTTGCTGGTTCTAAAATAAAGTCCAAGCTCTAGCTTGGGACACACAGTCTTCTTCTACTCTTTTGCTGATCTTTTCCCTCCTTCCTGTGTTACTTCTGACCACTCCTTCTCTTCTTCCCTATCTTCTCACCAGCCCGACTGGTCTTTCCCCACCTATCCTCAGGCCTTTACATCTGTATGACTTTGCCATATTTTTCACCATTATCTGAGTGTTCTTCTAAATTCTTCTTCTCCCAAACCTCTTTTTAAGATCCAAGTGAATACTAACTCTTATGAAAAAATCTAAGGAAGCCTTCATTCTTTCTGGAGGTTTGGTCAGAATAAAGAATTATTTCACCTTCCATGCTCCTGAAGCACCGTTTATATATCTCTATTATAGCATTTATTTGTTGTTTAATTGTTATTTATAAGTGGATCCCAAATACAATATCTTCAGACTCAGCAACCACAGCCTAATCACCCCTTGACAGAGAGAAAGAATAAGCGTGAGTCCTAACTCAACACTGAGCCTTAAAAACTACATTGTAGGCCGGGCGCGGTGGCTCAAGCCTGTAATCCCAGCACTTTGGGAGGCCGAGACGGGCGGATCACTAGGTCAGGAGATCGAGACCATCCTGGCGAACACGGTGAAACCCCGTCTCTACTAAAAAATACAAAAAACTAGCCGGGCGAGGCGGCGGGCGCCTGTAGTCCCAGCTACTCGGGAGGCTGAGGCAGGAGAATGGCGTAAACCCGGGGGGCGGAGCTTGCAGTGAGCTGAGATCCGGCCACTGCACTCCAGCCCGGGCGACAGAGCCAGACTCCGTCTCAAAAAAAAAAAAAAAAAAAAAAAAAAAAAAAAAAAAAAAAAAAAAAAACTACATTGTACCTTACTTCTACTGTTTACCAGTTATGTAATCTAAACAAAACACATAACCTTGCAGCTACCCAGTTTTTCTTCTAACAAATGAAAATAATAATTATACCTTCTTTTCCAGTTATTTTAAGAATCCTTTGGGAAAATATATGTAAGGTACCACAAATCAGTTCCTAGATCATGGTATATAGTCTTCCTTCTTTGGTTCCTCTTTTTATCCCCAGCACAAAGCGCCATCATCAGGTCACAGGAAGTGTTAAATACAGTAAATATACATGAGTAAAACTATCTGTGTGCTGTATTCAGTGTATCCAAATCTCTCCAAGACTAAATGACTTAAAACAAGGACAACTTTTATTTTGTTCATGAATTTGTGATCTGGGCTTGGCGAGGACAGGTTGGCTGTGTTCCATTCAGCATCAGCTATAGTGGTCTGAAGGCTGGGAAGCTTGAATCATTTTAAGATTTCCTTACACACCTGCCTGGCATTTGATGCTGCCTGCTAGGTCAGACCTCTGCTGGAGCTGTGGCCAGAACTCCTACACACAGGCATTTCATGTTGCTGTGTGGCTTCCTCACAGAATGATGAATGGGTGCCAAAAACACGTGTCCCGAGGGAGAGCAAAGGGGAAGTTGTGTTACCTTTTGTGACCTCGCCTGGAAGTCATACAGCATCACTTCTGCCAAATTCTGTCAGAAGTGAGTAACTAAGGCTGGCCTATATTTAAGTAAAGAGGAATTGCACTTTGTCTCTTAATGGACATAGTGTCAAATAATTTGCAATTTTTAAGTCCCTGTGCATCCATCTATCAGTGTCAATATCTATACCAGGATGTTGTGTTGAATATAGAAATGAGCCCATTTAAGAATATCAGGGACCCAACATATGAATTAGGGATCTAGTAAGGCAAAAAATAAAACAAAACAAAAAACAAACCTAGACCAGAATTTCAGAGACCTGGGTCTTAATTCCAGATGTGCTCAGCTAAAAGCTAATTGGGCCTTAACTACAAACAAGTTACAACTTTTATTTATTTATTTATTTATTTTTTGAGATGGAGTTTCTCTCTTGTTGCCCAGGCTGGGGTGCAATGGCACGATCTTGGCTCACTGCAACCTTCGCCTCCCGGGTTCAAGCGATTCTCATGCCTCAGCCAACCGAGTAGCTGGGATTACAAGCATGTGCCACCATGCCTGGCTATTTTTGTATTTTCAGTAGAGATGGGGTTTCTCCATGTTGATCAGGATAGTCTCAAACTCCTGACCTCAAGTGATCCGCCCGCCTCGGCCTCCCAAAGTGCTGGAATTACAGTTGTGAGCCACCGTGCCCAGTCCGCAAGGCACAATTTTTAAGCCTCACTTTTTCCATCTCTAAAATAGTGATAATAATTATTCTGCAGTGAATCTCACAAAGCTCTGAGAATCAAAAGATAACACAAGTAAAGACATTATGAATGCTACTACCTAGGTAAAATGCTCTGTTAGAGTGGGGGATGAAAGAGCAAAACAATGCTTATTTGACACAACAATAGCAATTCACTCTTATCTTCATTAGATTTACTTTTACCTCTTGGGAGTACTAACTCTTTATTCTTTAATTTTCTTTTGTATAAGAAGTGAATTGTGATAAATGCCACCACTGTTATTTAGGTACGAGAAAAAATATTAAGCTCTTAAGCAGGTGTTTTGCAAGCATCCATTGTATCATTACATATACCACCACAGTGATACACCCCATGTATCCTAAGTTATACATTTCAAGGAAGTAAAGCAAGTGACATTTCACAATCTAAGTTTGTCCTGCTTAAAAAAACGGATTCTAGGTTTTCAGAAAATGTCAAAGAACATCAAGAAAAGTATGTGATATTTAAAATATCAAGCACCCCAATATCCAAAATATAAAACAAAAAGGGCAACTACGGTGTGTACTCTGAACAATATATGACATTTTTAATCCTTCTGTTTAATCATACCTTGCATTTATATAGCTGATGGATTTAAATTGGCATAATATCTTCAGACTCAGCAAATCATTCCATAATTTAAATCATTCCATAATTTCCCCATTAAAGAATATTATGCCTTTTTCTTCACCTCTATCTGATTTATTCATTATTCAACCTATAATACACTTGACGGTTCTTTTTACATTCCTTTATCTATCCAGATGTATACATAGGACAGGATTCTAGTAATTGGGAATTAATTGAAATGTTTATGGATCTATGAAAGAAAACATTCTATGTATTTGGCTGCATTTAAATGTAAAATGCCTCTTTGATATAAAATATGGTGAACAAAATTCAAAGAGAAGCCACAGCCTAGAATGAGATGTATCAAGTGCATAATAGGCAAAGAATGTGAATTAAAAATATATTAAATATACTAAAAATAAATGATAAAAGAAGAAACAACTAAATCAAATGAGTATAGAATACAAACAAGAAAGTCACAGACAAAAAAGCCCAGATTGCAGTAAACACAGAGAAACATTCCTGAAATTACTAAAATGAAGGACTTATGAATTAAAGCAATAAAGGAATGCCATTTCATATCCATCAATGGTCCAAGTTCTAAAACTTGACAAAACCAAGTTTTGCTGTAAAAATTGGAAACTCTCATACACTGTAAAAGTTGGAAGCTCTCATACACTGCTTTCTCCTAGCTTGCAATATTACATAATGACAAGTGAAGATGAAAATATGCAATGAAAAATAAATATTTTAAGAAATGGCTCTTAGTAGTAGCTGCATCTGTTAAAATCATTTGCTCAATCATAAAAGATACATTGAGTGCATTCTATAAGACAGAATCCATGTTGGATGTCACTTAGGTCTAAGATAAAATGGCTTTAATGGCTAAGATAACATGATAATGTATATATAAAGGAATCTCTTAAATGTGGAGCACACAATAGGCACTCAATAAAAGGCATATTTAATAATATTTCCTGAAGTTTTGGGCTAACAGTTACCAATGTTCAATGTCATTGTACATAAGTCAGTTTGTGATCACTTATAAAAACAATATACTATATAGGTATGTAAGTTTGGGGGTTAGATTTTGTACTATTTCCAATCCTGTCCTATAGGAAAAATTATTTTCAGAAATGGGGTTCTTGCAGCTTGGAACATAATTTCCAATGACAGCTTTAAATATGAATTCACAACGTGTTATATCTCATACAACTTTTATAGAAATGAAGTGACATGCTCAGTGAAAGTATGTTGGCCAACTCAAAAAGCATCTAAAGTGAACTGAAAGTTATCAGTGCCACAGATACTAAATAGAGAGTTTGAAATGAGAAAGTGAAATAAGGCAATAATTCTAAATCAGTTTGTTATTTTATATAATGTTATACTGCATAAATACATATCTAAATTAATAAAAGTATACCATCTTTACCATAAATAGGAAAAACTTATTTTTTGTCTGTATATATTTTCTGGCTATGAAAGTAAAGGATAATCTTAAATTTTGACATGTATTCAGACACACACTGTACGTCTCCCTTGCTTTAAAATTCTTCAGTGGCTCCTGACAGCTAAGAGGACAAAGTTCAAGCCTCTTATGAAAACATGGAAGGATTCTAGAATCTAGCTTTTACCTAGCCCTCCAGTTTTTATATTTTACTTTCCCTTAAAGTTCAGTAAAACAGGCTATTTGAGATTCTGTTAAAGGGCTAGACTCTCTCCCCACTGTTCTTTGCTCTGTCTTACCTCCTGGCCCAAGGCACTTCAAAGTTTCAATTCCTGTCCTGCCTCTTGTTTGAAATTCCCTGAGCAGAACCACTCACCAACTCCTTCTTTTCTTGCAGACCATCCTTTTCATATCTTTTACGTAGTACTATATCATAATTTTCTCTAAAACTCTAACGTGATTTATAAGAGTACACAGTTCAGAGTCAAGACAGGCAGAAACTAACATTCTAGTTTTGTCACTTAAAAGCTGTTTGACCTTTGTCAATTCACTTAACTTCTCTGATTGTAAAATAGGGATAATAATATTTACTAATATAGTGTTATGAGGCTTCAATTACTTATAAAAAGATTGAGGACAACACATGACACAAAATGGGTATCAATAAATGAATGGTAGATGTTGTCATCATTATTACTGCTGGCATATCATCATTTTTATTCCTTCCCCAAAATATGTAATATTTGTAATATTTGGCATAAATGGATTTTTTTTTAAATTTTTGCATTACTTAATGTTAATGTTTTGACTGAAATACATACTTAATTCTTAGGTGGATAAATGAATGAATGAGTAGGACCTCGAGAAATGAGCAAATTCTCATATTATAGTTTGTCCCATAGAGAGTAGTGGAGAATAATCAAGTCTCTTTTCCTCCATTATACATCTACATCACAAACCATGTACTCTTATGGAGGGTATAAAAAAATCTCATTATGTCATTTTACTATGTATTATTGCTGAGAACTCTCACATTACCTAAACATGAGAAGTGTTTTGCACACACAGAATCTTAAATTTTGTCTTCTGAATTTAGTATCATTTTTAAGGATGATCTGAAATAGTTTGAGTTCTTACTAGGAATGTATACATCTGAATTCTTTAGGCCAACAGCTCTCTAGCTGGTCTGACACTTAGATGCAGATTCTGAGGAATCCAGGGTGAGGGGAATGAATGTCACAGTGTCAGGGCTACCAGCCACAGGACAGGTGAGGGAAGGGGTGAAAGGACAACTCAATGATTCATGAACAAATGGATCAAATGGGAAATGGAATAACTGATGACAATAAGAAAAATGAGAAAGCCTCCATGTCCCAATGCCTCTGTTTCCCAGCATTTTATTTAAAAGGTTTCAACTATGATATTCATGATGTTGACATTGACTTACTTGAATGGATTAAAAGAACTCTGAGACTTTCTCCTTCTTAGGTGGCCAGATTATTGAACAGTCTAGTGTAATTCTGATAAACATTTTCCCAGTGAGGATTGCTAATATTCCCAGTGGACTAACTGGAGAAGCCACTGAAGGGCAGATAGATATTCTACTGTAAATAAATTGACATTGCCATTTATCACTATTCCCTTGAGAGTTTAGTCAGCATTGAATCCACAGAGCCTATAAACCCTGGTAGAGCTCAGAAAAATTGAATTTCAGTATCCATAAGGCTAAGTAGTCCCTGAAGTAGAATCAGGAACAACAACAACAACCGTCCAACTCTCCCTCCTTTTCCAACTTAAGAAAATCACACAACAAACACATTATTGTCATTATCCTCTTCAGCCTGCTGTAATTAAAACACACATTGCACTTCTCTTGTGTCTACTATACACAAGTCTCCTAATTCCAAACTCCTGGAACAAAATGCCCAGTAGGCACAGTGATCAGGTACGATGTGTTTAAGTCCAGGTCCACAAGGACAGATATTACAAATAAAAATTGACTTCATTAATTAAGATGTGGTGAAAAAGAAATGACCACAGTCTCCACCATTCTATTAGTATCCTATGAAATCAAGTGTGCCCCAGCCTCTCACATTTCCACAGTAAGAGAAAAACTGTGGGTTTTTGTTTGCTTGTTTCTATCATTATTAGTTGCGTTGTCTCAAACTCATCTCAGAGAGTAAGACAATTGATATGCTTGGACTCTGTGTCCCCACCCAAATCTCCTCCTGTAGCTCCCGTAATTCCCATGTGTTGTGGGAGGGACCCAGCAGGAGATGATTGAATTATGGGGATGGGTCTCTTCCACGCTGTTCACCTGAGAGTGAATGGGTCTCATGAGATCTGATGGTTTTAAAAATGGGACGTGCCCTGCACAAGCTTTTTGTTTGTTTGTTTGTTTTTATTTTTGTTCTGGCTGCTGCCACCCATGTAAGATATGACTTGCTCCTCCTTGCCTTCCCCCATGATTGTGATGTTTCTCCAGCCATGTGGAACTGTGACTTCTCCATTAAACCTCTTTCCTTCATAAATTGCCCAGTCTCAGGTATGTCATTACAGCAACGTGAAAACGGACTAATACAAAAATGAAGGCTTGTTTTGCTTTCCCTGCAGCAAATCACCTTTTATAGCCTGGGCTGTAAAATCTTATTCTCTATTCTCAATAATATAATTCATTATTACCCCAAGGTGGATCCACCATCATAAATACTATTACAAAGATACAACAGCACAATTTCTCAGAACACTTCTGAAATGCATTTTTATTTATTTTTCATCCGTTTCTAAAAAGAGTAGCTTAACAATGAAGTCCCAAGCTTTCCAAACAGATTTTGGATAAAGTCCCTATTGAATTACATTCATCTAAATGCTATATATAGCTCACCCACTTTTATCAGGGGAGTCTTTCATTTGAAATCAGAAATTCTAACAAGGAATTTCTGGGACCGTGTGTATTACATCTATCACTAGAGTGCACTGCTTTGTTTCAGGACTCTCATTTAAAATTCTGTTTAACCATCCTCAAATCATCTTATTCCTTATGAGGACCATATGAATAGCCAGTAGGTCCCTTTCATGGGTGTGAAACTGATCCCTTTATTGATGTGGCCCCATTGCTCTGTCTACTCTCCTGGAGTGATGCACTGGAAAAACAAAGTTGCCGGCAATGCAGTTTCATGTCAAATTAGCATATGGCATAGCATATGGAATGACAACTAGAGGACTGGTTTCTCAGACCTGAGAAGGTACCAAAAACACATTTTCAGAAGAGACACATCTCTCACTGAAAAGGCAGCTGCCCAACACACAATTGTCTCCCAGTAGACTGGTACTGGCAAAGACAACTATCTTGACTGAAAGAACACTGCCAAGAAACTGACCTTAGAGGGAATGGAAGAGAGCAGAGCATGATATTTACATTTCTTTGAAGTCTCTTTCAAGTTTTGAAAATCACTCCTAAAAATACACTCAACTGTGACTAGAAATATATATTTTCTAATATTTTGCACAGCCTGGCTTAAAATAAAGCAATTCAACAGATTAACAGTATTAAACATATGCATTTAGGTTTTTTTAAAATCTTTCTCAATGTAATAGTTTAGGACTTTTTTTGATAACTGCTAAACCGATGGCGTACTTTGGTATCCCACACATTCTGAAGAGAGAGCGCTAATCTTCTCTGATTCTTTCTTTAATTTGTAACTATTGCAAAGCATTTCAGCATCACACCCTTTATCATACAACTGCCAGTAAAGAATATTTTGAAGATATTGTCAAATCCTTCATGTGAGTGACAAGTTGTTTCACAGCTTTTTATTTCAATCAACTTTTTAAATCTCATTAACCAGAAAACTCATTCTGTCTCAAAGAAATGAATTTTAATGTATTAAATATGATACACTATAGAGACTCTTGGTGGGAAGAACATATGTACAAAACCTCTAATATGTAGACAGAATATAGTGAGATTATCACAGCACATTTATGAAATTCTTGTCTCTATAAGCCCTTAATAAAATGCCTCTAGTTGCCCAGGATACTCCTCATAAGCCTTTCCCTAAAATTCTAGTTCACATAAATTTGCCTCAAAAGGTTTCTTTCCTTTGCTACCAAATGATGACTCATTTCCACAGCATCTAATTAATATTTACAACTCTAATTGCCTTAATAGATAAGCCTAATTTTTTAAGTACTACAGTGCTCATTCTCCCATTTCAGTAAGGCTGACCTTCATTTATATGATATTCTAATATTTCAACCACCACCCCTTAGTCACTTTCAACATCCCACTGCCTAGTTTAATATGTAAAACACAGTAGAGGTTCAATTTAAGTGTACCGAATGATATTGAACTTTAATATCTGATCCTTTCCAGTTGTCCCAACACATGTTCAACTTTGTCTTCTTTTTTCCCCATCTAGTCAGGATTCTAAGCTAAGCCATTTCATTAATACATCAAATAATCTGAAAACCAATGCCATTTTATAAACTATATGGCCTTCCTCAAGTTACTTAGCCATTTGAGCCTCAATTTCCTCACCTGTAAAATTAGAATATTATCTTTAGTCTTAGAGTTTTTGTGGGAATCATAGAGTCATACTACACAGGTTATTTAACTTACCTAAAGTGAAATACATTTGCTTGAGAAAGAGAATAAAGTAAATGGAATGAATGGTTCCATCAGTTTTTCTACCCAATAAGTCTCTGCCCTGGAGTAAGCCTGAGATGAGGGATGTAAATCTGTTAATCTCTTTCTCTTAGTCAAAGATAAATATTTTTTATGCAACATAGTTCCAAAATGTAAGCTGCCAATTTCAAACAGAACTAGCAATCTGTTTCAGTGCTGAAGGAAAAGCTGGCTGCATTAGATTTAATGAAAAGTGTTCAATCTATGTCTTTCTTTGGAAATTCTCCAAGAAATTCTCCATTTCAGTATATGAAATGTTCATGCTGACTGACTTTAGAATCTAATACTTCTGAATGATACAATTTTGTTTTATTTTACAATACTGTTTATTAGGCAAGGCGCAGTGGCTCACGCCTGTAATCCCAGCACTTTGGGAGGCCAAGGTGGACGGATCACGAGGTCAAGAGATTGAGACCATCCTGGCCAAAATGGTGAAACCCTGTCTCTACTAAAAATACAAAAACTACCTGGGTGTGGTGGTGTGTACCTGTAGTCCCAGCTACTTGGGAGGCTGAGGCAGACGAATCACCTGAACCTGGGAGGCAGAGATTGTAGTGAGCAGAGATCACACCACTGCACTCCAATCTGGAGACAGAGTGAGACTCCATCTCAAAAATAATAATAATTTTAATAAATTGCCCTGCTCATCATCTCTCACACATTAATGACATTCAATCACATTAGAGGATTATGATTCATTGTTTTATTACACAATAAAATAACCACAACTGCTAGGTATTTTAGCTCCTTGATGGTTTATCATGTTTCTTACAGTGAAATTTCCAGTTTTCTCAAGTCCTCTGTTTATTTCTCTCCTTTCTTTTGTAACAGATATTCAATATCCATTGTCACTCTTCAAATTAAGGTTATCCAGCATGAATATACCATTTTTACATGTTTCCATGTCAAAGTATTCCTTTATATTTAACCCCCTCTCTTACATTAGCTAGTCTATGAGAAAAAATAAAGCCTGTCCCACTTAAGTCAATGACTCAAGATCTGTGTCTGGATCCCACCCACTCATACATCCTCAAAGGCTTTGTTTTACTCACTTTCATAATTTAATCTATATTGTCTTTCTATTATGTGAAACCAACATCAGGTCTTCTTGGTACTAACAGCAAACTTCCTTCAATCTTGCTTAAAAGGAAGGAACAGCAGCTGGTCTATAACCCATTGCCTCTACCTTGGACACATCTGGGGAAGGAACCTGTTACTCAAAAAAAAAAAGAAAGTTCTGGAAAAATCTCCTTGCAAACACACTAACCAGACCTCTTGGTAGTATGCACTAAAATACCTTTATAGGAATATATCTATTCTATCTAGGTTAGAATTATTCTACTTTTGTCTGCTGGAATTTATCTGTGTCCACTATATAATTATCAGAGGGTAAAATTATTAGACTATGAAATGGAGATATTTTGTGATCAAAATAGTACACTTTGTGTGACTGATGTCATGCACGTATAATTCAGATACCCCACATGTTAAATCTGGGTTGGTAAGCATTTTAATGTAGAAATATAGACCTGGAAAGCTGCATTAAGTATTTTCATATTTCATCATTCTTTCCCTGTGGCTTGTGATTACTCATTCTTTTTTAAGAAAGGGTCAACAAATAACAGTCTATGAGTTAAAGAGTTGTTTAAAAATGAAAAGAAAAAATGTGATATCAACCATTTGTATCCTGTAAAGTCTAAAATGTTTGCTATCTAGCCATTTGTAAAAAAAAATTTTTTTCATCAACCTCTGCTTTAAATTATTAGTGAAAATTATTCTGTGGGTAATACTCTGCATTTAGTAAATCTGACTTCACAATTGACGCTTTGTGCCATCATACCTCCTATCATCACTGAACATCTTGAAAGCAGCAAGAGTCAGCACCACAAGTTCAAAGTACTCATGAAAATAATAATTATTTCATTTGCCCAGATACAGATCCACTTATACATAGTCATTTGATTTTCAACAAAGATGCTAAATCTTCAAATAGGAAAAAATGTATTTTCAACAATGGAGCTGGAATAAATAGTGTGATGGTTAATTTTATGTTTTGACTTGACAGAGCCACGGGGTGCCCAGATATTTGGTCAAACATTATTCTAGATAAGTCTGTGATGGTGTTTCTGGATAAGATTAACATTTGAATCACAGACTGATTAAACCAGATTACCCTCCTTGATGTGAATGAGCCTCATCCAAACAACTGAATAGCTGAATAGAACAAAGACATCGAGTAAGAAGAAACTGTACCTGCCTGACTGCTAAGCTTGGACATCAGTCTTTTCCTGCCTTTGAACTGGAACTTACACTATAATTATACTGGAACTTATATCATCATTTATCTTGGTTCTCAGACCTTCTGACTCAAACTGGAACAGTGTTAGCTCTCTTGTCTTCAGCTTGTTGAATACAGTTGTTGGGACTTTAGTCCCCATTATTATATGAGCAAATTTTTCATAATATCTATCTATCTAACTATCTAGCTAGCTATCATCTATTTGTCATCTATCTATCATTTAGATTCTTTCTCTGGAGAACCCTGACTAATACAAACGGGAATTTTTTCCCTTTGAGGGAAAAAAAATGTACCTCAACCTTGATTTCAAACAATACACAAAAAGTACATTAGAATGGAAAGTAAGCCTACAGATAAAAGGTAAAGCATAAAGCCATAAGACAAAAACATAACAAAGTATCTTAGTGACTTCGTGTAGGCAAATCATTTTGAGAAGTCACAGAAAACAATATCCACAAATAATTAGTAAATTAAATTTTCAACAAAATGTACAACTTCTGTTCATCAAAAGACAGCATGAAGAAAATGAATTAGCAAGATACAGGCACAGAAAGAAAAATATGAAACACATATATGTGAGAGAGTACTGATATCCAGGATATAAAATGAATTCTTATAGCTCAAAATAAAAAGTTTCTACAATTAAAAATACGAGACAAACATCTTACTAGACATCTCATAAAAGGAGATACAGGCATACCTTGGAGATATTGTGGTTCAGTTACAGACCACAGCAATAAGCAAATATCACAATAACGGAAGTCACGCAACTTTTTTCATTTCAAGAGCATGTAAAAGTTATGTTTACACTACACTATAGTCAACTAAGTGTATAATAGCATTATGTCTAAAAAATCCAATGTGTTTACCTGATTTGTTGTAAAAAATGCTAACAATCATTTGAGACTTTAGCAAGTCATAATCTTTTTGCTGATGAAGGATCAGCCTCATGTTGATGGTTGCTGACTGATCAAGGTGGTAGTTGCTGAAGGTTAGGATGACGGTGACAATTTCTTAAAATAAGACAATAATGAAGCTTGCCATATCAATTGACTATTTTTCATAAGCAGTCTCTCTGTGGTATGTTGTGTTATTTGAAAGCATTTACCAATGGTAGAAACTTCTTTCCAAACTGGAGTCAATCTTTTCAAATCTTGCCTCTGCTTTATTTATTAGGCTTATGTAATATTCTAAATTTTTTGTGGTTATTTCAACAACATTCATAGCATCTTCACCAGGAGTAGTTTCCACTTCAAGAAATCACTTTTTTTGCTCATCTGTAGAAGCAACTCCTCATGCATTGAAGTTTTATCATGGGATTGCAGTAATTCAGGCCCACGTTCAGTCTCCACCTCTAATTCTAGTTCTTTTTCCATTTCCACCCCATCTGCAGTTACTTCCTCCACTGAAGTCTTGAACACCTTAAAGTCTTTCACGAGGGTTGGAATCAACTTCTCCCAAATTCCTGTTAATGTTGATATTTTGACCCCCTCCCATGAATCACAAATGTTCTCAGTGGCATCTAGAATGGTGAATCCTTTTCAGAAGGTTTAAAATGTATTTTGCCCAGATCTCAGAAAATTCATTATCTATGTCAGCTATACTTTTATGAAATATGTTTTTTTAACAATAAGACTTAAAAGTTGAAATTACCCTTTGACTCGTGAGTTGCAGAGTTGATACTGTGTGAGCAGGCATGAAAACATTATTCTTCTTGTACATCTCCATCAGAATTCTTGGATGACTAGGCATATTGTCAATGAGCAGTAATATTTTGAAAGAAATCTTTTTTTCTGAACAGCATTTCTCAACAGGAGGCTTACATTTTTCAGTAAATCAAGTTGTAAACAAATGTTCGATCATTGATACTTTATTGTTCTATTGCTAGAGCACATGGAGGAGTAGATTTAGCATAATTCCTAAGGTACTTAAGATTTTCAGAATGATAGGTGAGCACTGGCTTCAACTTAAAGTCACCAGCTGCTTTAACCCATAATAAGAGAGTCAGCTTGTCCTCTGAATCTTCAAAGGCAGGCATTGACTTCTTTTTAACTATAAAAGTCTTAAACAGCATCTTCTTCCAACAGAAGGCTATTTCAGCTACGTTTAAAATCTGTTGTGTGGTGTAGTTACCCTCAACAATAATCTTAGCTAGGTCTTCTGGATAACTTGCTGCAGCTTCTATATCGGCAATTGCTGCTTCACCTTGCACTTTTATGTTATGGAAATGGCTTCTTTCCTTAAATCTGAGGCCCAACACCTGCTAGCTTCTAACTTTTCTTCTGCAGCTTTTTCACCTTTCTCAGCCATCATAGAATTAAAGATAGTTAGGGCCTTGCTCTGAATTAGATGTTGGTTTAAGGGAATGTCGTGGTTAATTTGATCTATCCATACCACTAAAACTTTCTCCATATCATCAATAAGGCTGTTTCACTTTCTTCTCATTCATATGTTCACTGAAGGGGTACTTCTAAAGTCCTTCAAGAACTTTTCCTTTCACAACTTGGTTAACTGGCCCAAGAGGCCTAGCTGTCAGTCTATCCTGGCTTTGGACATCTTTTCTCAGTAAGCTTAATCATTGCTAGCTTTTGATTTAAAAGACAAAATGTACCATACTTTTTTTCACTCGAACACATAGAGGCATTGTAGGGTTATCAGCTATTCTAATATGAGTATTGTTTTGTCTTAGGTAATAGGCCCAAAGAGAGAGGGAGAGGAGAGATGGGGGAATGGCCATTTGGTGGTACAGTTAGAACTTATGGATTGTTTGCCATCTCACATGGGCACAGTTTGTGGTGCCCCAAAACAATTAATTACAATAGTAACATCAAAGTTACTGATCACATATCACCATAACATATCTAACAATAGTGGGAAAGTTTGAAATATTGTAAGAAATACCAAAAACTAACACAGAGACACAAACAGGGCACACGCTGTGAAAAAAAATAATGCTGATAGACTTGCTCAACGCAGGGTTGCCACAAACCTTCAATTTGTAAAACACACAATATCTGTGTAGCACAATAAAACAAGTTATGCCTTATACAAATGGACTATAAGCACATAAGAAAGTGCTCAACATAATTATCATCAGGGAAATTTGAATTAAACCAACAATGAGATATTACTACGCATTCATTAGAATGGCTAAAATTTTTAAAGACTGATAACAACAACTAGATGTGAGGATGTGGAGGTGGTATCACACAGTGTTTGCTGGGAGTACAAAATAGTATATGCACTTTGAAAAAAATCTGGCGTTATTTTTCAAAACTAAATATATACTTAAGACCCAGCAACCTGACGTTACATTGTTACCTAAAAGAAAAGAAAATACATGCCCACAGAAAACTTTTGTAACTTTAAAACAGCTTTTTTCATAATACTCACAAACTAGAAGTGGCCCAGCTTCCTGTCAATAGGACAATTGGTAAATAATCTATAATATATTCATACAATAGGATACCATTCCACATTTAAAGAGTTAAGCTACTGACAAACCCAATAACTGGATAAATCTCAAAAACATTATGCTCAGTGAAATGAGCTTTACAAAAAAACAGTATATTTTGTATTGCTCACTTATGTGAAGTTCTAAATCAGGTGACTCTAACTGACGGCAGAAAAGCACTAGAACAATGGTTGCCAGAAGGCAAAAGTAGGAGTTAATTTGAAAAGAGGATGAGAGAAATTTCTGAGATGATAATGACGTTCTATATCTTGATTGAGGTTCAGTTTACTAAAGAACGGGCACTTGCCAAAATTCACTGAATTGCACATTTAAGATTTGTGCATTTTGTTAAACATAAATTTTACATAAAAGGCATCACATTTTGAGCTCCAATTAATATTGCATATGGTAAGGTATTATGGGAAAACTTGTGGCTCTCTATAATGGAGAACTTTCTATGGGAATGTTCATGGCCCTCCTTTAAATGCATCAAATGTAAGATCACTGGATGGATAAATAAAGGAATGGAGTTGCATAAACATCTAATAAAACATTTTTATCAGCCCCCAGAATTATGAAAATAAATTTTTGTTGTGTAATCCGCTCAGTCTGTATTATTCGTTATGGCAACCCAAGCCAACTAATGCAACAGATGTTTATTGTAAAATTCTTTCAACTCTGTTATATATTTGAAAATTCACATGAAAAAGACTGAAAAACAAACCAAAAATTCAAATGGAGTTAATGATTAAGAGCACTACCTTTGGAGTCATAAAGAATTGCACCCTAACTGTAGCTCTGCAACTTGCTAGTTGGGTGAAAATTGATGTGTTATGTAACCTATCTTAGCCTCCTGTTCTCATTTGAAAAATGGGTATCATAATAAAATGCCTCTCTCAGTTTGATGTAAACATTAAATAAAATATTATATATGCTAGCACCTAGTACAATGCCTTTGACATATAAAGTGCTCAATTAACATTTGCTGCTAATAACATTTTTTACTACCTTGCAAATTTAAATATCTTGAAATAAAAAATATGTAAAGTACTGATCTCAGTTTTCAAAGACAAAGCATTATATGTCATTATGTGTGCTTTTATTTCTTCTCTTCAATGTTGGTGTACATTCAATCACTTATCAGCACTTTTCATTCTAACCACTCTCAGGGTGAAAAAATGGACTATAAACCAAAATAACAGGACAATTCATTACCAAATGTGTTAATTTTTAAACACTTTTTTTTTACTTCATTAAAGAAAAGTAGACTTCTGTTACCACAGCGATTTGATTAATTCTGCTGAGAGTAGCAAGATTCTCAGATATTCTCTTGTAATTGTGAAATATATAAATCTAAATAAAAATATAAAAATTCGATAAACCCTGTGTGTAGCATATAAGTGTATTTTAAAGAGAAATAATAAAATGAACATATATATATATATATATTGTCTAAAAGAAAAAATATCTTTAAAGCTTTCTCTAGGTCCCTTCCCAAACGCTTTATCCCACTGCTTCCCCAACTCTTCCAAGAAGTAAACACTATGGTGAATTTTGTTGATTATCCCCTCTAGGCTATAGAGGACAGTGAATGAGCACAAACTCACTGAGCCAGGCTAACTGAGCTAGGCTCAGAAACTTGTGAGCTAGGCTGCTAGATTTAAGTCCTTGATCTCCTACTTTATAATTGTGTGACTTAGAGGCTGTTGCTTAATCTCTCTGTATGTCATTTCCTATATTTGAATGGGAATCATAATATTAGTTAAGAATATATTCAACAAAATTGTATTTTGTTGAAAGTGTCTGCCACATAGTGCTTTAGATATATTTCTATTATTTTGCCTTTCTACTTAGTTTAACCTATTTGTATGAATATCTATAAAAATATATGCCCTCACTCCAGTAATCCCAGCACTTTGGGAGGCCAAGGCAGGCGGATCACGAGGTCAGGAGAGCGAGACCATCCTGGCTAACATGGTGAAACCCTGTCTCAACTAAAGATACAAAAAATTAGCCAGGCGTGGTGGCGGGCGCCTGTAGTCCCAGCTACTCGGGAGGCTGAGGCAGGGAGGCGGAGCTTGTAGTGAGCCGAGATCGCACCACTGCACTCCAGACTGGGTGGCAGAGCAAGACTGTGTCTCACAAAAAAAAAAAAAAATATATATATATATATATATGTGTGTGTGTGTGTGTGCGTGCACACGCGCACGTATATACATGTATATACATACGTATATATACTATATACATTTTTATATGTATTCCTGAATTTTGGCTGGTTTTGACATTTACAGATAAGGGATTATACTGTTATCAAGTAGACCTTGCTTTTACCTTTCAAAATAAATTTTTGATAGTCTTTCAATATGTGTGATTGTTTGGTTTATTCATTTTTTGCTGTCATATAATATTCCACTGTATAAATACATGACTATTATTCTTTCTTTTGTTGATAAATGCTTGGACTATATCTACATTTTTATATTACAAACAGTAGTACTCAGACCATTTCATGTCAGTATCTTGACAAAATGTGTACATGTGGAATGGTAAACATCATCTATCAATTTCCTCTCAATTAATGTAGAACATTATGAGTTACTGAGTAACAGTTCTTTTTTGTATTTAAATCCTTATGTATTGATCATCTATAGAAATATTTCTCCACATAAATCAATATTTAAGAAAAAAAACTACCACCTTGTGAAGAGTTATGAATTTTCAATTTGCTTTTCATCAATCCTATTTTATTTTTATAAAAATGACTGAGGAAGTCACAATTAAAGTGTAATTATTGGGTTAGCCAGCCACAAAATATATTTTGAATGTATTGAACAACTTTAACCTTCATGAAGGACCAACTTTTAATTAACACCCAAATCATTCAAATGCTCCTAAATTTTTGTGTCTGCATAGCTAAAACTTAGTGAATGGTTACAGTGTTTAATGAATGAATCTATTAAGAACTTATCAATAACACGGATAAATGTTTTATTTGCTTTACTAACAGCCTGTAGAACAAAAAGCTTTCGATATCTTTGACTAAATTAATGGGCTAGTATCTGATATATAGATAGCAAGTGGTTTAATCATTACAACAGATGATTCTGAGTTTAGAGCTATAGGTTTAAATTCTTTTGAGATTTTTTTCTTAGCCCTATCATTAGCATACATTGATTGCTCTGATTGGCTAATCATTTAATTAGGAAATAGATAACCTTTGTTACAAAACTGGTTCAGTACATAGTTTTCAAACTTTGGGAGAGAATTAGTAGTCAATTTTGTGTAAATATAACCTTGAGATTTAATGTTTTTTTCAATAGAAGTTATTAAAAAATTAATTCTAATATAAATATATAAAACACCTAAATACACAAAATATTGTTATTAGTGAAATAAAATATCTGATTGGAAAACTTGAAACAGCCAGAGATACATGTTGGTTGATTGTGTTTATTATGTATTTGAGCCCTTTATTAAAATCCATCTGTATAACAAAAGTCTGTTTTCTAGAATACTTTAAACTAACGAATGATAACTAATCCTATTGCTCGCGTGTAGAAATGTTCTGAGATACAATGAGAAAGGCCTTAAGAGACATTGGTTCACAGAACAATTAAACTATCATATGTATTCCCTAAGGAACTTCTTCTATTACAAATAATACTGACATAAGAGGAGGGATTGAACATTCTGCTTAAATAATAATGGACGATACAAAATGTAATGCTGTATAGGTATGAATAAGACATAAGGAAATTGTTTCAAAGGCCAGCCCAATGGCTCTTTGATACAAACCCAGGGGCCCTTCCCTTTCCAATGAGCTCAATTAGCCCTCTGCTCCATGACATCACAAAGTAACTGGTTTAAACTGTGCTTCAAGAGCCTTTTATATACAAAAATTAAACGAGCCTGTCTCATTTAATTTCAGTTAATGTAAGTGAGGTTCCGAAACTGAATTGCTCAGTTATAACACCGAGCTTGAAGCCAGACTAGCTGATTAATTCCTAGCTGTTTGAAGTACTTTCTTCTCTTATCTTGAGCTATGCAGGCCTTACTACAGCCTGAGGAGAGCTGAGCCTAAGTCTATGGGAGAATTTTGTTCCCTCTCCACAGAGAGGAATGGAGACCAGATAAGTACTGTGGCATAAAACTGAAAACAACCAAAAACTTGTTGCCAATTTTGAGAAACGTGTGGGATGTAGGGCTGATTAGAGAAACCAAAATGTCCATAATATAGCATCCTTCTATCTGATTTTCAATTCACTGGTACACTGTGCAATTTTAATTGAAAATTACTATTGCCTAGAAACTGACATTACCCTAAAGATGTCCTAGTTAGTTCCAGTTGAGGTTTTTACATAAAATAAGCATTAGCAGCATGAGAAAGGAAGGGAGAGGCTGAATATGGTGAGTCATTAGGGCAACAATTAGGACACTTTCCCAAATTTTACTGTATAACCTTTAGAAATCCTCAGATAATCTGCTTTGCTATTCCCAGGAGAGTTCTTTGATGATCTTCAAAGCAAAATATGCCTCAAGATGAACTTCCTAAAAACATCATGGTGTATCTTCCAGCTTGCGATGAAAAAGCATTGGCTTTTAGGAGGTAATTTAGTGACTACCCCCAAAGTTTCCCCCCCCACACACACACATAGTCACCCCCTGCTCCCGTCTCACACATACTTTTCACATCTTGAGTGCATCTTTTGTTCTAAATAGATGTTGCGATACATGGTGGTGTATTAGTCTGTTCTCACATTACTATAAAGAAATACCTGAGACTGGGTTGGGCACGGTGACTCACTCCTGTAATCCCAGCACTTTGGGAGGCTGAGGCGGGTGGATCATGAGGTCAGGAGATCGAGACTAGCCTGGCCAACATGGTGAAACCTTGTCTCTCTTAAAAATACAAAAATTGGCCACACATACCTGTAGTCCCAGCTACTTAAGAGGCTGAGGCAGGAAAACCACTTGAACCCGGGCAGCAGAGATTGCAGTGAGCTGAGATCATGCCACTGTACTCCAGCCTGGGTGACAGAGTAAGACTCCAATTAAAAAAAAAAAAAATCAGAGCCCATAATAACTCATTCACTATCACAAGAATAGCATGGGGGAGACTGTCCCCATGATTTAATCACCTCCCTCCCTCCACAGTGGGGATTACAGGTCCCTCCCTCAACAGGTGGGGATTACAATTCAAGAAGAGATTTGGGTGGGGCACAGAGCCAAACCATATCATTCTGCCCCTGGCCCCTCCCTCCCCTGGTCTCTCATGTCCTCACATTTCAAAACAGAATCATGCCTTCCCAACAGTCTCCCAATGTCTTAACTCATTCCAGCATTAACCCAAAAAATTCATAGTCCAAAGTCTCATCTGAGACAAGGCAAGTCCCTTCTGCCTGTGAGCCTGTAAAGTAATAAACAAGTTAGTTCCTTCCAAGATGCAATGGGGGTACAGACACTGGGTAAATACACCCTTTCCAAATAGGAGAAATTTGCCAAAACAAAGGGGATAGGCCCCATGCAAGTCCAAAATCCAGGGAGCCAGTTATCAAATCTTAAGTTTCAAAAATTATCTCCTTCACTTCCATGTCTAGCATCTGGGCATGCTGATGCAAGGGGTGGGCTCCCATGGCCTTGGGTGGCTCCTTCATGGGCTGGCATTTACTGCCTATGTCTTTACTAGGCACACAGTGCAAGCTGTTGGTGGATCTGCCATTTTGGGTTTTGGAGGGCTGTGACCCTCTTCTCACTACTTCACTAGGCAATATCCCAGTGAGGACTCTGTGTGAGGGCTCCAACCCCACATTTCTCTTGGATAAACGTTTTCCCTGTACTCTCACACTTCTCTTTTCCTTGCCTGCCACCATGGAAGACGTGCCTGCTTCACCTTCCACCATGATTGTAAGTTTCCTGAGGCCTCCCTGGCCATGTGGAACTGTGAGTCAATTAAAACTCTTTCCTTTATAAATTATCCAGTCTGAAGTATTTCTTTATAGCAGTATGAGAACAAACTAATACAGCAGACTAAGCAGGAAACTTGAGACTATGTAAGCTTTCTTCCTTCCCTCCATTTAGCAATGCTGCCAGGCCGAAGCAACCAAAATGAACCATACAGCTACTGTCAGTAGAGAGCCCTATGGGGCTGAAGACTTGAACAGCAAACCAGACAACTGCCAGGGAGTCCATCAGAATGGTTTCAGCATCAGAGAGAGCATAACTATTAAAATAAAGCTGGCTCGAAGGAATGTTCCTTTCCATCGCCTGTGATGTTTGCTGAAATAAACATCTGAAGCACTGTAACAAAATAAGAAAACAAAATACGCAAGGATATAAAACAAACAGCAGAACCATTCTTTCAACCACTCTTCCCACCCTGTAAAGAACTTGAAGCTGCAGTAAATCCAGATAGTCGCTGTGCAAAAAGCCAAATATATAAGTTCACTATAGACATTTTTCTTATTTCCTGATCAGCAATGTACTTTCTCATTTTGAGAAATTTTCATAAATCTGATGAGATGCTATGTGATATCATATCAAACTTCCTATAAAAGTACTTCTAGAATGATGCTCACCATAGCAACTGAACACTCCAATTGTGTTATCTGAATGTGGGCTATATGGGGAAGAGAACATTTCTCTCATCTTTATTTCAGGATTGTGTAAGGTTAAAATAGTAATGGTTAGAAAACTATATATATATATGGATTGTGATACTTGGAGATTAGCATCAACTTATGAGAAAGGATGTATTTTATGTCACTCCTTAGTAATACACCAATAGTTTAAGAATTCATGTTCATGGAAGAAAATTCTTTACTTAAGGAATTCTGTCCTAGGAGGACATACAAATTATGATAAAGTGAAGAGTAAATACCTAAATAATCTGATATCAAAAATTTTGAAGTGTCACAATATAATTGTAACATGAAACTGTATTCACAATTAAATGTTCAAAATCTTGAAATTTCTCTGTTTCATAAACACAAAAACCATAATCATGAATTATATTTATAAATTAATGAGACTAATTTATCTATGGTTCATTAGTTAATTTTAAAGTTATTTTCTGAAACTTTTAAAAAATTATTTGATGGTTGGAAAATGTATATAATAATCATACTTAGTATTTATTTGGCATCCACTGTGTACAGGTGCCTTACCAAATGGTCTCATTTGATGACAACACTATTAGAAGAAAGCTATTTGATTCTGTTTTTAGAAACTGAAGACTTGAACAGCAAACCAGACCATTGCCGGGGAGCCCATCAGAATGGTTTCAGCATCAGAGAGATCAAAACTATTAAACTATTATGGTGCTGATAGAATAAATAACACATCCAAAGTCACATGTGTAGTTAAAGCCAAAGCCTGAAATTTCCTCTCCCAGTTCCTTTCATTATAACCTTCTTTATATTCATCCATTTATTTCTCTTCCTGCTATTGCACCCTCATCTCCTTATTTTTTCCTTTCTTCTGTTGCACTAATTACTCCGTAGCATTCTGTTGAGATTAAACCAAAAAATTTTTGTCTCCAAAAGCACAAGATTACAGATGATGCCATCTCTAGTAAAGGGTATACTTTCCCAGGGATTTCAGAGATGCTTTTCTTCTAATTTCAAAAGGATAAAGCAAAATGACAACTTGTACCTGAAACCTAATCCAAATGTATGTTCTCCATGGCTAACCTTCATTGGAGGCAGTTTTTCCTTCCAAAACCTCTTTTGGTCTTATGATTACTACAGGAAATAAGTAATATTTTGGGTTTGAAACCATTCTCAATATGAATTTTATAGCTTTAAGTCATTAAAGCCAATACAATTGTAATTTTTGGTATTAATTATGAAATAAGGAATTACTGTATTTTGTAAGTTTCCTTATAAAATAACAAGGTGGTTATAATGTTTTATAATACAGCAGTGAGTGTAATACTGCAGGATTTACCTGTCAACTTGTAGGATTACATAAATGTGTCTTTCATTTATGTTACTAAAAAAATCTATCACAGTGAGGGTTTTTGGTTCTGGAAATAAATTTTAATCAACTTAGCAACATAAGTAAAGCAAGTTAGATACCACTGTAGAGTTTAGGCCAATATTTTCTCTCTTTCTTTCATATCCTTGGCTAGTATAAAAACCTCAAGGGAAATTAGACCAAGAATGGTTTCTGTAAAAACTTCTGGAGCTTCTCACAGAGAACCAAGTAATATCTTGAGTAAACCATGGGCTCTGATTTTTTTTTTTCCTGGCCAGAAACAATTCTCATGTTAGTAAACTAAACCAAAGTGACTGGCTAATGACTTCACATATGTAGTTTGTTATGTTTCTTTTTTCTTTTGCTGACCCATCTACCATGTTCAGCAAATACATGTTTCATTAGATGTGTAGACCACAAGGAATAATGATGTTGAAGTAGCATAGTGTATTTATAATTTTGTTTAATCAATCAGTCAACAGTGTTTCTGTATTAGCTATCTTCCTGACATTTAGAATTTCCCTTTGATCGTTTGTCTGATGTATGAAATACTAGAATTATTGGAAATCTTTTGTGCTATTTGAGGGTTAACGTTATGATTCAAATTAGGTCATTTCTTATCTTTTGACTTAAAACACACAGAATAATCCCAGGAAGAATTCCTCAGAAAGCCTGAAAGAGTAAGGGCCATCTAAATTTCAGGCTTCAAATTTGAGTAGAATGTTCACGAACTTCAAAAAGCAGAAGATACAACATTAAGTCATTTTAAAGCTTAATTATGTATTTATTATTATTTATCTAGAAGTCATTTAAAAGGTATGTTTTATAATTTGATGTTTTCACAATACTAAATTATTTTCTCATATTATTGAGTGCATTACAAGCAGTGCATGTGTGTAGTGTGTGTGTGTGTGTGTTCTTGGATTTTTTTTACATTTAACTTGTCCTATGTGCTTGAAGAAAGCACCAATTATAGTCTTTGGAGTTGTATTATCCTGTAAAAAAGTCATATATATATATATACACACATATAAATACATACATGTGTGTGTGTATACACACACACACACACACACACATACAGGTGGGGCTGTATGGGAAGGTATATGGATGAAACAAGGTTGGCCAAGGTTGATAACTTTTGAAGCTAGATGATGGGTACAAGGAAGTTCATTATACTATTTGCTCTTCTTTTTATTTGTATAACACTAACACTAAGAAATTTCACATGATATTGGCAAAAATGATCCCATATCCCTAATTCCAAGTTGTAATGATTTCAGCCTCCTAGATGCTCAAATAATTCTTACATGCTTTCATTTTATATATGCACACATACATAGAAAGAAAAAATGCTTTCTTATTTATTTTTTCTATCTCCTTTAAAAACCCTATTTAACACATAGTTAACCATATTCTATGTGGTTCTATTTGCTATACCAAATCACTGCTATTTTTTTAACCATACGATTATTTCTGATTTTTCTCAAAGAGTTTATGCTCAGAATTCAGGTAATTTTCTTGTATGTTCTTTAGTAGTTCCTCAAAGAGTTCTCTTGGCTCTTATCTGTGCTTATCAAGTCATAAAGCCTGCTGGACAAATTTACAGTAGGTCAGGCAGTGTCACTGAAATGTTTTCCTCATGATATATAATCTTGTTCTTATTGCAGAGCAATCACATGTTTCAGAAAAAGGAATTCCTTGTTCCAGCCAGTTGCCCATTATGGTTCATTATTTAAGACTAAACTTTGTCACTTCAATCAAAATACTCAACTATAAAATTTTCTTGATAGAACATTACTGTCCTTCTGAAAAATTCAAAGGGCTCAATAATATCTCATGGTATTGATTTAATATGGTCTTTCATGTCATTACAGTATGCCAGTTATTACTTTCGTTTCAGTCCTGTTCAGGTTGGGGCAGGGCAAGTTAATATATGTAGCTGCGCTCACATTTTCAAACAGAAGAATCCTAGGTTGAAAAGCTGATTAAAACTTTGCCCCCCTGGAAGAGCATCTAAAGTGAGTGAATGTCTCACAAAGATGAGTATGTTTCCACGAATGGCACACAGGCCTCAACAAGCATGAGTACCAGCTGATGCTGCAGCAAAACCAGAGTTGGACTCCACAGGAATCAGGCACTGAAAACCATGGTGTTTGAAAAGAGCCTCTGGTGGGAATTTCTAGACAAAAGGCACAAACAGCTTGTAATGTCCTCATTACCTTCAAAACAAAGCATGCTGTTAAATGTGCCAGAGGACTTACCACTTTTCCATAGACATTGTGGTGCAGAATTTCCCTCTTTAAGTCATGCAGTTAACATGCATCACCACCTTTAAAGAGAAAGAAATATAAGAGGATATTAGTCACACATTTCTGGTTATGTAGTAATTTCTTAGAACATCAAATTCCCCAGATGATTTCATCATCCTAATGTAAAGATTTTATGGAATGTTAGATGATATAACTATAAGAAGGTCTCCCTAATAAATCTTAGAATACTTTTATAACTTGATTATTTATTTTATACATTTATCACTATATATTTGTTTTGCTTTGTGTTTTATTTTTGTTGTTGCTTTAATTTTGATCTACCCTGATTTTCAGCTTAGAACTTCACTGTAGATTTTAATGGTGCTGTTTTCATTTTATAAAGCCTTTCCTTAAGATGTAAATGTTAAGTGTTTAGCCTATTCATTCTTAGAAAAGTAGTTAGTTTCTCAGACTAAGGCTTTCTGGGATATGCATTATAGGTAGATATTTGGGGAAAAACGATGTATAAATTTTCTTATTTATGAATCATTTTATGTTTGTTAAATGCATAACCTACTAATTCTATATTTTAGGAATTCATTATCTTTATTTATAGTAGACACTTATCCAGTACAGACTATAGCATAATTAAATAATGTGTTTTCCAATATTGTCTCTATTTTAGGTTAATGAAATATTTCACTGTGAATTAGACATTAAAATTGTATTTTAGTGCTTCCCAACTCACAAAATTTATCTTATTTTTAATAACCTTAAAAACCATATTGTGGAATGACTAAAAGCTAATAGGACACCTAAACCATTGTCTACAGCACAGGCATTACATGCAATATATTTTATTTAATTTCAGTTTCTAATAGCTTTAAAATTATTGATGCATATATTTATTAATTTTTAGGTATAAAATTTATTAAATTTTAGGCATGAACATTGAAGATAAATTATAAATACATATACTCATTTTGATATCTTTAATACTATTTATCAACCAGTTATATTTTCTCTGAATCTGGCTTTATTTATTGTTATAAGAAATATTTATTTAATTTGCGTGATAATCAGTTGACCTATAGAAAGTGGGCATACCAAATTCGTTTTGATAGAAAATTTTCAGAATATTATTTTCCTGATCTGCCTACATGCTTATTCTGTCAAGAAAGTAAAATAATTTACTTCCAGATATTTGAAGTAAACTGTGCTAATGTACACCATAAACAGGCTGCTTTGTAGGTATCAGTAAGAGAATCCTGACTTTCTATTTAGAAATAAATCTTACAAATTGACATTGTTTTAAGAAAAAAAAGATCTGTTGTGTTATTAGTTGCCTCAAAAAGATACTGACTGCCGCATATAGACTTTGCCATTATCATAATGACAGTATTCTAGTAATTATTTAATAGAATTATGATTTTGTTATACAAGAAATTTTATCACTTTATACTAAATGCATTTGTTTCAGTACTACATGCTAAATGGTGTCATATTTTAGAAACTATACTTTCAGCAAGTTAAGCAAGAAAAATAGTCAACACTTTTTATTTATTCACTCATTCAACCAGTATCACCATTAAGCCACAATCCGCTAGACACTGTGCTGGTAAGTCCCTGAGTGCTCAGTGCTAAGAAGAATAGATAATACCATTGAGAAAAGACAATACCAATGTTCTGTGATACAGGAAAAAATCGATCAAGTATAATTTTTTAAAAAGAGATAGGGAAATAGAGGGAAGGAGGTGAGATAATGTTAAGGAGGTGAGCTAATGTTTCGATGAGGAAATGCGGCAACTAAGCAAAGGGTCAGAAAAAGAGCAATTCTGGACAGAGTGAACAGCCTGTGCAAAGCTCTAAGTTAAAATATATCTTTGCATATTTCCGGAACTGAGAGAAGACCAAGATAGAGAAGAGTAAGTGAGGTAAAAAGAAGCACAAAATCAGGTTGGAGAAGTGGGTGTATTGAAAATCTTAAATTCAATCATTGTTATTGTTGCTGCTGTTGTAATTTTTATACCTGTGTACCTACTTCCATCATCATTTTATAATTTTTCTTAAAAAAGAAATTAATAATATCCTTTCTTATTCTAGTTTCCTGGAGTAGAACATCAAGATTCAGAAAGACGTTGTGAGCAATGTGTTTTTTTCTGAAGAAAGACATAGGTTACTTTGATGGCTCGACTCTCACCAAGAATCAAACTGATCACCTAAAACTTTAGCAGCTGATGCTTAGCACCATGGTCTACAAAGCTTGTGTCTTTTACAAAAAACTTTCAATGTAAGTTCTTAGACACATGTTTATTTGGTGATTGCTTTCTCCTTCAGCTTCTGGAATTCTGATTGCTTTTTCATTACTCTTCTCATATTGAAAGACCACTGTACATTGGTTACTTGTTTATATGTTTTTATGTTTGTTTAGAACAACTTAGAAAGGACTTATTAGATGCTGTTTTCCTTCTGGGAATTAACTTAATATGACTATAATGAAGTCAATTATATAAGTTGGCTTTGGAGGGTCACTGTCCCTTCTAATGTCAAGGAAAAGAAACCTATCAAAAATGTCACTGAGGACACTATAGCTGCCTCCTCATTTGCTTTCCACATGTTCACACCTTTCCTGTTTGACAATATCCGCATTTAGTTAATTAAAAAATCTATTTTGCTTACAAATATACTAATTTCTGTTTACTCTAAACCTTTAACTAGAATGCATAGCACCTCACAATTTGATCTGAAACGATGTCTCTCAGCTTTAAAGATCACCAGTCCTTTCTTACACACCATATATCCATATCACATTGAATGAAGAGGCAGTCTTTATGGAATTTTGTAGAATGGCTTTGAAAATCCTATCAACTCAGACATCTAAGGAAGACAGCAGGGAATCATTTTGTGTGGTGTCAAAGACTGGCCTCTTGTGAGCAATTCAGTTTATCAAAGGTCTCATTCTGAAAGGCTGAGGTTCACTATGTCTTATATTAGGTCCTGGTAAATGCATTATTAATTAACCATTAGCACAGGACCCAATACAAGGCTCTACATCACACAAGAGTGTGGGCTCTAGAAATGGACAGGCTGAATAATTGTATTTCCCGCCCCCTCCCAACCTTTTCCACTAGAATATAAGCTGTATGAAGACATGAAGTGTTTCTGTCTGCTTCACAACATCAAGCAAGGTGACTTTTAACAGTGCCAAGAGAAAATTCAGCATATTTAAAATTATAGTATATTTTTCCATTCATGTTACAGGATAGTTTTATGGTATAAGTAAGTGACTGATAAGGTAGCTGCACAAATTTTGCAGGGACCAAGTTGTTCTGCCATGTTCAATACACAAAATATACTTCATGATCCAAGATGGCTGCTTGAGCTCCAGCTACTATGTTTACATTTCAGTCAACAGAAGGAGCAAGAGAGGAAGAAAGGTTATCACCCTCTTTTGAAACAAGGTACCTGAAAGCAGTACACAACACTTTTGCTAATATCAGTCAAAATTTAACCACATGGCCACATTTGGCTATAAAGAGAAGCTAGGAAATGTCTTTCCTCCTGGAGGTTATAAGCGCAGCTAAAGCCCAGAAAATACATTACTAAGAGGAGACAAATATTTAACACTGTTTCCCCTCATTTGTCACAGTATATAGCATATACATATATCAATTGAGTTAATATCCTGTTGAATTTATGTCTCTGGTCAATCAAGCATGTTATCTTATTAAAACTTCACACCAATCTTCTAAATGATGCATTATTCCAACCATTTTAGAGGAAACAAAACAGAAGCCCAGAACATGTAAGAGACTTGCCCAGAATCATGCACTGAAGTAGTATTACAGGTCCTAGCACTGAACCTTAAAGACATTCCTTGTGTCTCAAGGGTAATGACAGTCTTTTATAGCCTTCCATAGACTCTGGCAGGGAAACTGATGTTTTTTGGCTGTCCCTATTGCACATGGATGGACACTGCTTCCAAGAAACCTATGTTTATGTTTGCTTTGTCCTGCCCTCTTTGGCCTGCCGGTTTGCCAACTTGGTGCTATCAACTGCTTCTGCACCTGTGCAGGTTTACAAAAATTTTTTGCCGAATTGAATGGAAGATTTGAAACACATAGATAGAGGTGGTTGAAGGATAATGATGATGATGCTGGCTGCTTAGGTGCAGATCTGTGATTCATGCTAACTCTCTTATCAGAATATAGGTTGGACACAAATTTATAATATCTATAATACTTATTAAATAACTACAATTATGTTAAAGAGAAATACTGAACTTAGAAGAGTTACCTAACGAGAGCCGCTAAAACCAAGATCATCTTCCTAAGACCTAAGGTTATACAGAGGAGAAGTTGTAACTCTGAGATTCCATTATGTCACTTAGTTTATTGAGCCATCTGGCTGCCTTAGTTTCCACCCAGTACTTGAAATATGTGTTTATAGAAATAAATATGAAACTGTAACTAAAGTAATATGAAAGCTGCAAATGTAAAAACATGGTTCTGACAAATAAAAAAGTCTACATTCTAAAAGTAATTAGTTACTCTGTTAGCATCAGCCTCTGATGTTATAGCTCATAACCTTTTTGCAAACATGTACATTTTTTGTATCTATCATTGTTGTAAGAAGTTCGTTAATTTTTAAGTGTCTTACTAGTGAATATATTACTTGTCTTTTCTTCTAAATCAACACTTTCCATTGTCCCTTGAGTAAATATTTTTGAAATGAAAATCAATAAAATGACTTCCTATTCAGCTATCCAAGTGTTTTAAATGAGGTTTTCTCTTCGGGCAAAAGACTCTAAGTGTGGTCATGTATTTTTTTAGAATTGAAATTTCAAATTGCTATGGTAGAGTTGTTTTTTGTTTGTTTGTTTTATCTGGTTTTAAGAAACTAAACTGAAACCTCTATTTTATTAACTTCAGTTTCTAACAGGGTGCTTTGATAGGAGAGAGTTCTGTTTTCCATATTTCAGTGTACTATATTTGTAATTCGGTGCTAAACAGTAATAGTAACATTGATACTAATAGTAATGATAATAATATCAGCCAAGATTGGCCAACATGTGGAGACCCCACACCAACAACACATAGACACACACACACACACACACACACACACACACACACGTTTGTGCTATCTTCATAGCCATCTACTAATGGCTACTTTTGAATGCTGTTAGTCTTCTACTTATACAGAAAACTGTGTGCTTCAATCAACCAGTCTTCTAATCTACTGAAAAAATGAAAAGACCTTGGAAACTCTCTTTTCATAGGTGAAGTAGAGGTGCTTTTTTAGTACCATATGGCAGCTGTAGACATATTTATGGCTGAATAATGCTCTACCACATGGTAGAGTGGTATAAAAAATGTGAGTAAGTGATGACTTCTTCCCTGAAAAAGTTTATGGTCTATAAAAAGAATATAAACAGATACATTAAAATATAAAAAAGTAAATACATTTTGTAACTGCTTTCAGATATAATGGAAGAACCATTAGTAACATTTATTCAGCATTCAGTGCAGAGAAGGAGCAACACTTTTTAATGTCAAGAGACATAAGAGGAACAGTACAAATTAGATACCAAGTATATATAAAAAGAAACCTTAGTACATCAAAATCTAGATTGTGTCTAAAGAATTCAACAAACTGGGTTGAGCAAAGTTAAAGATCCTTTTATTGTAAGTCTTCTCAGAGCTGATAATATACTAATTTGCACCATATAACTCTGAAGGGACAATTTAATTTGAAGCGGTTCTCCCCTCCCCCTCCCCAACCCCCTTTTTATATAGGAGGGTTGAGGCGATTGCTCTACAGATTAGCAAAACTCCAAAAGACTGTGAAAGAAGATTTGCTCCTTTTTCTCTTCAAAAATGTTATCAATTCAATATTTTAAAAGTATAAGTATTTATTTTGACACACTTCATAAATTCATCTTATCTTTTAAGATTTTGTAATAGTATTACATTGTAATAGTATTATGCTTTCTAAAAAAAATTTACTGAGGTAAAATATACATATAAAAGTAATCATCTTTTTCATTTTTAAGTGTATACTTCAATGGTAATAATTATATTTATATTCTTTCTATCCTTTCATGCCACCTCCTGCCACCCTTCCTGGCCTCTGGTACCCACCAGTCTGTGCTCTATCTTCATGAGATCCAATTTTTAAGTTCCACATATGAGTGAAAACAAGCATTATTGATCTTTCTGCGTTTGGCTTATTTCATTTAACATCATGACCCCAGTTTCATTCATGTTGCTGTAAATGACAGTATTTCATTCTTTTTTTATGGCCGAATGATATTCTATCATATATATATACATTTTTAATCCATTCATCCATTGATGAATACTTAGGTTGATTCCATATTTTGGTTATGGCAAATGGGGCTACAATGAGCATAAGGGTGTAGATACTTCCTGACCATATTATTTTCCTTGCTTTTGGATGTATGCTCAGTAGTGGAACTATGGATCATATGGTAGTTCTATTTTTAGTTTTTTTTTTTTTTTTTGAGAAAACTTCATACTGGTCTCCACAGTGGCAGTAGGAATTATCATGTCCATCAACAGTGTATAAGTGTTCCCCTTTCTCCACATCCTCACCAGCATCTCTTTCTGCCTGTCTTTTTGATACGAGCCATTTTAACTGGGGTGAGATGATATCACATTTTGTCACATACTCATTGGCCATGAGTATGTTTTATTTTTGAGAAATGTCTGTTCAACCCATCTGTTCATTTTAAAAATCAGATTATTTGCTTTTTCTCCTATTGGGTTATTTCAGCTCCTTATGTAATCTAATTATTAATCTCTTGTCAGATGAGTAGTTTGTAAATATTTTCTTCCATTCTGTGGGTTGTCTCTTCACTTCGTTGATTGTTTCGTTTGCTGTGCAGAAGCTTTGTAGCTCCATGTAGTCCCATTTATCTATATTTGCTTTGGTTGCTTGTGCTTTTGAGGTCTCACACACACAAAAATAGTTGCCAAGACCAATGTCCTCAACTATTTTCCCAATGCTTTCTTCTAGTACTTTAATGGTTTCAGATCTTACACTTAAGTCTTTAATTCATTTCAACTTGGTTTTTATGTATGGTGAGACAGAGGGGTCTAGTTTCATTCTTCTGTATACAATTTTCCAGTTTTTCCCAGAACAATTTATTGAAAAGACTATTCCTTCCCCATTGTATGTTCTTGATGCCTTTGTCACAGATGAGTTGTCTGTAAATGTGTCAATTTATATCTGAGATCTATTTTCTGTTCTATTAATCTAAGTGTTTGTTTTTATGCCAGTACCATGCTGTTTGGGTTACCATAGCTTTGTAGTAAATTTTAAAGTCAGGTAATGTGATGCCTCCAGTTTTGTTCTTTTTGCTCAGGATTGCTTTGGCTATTCTGGGTGTTTGTGGTTCCATACATATTTTAGGATTTTTTGTTTAATTTCTGTGAAGAATATTATTGATACTTTGATGGGGTTCCATTCAATCTGTACGTTGCTTTGGGAAGTATTGAGACATGAGAATAGGGAACTGTGGTAACCAAGGGTTAAGGTAGAAGCAAAAGAACAGCAGGTGCAGCAGTTCTAGGCAAGACTGGGCAGATACAGGCCACACCTTCACTCCTGTGAAGACACAGACAACAAGACAGAAGTTTCCACTTCAGTCTCTGATTGACCACAGGCCTTCATAAGTTGCAACTAATTGGAGGATTCAAAACAGCCTCTAGTGGTGTTGCCGGATTCTTTTGGCTTAATAAAAACCCTAATGGTGGAGAAGGGTCCTTGCGCTGAAAGCTCCAGCGCACTCCCGCTCTGTGAATTGTACTTTCATTTTTTCAGTAAACCTGCACCTTTTTTTCTCTTTCCTTTTGTTGTTTTGTCTTTCACTGCTTTGTTCTTTTGTTTCTTTGTGCGTTTTGTTCAATTATTTGTTCAACATGCCCAGAACCTGGACAACTCACAGTAAAGACCTTCCATCAGGTAACAACATCGCCAATTTAACGATATTCATTCTTCTAATCCATAGCATAAAATATATTTCCATTTTTTGTGTGTCCTCTTCCATTTCTTTCACCAAAGTTTTATAGTTTACTAAGGATAGAAATTTTACTTCTTTGGTTAGATTGATTCCTAGGTATTTTATATTTTTTGTAGTTATTGTAAATGGGATTGGTTTCTTGATTTCTCTTTTCATATTGTTTGCTATTAGCACATATAAATGCTTATGAGTTTTGTATGTTAATTTTGTATCATGCAACTTTAATGAATGTATCAGTTCTGTTTTTTTTCTAGGTATAAGATTATGTTTCCTATGAACAAATGCTAATTTGACTTCTTCCTTTCCAATGTGGATGCCTTTTATTTATTTTTTCTCTTGCCTAATTACTCTCACCAGCACTTCTAGTGTTTTGTTGAATAAAAGTGGTGAAAGTAGGCATTCTTGTTTTGTTCCAATCCTTAGAGGAAAGACTTCAAAATTGTCCCATTCAGCATTATGTTAGCTGTGGGTCTGCCATATATGACCTCTATTATTTTGAGGTATGTTTCTTCCATACCCATTATGATGAGGGTTTTTGATCAAAAAAGGATATTAGAAATTTATATGAGCTTTTATCTTTAAATTTTTATTTTCTAATTTTATAACTAAAAGATTATAGATATTTTAAGTTTATGACAGCCCAAATAATATGAATTTAGAACATGTTATCTTTAGGAGAGAAACAACAATCTTCCCCATAGAATAACTAATAGAAAGTAAAACAGAAGGTGTGAGAGAGTAAAATATAAAAAAACACATACACACATGTTTTCAGTAGTGTCTGTGTTGTATTATGTTTATTCCTTTATCTTAAGGACTATATGTTGTATTATATTTATTCTTTTACCTTAAGGACTGTATGTCATATTTATATTTATTCCTTACCTTAAGGACTGTCTAAAGGCAAATATTTAAATTACATGAAGAGCATAATTTTATGTAAAATATCCTAAAGTTGACTCATAGACATGTGGCAGACATTTGCATTATGTGAACTTTTTAAAAATTGGATTTAATTTGGCCTATATATTTTTCTCTTCGCTGATGGAGTAACTTTTTGAAGCTAATTCCCTTTTTATTTTATGATTTATGAGTCATCCAATTTCACCCAAGTTTTCCTTCATAAAATATTTTCATGAACATATACATAGCAGGAAATTACAGAAATGGCCCAAATTATGAATTATTGCTCGCACATATTTTAAGGCCAACTTTGAAAAGGAATCATCAATGAAGCTTTATGTATCATCAACAAATGCTAAGGAATTACCTATTTCTATCAAATCTTGATCTCCCTGTTAAATTTAAATCACAGATTTCCAACATCCACCATTGCTCCACCCTACCAGGCCAGTGGTTTTCAACTGGAATGAATCTGTTCGCTCAGGGAATATTTGGCAATGTGTGGAAACATTTTTTATTATCAAAACTGAGCAACTAGCAGAGGCATACTATTGGCATCTACTTGATTGAGGCTAGAAGTGCTGTTCATGCCCCCAACAAAGACTAATCTGGTCCAGACATCAACACAGCAGCCAATGTTGTGAAAATCTGCCCTTGACAATACTAGCTGGATATACCAGGGTCATCTCAAATGCACAACTAAGATCAAAGTCATCATTTCTCCTCTCCTCCCAATAAACTCTGCTCCACGTTTTTCTGACAGTCCTCGAATCACCTATTAAGATTTAAAACCATAAACTCAATCATGAGACCTGTCTCCATGTTTGAATAAAATTCCTTTCAGATCAGATTACTGCAACAGCTCTCATATGCGTCTTTCATTCCCTCCTTTCAGAGACACTCATTGTCCAGTTGTGGACTATGCCATAACTTTTCTCATCCTTCCCCCACGCTCCCTAGAACTCCTTATTTTTCTTCCTTTATATTTATGCCTAAAAAACTAAGCAAATTGTGTTACCTTCTCAAGATTATACAATGTTTACATGTTGTCTAAATTACAAAAGATGAAAGATGAAACCTTTAATTTTAATATCCTTTTTCCCACTTCAGTCTTCACTTTGACCACTTTTTGATCTGTAATATTCACCTCAGCTAAAACGATCTGTGTATGTTATTATGAAACTATAATTTTATATTATAATTATAATATAAATATAAATTATAATTTTATATTTAAAAACTATAATTTTGCACAGAAAATGTTTTGAATAGAAAAATTTGTTTGTATATTTAGCTATCTGGACTTCTATTTCATCTACATTTTCCAACTGGCAAAATTCTCCTAACATTTAAAGACCATCACCCAGTTGACATGGGTGAAATAAATTTCTTTCTTCTTAGCACTTTTGTAGCACTTTCTCATTCTTATTTTATTATATATAAACATTCTCCTTTATTTTATTGATATACTCTTATTCATTTTCTATCCTTTCTCTAGCATAAGCCTTTCAAATATGGCATTTTTAAATTAAACTTTTATTTTTGAGAAAAGTATAGATTCAAATGCATTTTAAGAAAAAATACAAAATGATTCCATGTATCCTTTACACAGTTTGCAAATAACAAAACTTTGCAAAATTATAATACAATATCACAACCAGGACGTTGATATTGATAGAATATACCAATCTCACATTGGCCCAGTTTTATTGTATTCATTTTTGTTTATATTTTGTTCCTTAAATTTTAACAAATATGTAGCCATGTATCCATCACCAGAATAAAGATACATAACAGTTCCATCATCCCAACAATCCTTCATGTTGTCTTTTATACCCACATTCACTTCCTTTGGGCCCTCCCCTATCTGCTCACCCCATGCACACACATACTTTTCTCTAAACCCTAGCAATCACTAATGTGTTCTCCATTTTTTCTAACTTTGTTTTCCCAAAAGTGTTATAGAAATAGAATTATAGACTATGTAAACTTTTGGAATTGGCTTTTTCACTTAGAATTTCTGGAGATTTATCTAAGTTATTAAGCAGATAAACGGTCTATTCCTCTTTATTGTTGAGTAGTCTTCCATGGTATGTATATACCACTGATCAGTTTAAGTATTCTTCCATTGAAGGACATTTCAGTTGTTTCTGATTGTGGGGTAATATTAATAATGTTACTATAAACATTGGTGTAAATATTTTTGTATGATCACAGTTATCAATTTCTCCGGACTAAGTGCCCAGAAGTAAATTGTTGGTTCATATAATTGTATTTTTTGTCATATGATGAATTGTATTGTATTTTATAATCTGATAATTGCTTATTTTTATGAGAAACTAACATGTGTTTCATTGTGACTGTACCATTTTACATTCCCATCAGGAATGTATGATCCAGTTGATACAGCTTCTCTTGATGTTCTCCACATTTGGTGCTGTCACTATATTTTTATTTTAACCATTCTGATAGGTGTATAGGGATCTCTTGGTGGTTTTAATTTGCATTTCCCTAATGGTTAATGGCATTGAACATATTTTTATGTGCTTATTTGCCATCTTTATATCCTCCTGAGTGAAATGTCTGTTTGTATCTTCTGACCATTTTCTAAATTGTGTTATTGGGTTTTTTTTAATGTTAAGTTTTGAAAGCTCATTATGGATTCTAGATAGCAGTCCTTTTTGGATACGTGGTTTGTAAATATTTTTTGCCAGCTTATAGTTTGTCTTTTCATCTTGTTAACAGTCTTTCACAGAACATTTTTTTATTTATTTTAATGAGGTCCATTTAATTCATTTTTCCTTCTATCAGTTGTACACTTGGTATTAAGTCTGAGAACGCTTTGCATATACTTAGACTCTGAAGATATTCTCTTTTGTTTTTTATGTAAAAAATTTATAATTGCAGATTTCCCATTTAAGTTAATTATCAATTTTGGGTAATTTTTGGATAAGGTGTTAAGTTTAGGTCAAGGTTCAATTTTTTTTTTTTTTTTTTTTTTTTTAGAGCAGTGGCAAGATTTATTGCAAAGAACGAAAGAACAAAGCTTCCACAGTGTGGAAGAAGACCAGAACAGGTTGTCCTCAATATTTTTTTATACTTGTGCATGTCCAATTATTCTAACACCTTTTGTTTACAATTCTATCCTTCCTCCATTGAATTGCTCTTACACCTTTGTCAAATTCAGTTGGCATATTTAAGTGGATCTCTTTTTACATTTTCTATTTGTTCCATTAATCTATGTTTGTATTCCTTCAATAGTACTATACAGTCTTGATTGTTGTAGTTATATAGCAAGCCTAAATATTAGATAGAATAATTTCCCTCAGTGTATTGGTTTTTTTTCAAGATTGTTTTAGTTGCTGTAGGTTTGTGCCTTTCCATATAAAGTGTAGGAAAAGCTTGCTTATGTTTACAAAAATTTCTGTTGAGATTTTGATGGCAATTACATTTAACATATTGATCAACCTGGGAGAAATTATTCATAGAATCTTTATTTTGTTGAGTCTTCCAATCTATGGACATGCTACATCACTCCATTTATTTAGATTTTCTTTAATGTCTTTCATCACCAACTGCCACATTGCCCACAGTATCCACATTGCCACTTTCTGCTTTTCATTGATTTATTAAAATTATTTAGATTTTCAGTAATTATCGATATATTTGTACCTAAGGTGTCATTTTTTATTTTTTTTCTTTTTGTTTCCTTTGCTTGGGGATTCTTTTTTTAATATACTTTAAGTTCTGGGATACACGTGCAGAACCTGCAGATTTGTTACATATGTATGCATGTGCCATGGTGGTTTGCTACACCCATCAACTTGTCATATACATTACGTATTTCTCCTAATGCTATCCCTCCCCTAGCCCCCCAGCCCTCTACAGGCCCCAGTGTGGGATGTTCCCCTCCCTGTGTCCATGTGGTCTCATTGTTCAGCTCCCACTTATGAGTGAGAACACGCGGTGTTTGGTTTTCTGTTCCTGTGTTAGTTTGCTGAGAATGATGGTTTCCAGCTTCATACATGTCCCCACAAAGACATGAAGTCATCCATTTTTATGGCTGCATAGTATTCTGTGGTGTATATGTGCCACATTTTCTTAATCCAGTCTATCATTGATGGCCATTTGGGTTGGTTCCAAGTATTTGCTATTGTGAATAGTGCTGCAATACACATATATGTGCATGTGTCTTTATAGAAGAATTTTTTATAATCTTTTGGGTATATACCTAGTAATGGGATTGCTGAATCAAATGGTATTTCTGGTTCTAGATCCTTGAGGAATCGCCACACTGTCTTCCACAATGGTTGAAATAATTTACACTCCCACCAACAGTGTAAAACTGTTCCTATTTCTCCACATCCTCTCCAGCATCTGTTGTTTCCTGACTTTTTAATGATTGCCATTGTAACTGGCCTGAGATAGTATCTCATTGTGGTTTTGATTTGCATTCTCTAATGACCAATGATGATAAGCTTTTTCTCATATGTTTGTTGACTGCATAAATGTCTTCTTTTGAGAACTGTCTGTTCATATCCTTTGGCCAGTTTTTGATGGGGTTCTTTCTTTTTTTCTTGTAAATGTGTTTAAGTTCCTTTTGATTCTGGTTATTAGCCCTTTGTCAGATGGGTAGATTGCAAAAATTTTCTCCCATTCTGTATGTAGGATGCCTGTTCATTCTGATGATAGTTTCTTTTTCTGTGCAGAAGCTCTTTAGTTTAATGAGATCCCATTTGTCAATTTTGGCTTTTGTTGCCATTGCTTTTGGTGTTTTAGTCGTGAAGTCCTTGCCCATGCCTGTGTCCTGAATGGCACTGCCTAGGTTTTCTTCTAGGATTTTTATGGTTTTAGGCCTTACATTTAAGTCTTTAATCCATCGTCAGTTAATTTTTATATCTCACTTTTATTGGCTTACCATGGGGTACTTAAACTTTTTTTAGAATTTTATCTTGATTTATTTGTAGTGCTTTTAAATGCACCTTCTTTGTACATATTTCTTGGTGGTTGCTATGTGTATCACAATATACATATGTAATGGACACCTTTATTTCTAATTTTATCTCTTTACCTTCCCCACTTTTATATTTATTTATTTATTTATTTATTTATTTATTTATTTATTTATTTTTGAGACGGAGTCTCGCTCTGTCGCCCAGGCTGGAGTGCAGTGGCCAGATCTCAGCTCACTGCAAGCTCCGCCTCCTGGGTTTACACCATTCTCCTGCCTCAGCCTCCCGAGCAGCCGGGACTACAGGCGCCCGCCACTGCGCCCGGCTAGTTGTTTGTATTTTTTAGTAGAGACAGGGTTTCACCATGTTAGCCAGGATGGTCTCGATCTCCTGACCTCGTGATTCGCCCGTCTCAGCCTCCCAAAGTGCAGGGATTACAGGCTTGAGCCACCGCGCCCGGCCACCTTCCCCACTTTTAAATATCATCACTTTGTGTATTACATGATGCTACAATTGTTCTTTCTATCATCAAATATGATTTCTAATACTTGAGGAAAGGGAAAGTCTACTCTATGGACTTACATTTTTGTTCTTTTCATTATTTTTCTTACTTTCTGATATTTCAGGATTCTTTTTTTATTACTTTTCTGTGCCAAAAAAACTTCTTTCACCTATTCTTTAAGGATAGATTTGCTAGCTGCAAAATCTTTCAGTTTTCTTACATTTTAAAAGGTCTTTACTTTCCTTTCATTTATAAAGATTAATTTTATAGCATATATAATTTACTGCAAATAATTTTTTTTCTTTTAGCACTTGAAAGATATGCCATTTCTGGTCACCGTCATTTCAGATGAGTCTGCCATCATGCAAATCGTTCTTTCCCTGTAGGCAATGTGTTATTTCTTTCTGTTTGCTTTCTGGATTCTCTTTTGATCTTTAGTTTTTAGAAGTTTAATAGTGATGTTTGTGTCTTGGCATGGGTATTTTGTGTTTCTCATTTGAGGTTCAGTCAGCATCTTGAATCTGTAGTTTACATCTTACATCAATGAAAACTTAACTTTTAGAACTTTTGTGGTAGTCTTTTGTTCTTTTTGGTTTATTTAGTGACATTGGGACTCCTACTGGGCCTTCTAGTGTTGCCTGAAAGGGAAGAAGGAACTTCCCCAGGCCATGTCACCTCTAGGTTGGAGTCACCATCCCTTGGCAAAAAAAAAGAGGTTTCACGTGTGGACCATTTTTCTTTTTTTTGTGGCTGGATCCGCCTTACTGTTACTGTCCAGTTGCCTTTGGTGAAGGACAGTGTTCCCAGGCTCACAGGAAGAAGTTTCCTGTGGTTGGTGATTGCCGTAGCAAAATTTTCCTAGTTGATGCTGCCCAGTCAGCTATGTCATTTCAATGGGTGAAAGGATTCCCTATTCCTGCTGAGGAAGGAGAGGGTGTAATTCCCCTGACTGTTTGTTGATAGAAGGACTCCCAGGTGATGTCCTTGCTAGTGTCGCCAGCCTTGTCTGGTGTCGACACGACTCCTATTAGATCCAGGGAGGAGCCTATGTGAGCTGCCTTCTCTTGCTAGATTGATAGTCACAAAAGGCCGAGCTTAGGCTGCTTTATTCTGTTAAGTTAAAAGGCACCTGCTGCTCTATTGCTTCTTCAGTCTGGGTTTCCTAACCATTCCCACCTTCTTCTTCATGCAGTTTCGAAGTCTCATTTGGTTGCCTCTTGCATTGTTTCCAGGAGTTAGACTTGTACTTTACTCAAAGGATCATGAAAAATAATATCTAGGTCATACTGTCTGGATCAAAAAACTGTCACATTATTTGGAAACTGTCATAGCACCTTCTTCATAATATATACCCAGTATATATATGTGGAGTAAACACATGAAGAATGCCAAACTAAAATTTGTTGATATTGGATCACAAGTATTTCTTGAAAGTTGCTAAAAATCACCAGCTTTTGCTTTACTATAATTCTTATTATGGCTGGGGAAAAATAGACCTCTAGTTATCTACCCTTTTGCACATCTCATAATAGATTCTAACTCCTGGCTATTCACCACTGATTTACCTTGGTTAACATACCAGTCTACTCATTGTCTGCATACCAATCATAAGACTAAATTTCCCTCAGAGGGATTGATTGCTACAAAGCTCACCTTACACTTTGAACATGTATTGAATCTACGGCTCAACTATGATAACAAAAATCCAGTAAAACTCTCATAAGTGAAATTGTAAGAATATGTCTACAAACACTTTGCTCCTTTTGACCCCACTGTAAGGTCCGTGTTCATTAGCATAAAACATCAGCTCTTTCAATTTATTATCAGATAAAACATAATGCTAAACAGATTTGCATGCTTAATTTCTCACACTGCAAAATTACCAACCTTTAGTGTCTAGTTAATGTGTATTTTGTATGTTTTTTTTTCATTATCTTCAGTGATTAAATTACTTTCACAATTTATAACCTAAAATATAAATAACCAAAATCACAAATAACTTCAGGATCCCTATAAGGAAAATGTTAAATGATCTTAATAAACATTTTATTCTAGTATTAGAAAACGTGTTTTTGCCATAAAACCAGAGGTATCCTATGGTAGAGTAAGTATATTACTTTCTACTCTAGGGATTATATTTTCTATCCTAAATTATAGAAGTATGATTAAAAAGATTAAGTGGACATCTGATATCAGACATGAAGCTATCATATTATTCAGTAGTTTGCATGACAGTTCTTAAATGTTACCTCATATTAGTGTATTCATTTGACTACTCAAATTGAGCATATCAATATGATGCCTTTCACAGTATACAGAATTACATATTATTCATCATTAAATGGTTTTGCAAATTTATTAGATTCTAATTATACTTTAATTGTACTCAGCAGGTAAAGTGTATGGTTTCATTCTTTCTTAGTAAAAACTACATTAAAATCTTTCTGAAAAGGCACCATCTTTGCATTTAACTAGTGTTTCAATAAAAGTGTTGACTGGATATAACAAATAAATGGCCTAATGGCATAGATCTTTTTGACTAACGGGATTAGAAAAGACTGGATGTAGTAAGTGGTATATATGCAATATAAAGAGACATTTTACATGGTCTTTCCTATCTGTTTTAATTAGTTAAAGCACTCACTGCGGACTTATTTCTCAATTTAGGGAAAGTAATTCTGCTCTCATTACTAGCATAATACCCACCCAGTAAAAATTGCTTCCCCAAGTGCTAGAGAAAAGAAAATAGTTCTATAGAATTTCAACCTTTAAACATTAATAGCGCTTCTGAATATGACTCCAGATGATAGAAATAATCTGTATCTTCATAGATTTGCATTTCCATCCACAAACACTAAAATGATACAAATTTGACAAATAACACTTTATATTTTAAACATGAGATTTATTTTGTCTTTGTAACCATTAGCAGGCACATGGACGGAAGAGTCCTTAATCAGAACCTATTCCACAAACGTTATTCCAGACACCGTACTTTGATTGCAATTATTAGATAGTTTAAAACAGTGGAGGTAATTTTTAACCAGAAATAAGAAGGATTTTTCTTTACTTTGGAATTTCAAAAGAGACACACAGAACATATATTTGAAAATAGAAACAAAAAATCCAATCTATGAAATCAACTCTCTGTAGTGTACTAAAGAATTAAACATATCTCCTAAACAGTTAAATATATATCCACCAAATTATATATAATGTCTTTTATAACTATGGTGTTGTTCTGGTATTAACAACCAAATACAAATTACTAAGGAAAAAAAGGTATTATTTGTACAGGAGAGTTTTTAATAGAGCTTCTAATTTGGGGCATTTTGCCCCCATTAAATGTCCTTCTGGTTCCTTCAACATACCATAGTGAATCTATAAGCTGCAAAACACCAGTTTTTTGTTTTTTTGTTTTTTTGTTTTTTGCCTCAATAGCTCAAACTTCAGACTTTAGGTTCACAGTCTTCCTTCTTTGCTGCCAATTGCAATGGCAATGATAAGGATATGATGCTTTCCAGCCATGTCATCAGTACAATGACAAAACCTAAGGAAATTAACTTTCCTAGCCCTGTACTTTATATAATCCTTTCTATAGTTCTGTCACTTAGGAATAGCCTTTCTAAAGTGTTAGCTTAATCTGGCATAGTAGTGGCTAAGGTGGGAGATAAGGATGGTTGAAATCTACCCTGATATTTGCAGAAGGAAGCTTGTTTATCTTCTTGAGTTAGTATATAACTTGGAGACTCCTCCAAACTATGTAAATATATAAAATTTTCTATACTACTCTCTCATTTTCTCTGTTAACTCTTCAATTTCATCATTTATGTTCCTTCTCATATTTATTGCACTCTAACCACACTGGCCTCCATGCTGTTCCCCTGCTTCAGGGCCTTTGTACCAGCTGAACCTTCTGTCTGTGATACTCTGCCTCCTGATCTTCGGATGACTTGCTTCTTCAGCCCTTTCAAGATTTTACTCAAATGCATCAGTATAGATTTTTCCGAGTACCCACTATAAATGGTAAACTCTCTACACAGAGCATTCCTCATTGCCTTCCCTAGCTTTATTTTAGCCATAATACATAATAGCTTTCAATATACTATATAATTCATTCAGCTACTTGTTGATTGTCTACCACATCCATGGTAACTAGAGCTCTACAAAGAAAACTGTTTTGATCTCTTTTCTTTAATTCTACATCCCTAGTGTCCAGACAAGTACTTGGAACATAAGAGATGCTCAACAAACATTTCTAGAATAAATGAATAAAATGTCAATTGAAAGTCAGTATGTATGGAGTATAATGAAAGATATAGAAAATATATTATTTTTAATATATGATATGTATACATGTAAGAAAAGGAACTACTCTTATTAAAACTTTAAAACCAACCAGAATACTATTAAAAATTTAGAACTCTCAACAAAGTGAAAAAGACTCTGAAATATTTACATTTGAATTTATTTTTACAATAAAATGTAAACAAAAGGATTCCATGTTAATAAATCTAAGCATCTAAAAGAGAAGAACATTAAAATTGACGTCTTCTTTTTACCTCAAAATGGTAATTATAAGAACCACATTTCCAGCTGATAGATAAATAATCCGAAGGAGATTTAGCCTCATTAGTATGTTTTCTTTAGTTAGAAGAAATTTGCCTATTTAATATTTAGGGAAATCCCAACACCCATGAAAAATTCTTCTTCTTTTTTTCCCTTCATTATTATATTATGTCCTTCAAGTTGTTAATAAGGTATATTGATTTATTATGGGTTTTACTTTTGCTATACTTTAGTCATTCATTCACAAACTATATGTTGCCTGTTTTTAAGAGATTCTTGTTCTTCAAAGCATTCCATTTAAAATAATTATTTATCCTAATTCCTATCAGCATTTCTATATTGGATATATCCTCTATTTTTCTAACTATGAAGCAACAACACAAAAAACCTTGCCAATGAGTCAGTAATCACAAAATATGTATTACTCAGAAAGCTAGTATAGTAAAATACTGTAAAACAGCATTGTGGGCTGAATTGTGACCCCTCCAAAAGTTTGTAATTTGAAGTCCTGACCCTTAGCAATCAAAATGTCACCTTAAAAGTAGGGCCTTTTCCAGACGTAATGAAGTTACAATGAGGTCACTATAAAAAAGAGGAAGTTTGGAGACATACTCATTCAGGGAGAATGCCAAACAAACTTGAAGAGACTCACTTATATGCCAAAACAGATCCTTCTGTCATACCTCTTAGAAGGAATCAACACTGTTGACACCTTGATTTCTACCCTCCAGAACTGTTGAAATCAATTTCTGTTGTTTTAACCACCCAGCTTGTGGTACTTTGTTATGGCAGTCTGTGAATATAAAAAAAAATACATTTATATGCAGAAAATTCATATAAATCATGTTTTAAATTTGGTTCAAGGTCAAACAGTATCTGGAAGAAGTGTTTCTAATCTGCTAAAACGAATGGCAATAAGGAAGATATTTCAAAGATATTTTTCTCTATTTTCTCAAATCATTAAGAGAATTCTGTCAAAGTTATATGTTAATACACACATGGGGGGAAGTCCACAGAACTAAAAAGTTGTCATTTTAGAAAATCAGCAATGTCATAGAAAGTAATCTTTTTCAGGAAGGCCTATAAAATTAGATCATTCCCAGAATAAACCCCTAAGCATTTGACTTTCCATAGTTTTCAGATATGAATTGTGATAACTGCCTTGGCTAGCAGCTCAGAAAACTTGAAAGGGATCCACCTTCACTAATGCCATGGAACTGTGCATTATATTAACCAGTGAAAAAACTGAAAATAGCAGAAATATATAGGTACCAATCCCTTAGGCTTGATGTGCTTGCCACTCCTCTGGGGACTTTTCTTGTCCTTCATCATCATACTGAAAGCTGGTCTCCAATGTTCTCTTTCTTCCTCACAGCCAAAAGTGAATCAGACACGAAATGCACAAGTAGGAAAATAAAGCGCTCTCACACACACACACACACACATACACACACACACAATTGTAGTTCCTCTCCAGTTTTTTTCTGAAATTGCAGGGTTTCTAAGTAGACTGACTACTTAGAGTTTCTTAAGTTGTGAAACAGTAAATTTTGAAAATAGAGAATTTTCTGGCACCCAGAAAGTGTGTCTCTGTTCCTTATATTCTGTGGATGGTTTCAATGCATTTATTTCTAAATTATTAAATAAAATTATTTTTTCTTTCACATGTTTTTTGTGACATTCATATGAGATACTACAAAAGAAATCTAAAAGAACCTACATGAATATTAATTATAAATATGTTATTAAATTTTTATTTAATCACATCAAATTTAATTCTAATGATTGCAATATCATATTTAATTATGATTGAATTAATTTTCTTAGAGCTTGTCTTAGTCTATTTGGGCTGCAATAACAAAATACCATAGATTGAGTGGCTAATAAACAACAGAAATCTGTTTCTCACATTCTGGAGACTGGGATGTTCAAGATCAAGGTGCCCAAATATCTGCCCTTTTCCTGGTTCTCAGATGGCAGCCTTCTCCCTGTTTCTTCACATGGCAGAGACAGCAACAAACCACCCTGGTGTCCCTTCTACAAGGGAACTAATCTTAATCGTCTTTAAAGTTTCCACTTCCTAATACCATCACCTTGGGGATTAGTATTAAAATATATGGATTTTTAGAGGACACAAACATTCAGTCTATGGCAGGGCTCTTTAATTTGTTTCAGTTATATTATTGAGAATAATCTATGTTTCCCTAATGCTCCAAAATGTAAGCCAACCTGAAAAAGTTAGTTCTTATATTCATACTGAAGTAGTTGAGAGAAAGTTCTAGAGCCAGACTGCCTAGACCGCCTTTTCTATCAATACCTAAGTGAATTTTTAATTTTCCTCATCAGTAGATTGGAGATGTCACATATAGAAATGAAGAGCAAATGAGGCAGTAAACATAATATTTTACAAAACTTGGTGAATAATAAAAACCTAAGAATTGGTTGCTAATTCATTATTATGTTGTCCTCTCTATTAATATGCCTACGCTGAATTTCATTCTAAAATAAATTAGTCCTAACTAGATGTTGCAACTGTCTTTTAAAGTAAGCCCTTAAAATAAGAAAGAACTGCTACTTTCTTTTTAAGAAACAAATCCTGTTAAGTTTTATAAGTATTTGGGAGATGAACTTTTCTGATGCATTCAAACAGATGTATAGCTTGAAGGAAAGTTGAGCAGGCATAGGAGAGGCACAGGGGTGCTGCCTCAGGGATCAGCACGTGGAAGGTGTTCTGAGCAGGGGGAATGGACAAGTATAGAAAGCTGCAAGGAATTTGCTTTCACTGGATTACAAAGCAAGAAAGATGCAGTGAAGGAAGTTGGTATATTTGGATCAAGAGGCACCGTACCAAAAATCCAAATGGGCTTTTGATGCTATAGAAATAATTGAAACTTCATCCTGGTGCTGAGGAAGAATTATATCTGGTTTTTTTCTAAATCTCTCAGGAGTAATGAGAATATTTCATTTGAATACTTTATTGAGAGCAGGGTGTGTGTGTGTGTATGTGTGTGTACGTGTATGTGTGCGTGGCAGGGGGAGGTGGCTGGCAAAGGCAGAAATGGAAGAGGCTGAAAACATGAAGAGTAGTAAAGATACTGTATTAAAGGTATAGAACAGTGAGGGTGTAGTGGGCTTGATGATGGGTATCCCCTAAAAATAACAAGTCCTAATCCTGGGACCTGTGAATGTTACCTTATATGGTAAAGTTTTACAGATTTGCTTAAGTTAAAGATTTGGGGATAAGGAGATCATTCAACTATCCAGAATGATCTGAGTGAGCCCTGAATGCCATAAAATACGTTCATATGAGAGAGAAGCAGATGACTTTGATATACACAGAGGGAGGAGGAGGAATCAGAGTGACCATGGAGACAGAGACTAGTTGATGTGTCCAAAAGCCAGGCAATGCCAGCAAACACCTGAAATTGGAAGAGGCAAGGAACTAATTTTCCCTAGAGCTTCTAGAGAGAGCACAGCCCTGCTAAAACCATAATTTTAGCTAATTGAAGTTGATGTCTGATTTCTGGACTTCATTACTGTGAGAGAAAAATTTTTGTTGTTTTAAGCTACCAGGTTTGAGGTAATTTGTTACACTGGTCACAGAAAACTAATACAGGTATTCAATAAAATTTGTCATAAATGACAAATCTACTTGGTTTTGGCACTTTTGTTTCTCAGATTGAGAAGGCTTTGGAGTCCCTGAAACAAAAATAACTAAGTTATGAATGCCTTTATTACTCATTTAAAGGTTTTGACAAATAAAGCTAGAACATTGAGTAAAAAGAGGTGAATATGAGGACTGTGAATCAATTTAATTTACTATAAGCTACTCTAATATTTGTAAAATAAAAAATACTATCAGTCACTTTTCTTCACTAGTAAAGCCTTTTGCTGACTAGCTTCTTGTGAGAATCGAGGCATTGTCTAGTAAATGACTCATTCAATTCACATATGTAAGAAACAATCAATTTCATATCCTTATGCCTTCGTTTGAAATATTCTGCCCTTTTATTCTTATTGATGAGCCTTACAAAGTTGCTTGAGTTTTGTTTTTAACCATCATGTGTATCTATGTACAGTCTTTCCTCAGTATCCACAGGGGATTGGTTCCAAGACCCCCTGGATATTAAAGTCCTCAGATGCTGAAATCCCTTATATAAAATAATGCAGTATTTTCATATAACATACACATATTCTCTAGTATACTTCAATCATATCTAGATTGTTTATAATAAAGTATAAACAGTTAGTATGTCATTGTTATTGTTGCATTGTTATTTTTATTGTTTTTTTCCTGAGTATTTTTGATCCATGAGTAACTCTAATATTGGTAAAATAAAGAATACCATCAGTCTCTCATTTGAATTCACTGATGCGGAACTCGCAGATATAGAAGGCCAACTCTATACATTTAGGAGACTCAGTTCTAAGAAACTAAGTACTGATGCAGACATTTGTTTTGTATCAACACTCTTTAATTGATTTAATTATCAGAAAGTGAAGGCTAAGTGCAACCCTGTTTCACCAATCACCCACCTAGATATATATGTAGAAGTCTTTATTTCCAGGATGTAAGCATTGTAATTTAAGGTCAATCCATAACCAAATCATCCTTTTCCTTCTCAGGAATCTTCCAATACTGATTATTTCTTATGTTTCCTGGATCTTCAGCAAATATATTTCTATGAGCATCTTCTAATGTATATATAATTATGCTGGAATTTTCCCAACTTAAAGATAAAACTCCCCTTATCCTGATTTATCTCTAATTAAAATCACACCCAGCATCAGCAAAGAGATTTTACTGTTACTGTCACCACATTCTCCCATGCAAATACTTACTGCTCAGTAAATTCTAATAATTATTATCCATCGCCTTTCCCACCACTATTGCACAAAACATCTCTCTTTGAGGTAATAATGATTTCTGAATCACTCAATACAATGAATGTTTTTCAGACAACATCCTGCTTGACTCGATTTCGTTCAAAACTATCTACACATACTCTTTCTTAAAACTCTCATTATTGACTTCCTTAAAACCGCAGCCCTAAATCCTCTGCTTTATACTTCTTGTCTCATTGCTCCTTCTAAAACTTTTCTGTGGACTCACCTTCATCTACTTAATCTCTATGTATATGAATTCCCACAATATTTATTCTTGGCCTTAGTTAAGTATATTGCCTCAATCTCACCAACAACTTCAGCTACAATCTAGTCACAAATGACTTCAAATGTATTTCTTCTGTCCAGGAATCTTCTCTAATTGCTGAGGTTCTCAAAGACATTTTAAACCACTTTACTGATATATAATAATACAAATTCAATGGATTTTAGTATGTTCAAGATATAGTTGTCCCTGGGTATCTGTGGGAAATTGGTTCCAGGACCTTCCATAGATACCAAAATCTGTGGTTACTCAGTCTTTTATATAAAATGGTGTAATATTTGCATATAACCTATACACATCCCCTTCTATAGTTTTAAATAATCTGTAGATGACCTATAATACCTCTATGTTGCCTACACTTCACGTCATTTATGTGGATTCAACATAGTACTCAGCATGCAGCAAATTTAAATCTTGCTTTTTGGAACTTTGTGAATTTTATTGTTTGAATATTTTTGCTTCATAGTTGGTTGAATCCGCAAAGTGCTGAACCCATATACACCGAAGGCCAACTATATGTGCAACCATCACTACAAACTAATTTTAGAATATTTTACATCTTCTCAGAAAATAATACATAACCTTTATCTATCATCTCTCAAATCTCCCAACCACCTTTCCAGGCTTACAAAACTACTAATCTACTTTCTGTCTATAGATTTCACTGTTCTGGGCACTTTGTATGATATGAAATCATGCTTTGTTGTTTTCTGTGACTGTCTTTTTCCCAGTTACAGTATGCTGAAATACTATTTCATTGTATGAATATATGACATTTTATTTATCATTTGTTACTTAATAGACACTTAGGTTATTTCTATCATTTGACTGCCATCACATTGAGTACAGGTTTTTATATGGAAATATGTTTTCTTTTATTTTGGGTATGTGCTTAGGAGTAAAATTGCTGGGTCATATGGTAACTCTACATGAAATCACTTAGGGAACTGCCAGACCATTTCCTGAATTGGCTGCATCATTTTGCCTTCACACTAGCTGTGTTTGAGGGTTCTGATTTCTCCATATTCTCACCATCACTTGTTATTATCTAATTTTAAAAATTCTAGCCATCCTAGTGGATGTGGAGAGATCCTTCAAATTTAACATGACTCAGTCTTAACTCATCATCTTTTCCAATCATTTAAGTTTGGTCTTCCTTCACGGCTTCAAGTTTCAGACAATGGTACTTAACCTAAGAAAAAATATTGCTTGTTCCATCTCTGTCATCCTCTATATTTTCATCAATCATGGAGTCTTGCCCAATGCACTCCTTAAATATCAATGGAATTTGTTTTTCTTTTCTCAAGTATGTCTACCCTTATTCAAGCTATAACCATGGCTCACCTAGACCAGTAAAGATCCTCTTAACCAGTCTTCTCAGATCTGTTCTCTTTCAATTCATGTTCTGCTGCAAAGGCACACATTTTTCAAAGAAAATATATGTTACTCTGATGCTTAAAAGTCCTCATTAACTCTCCATTGTTACTTACGTGAGGAATAAGGGCCTTAAATTAACCTTCAAGTTGTCAGTATGATCTGGACTGCCTCATAGCCACTGACTGTCCTGCATTCATTTTTCTTCATCACACCATGTTCCTCTCTCAGGACTTTTTAATAATAACTGTCCTATGACTTGCAGATTTTTCATCCACTTCTCACTGTGGATTTATTTCTTATTCTTCCTTAAAAGTTCAATTAAATTGTTATTTCCTCAAGAATAGTTCCCTATGATAAACTTTAATAGCAATATTTGTATATCTGTAACATTCATCATAATTAAAATTTCATGCTTATTGCATAATGAATGCTAGCTTATTTTACCACTAGAATGTAAGTCCTGTGAAGGCAGGGGAAAAGAGAATGTTTGTCTTCTTATCTGCTCTAATTCTAGTCATTAATGATATATAGAGATAGATAAAATGTGTTTGCTGAATGATTAAGTTAATAACATTTTTATCTTAAGCAAACTGATATAATTTGAGGAGTTTGCAAAGTTTGCATGATATTTCATACTTAAATTTTTTACCTTCATAAATGATCAAATGGTTTATTGTGATGCTGAGTTATAATGATGACTAATAATTATAAAGGGATACAATCTTGCCTCTTCTTAATTCTTTAAATCTTTTGATTCAAATGTGCTTTATAGGAACAAAAAGCAATGTTGGACTCTTAACAGAATACTCAGTGATATTCCAAGAAAGGAAAACAAAGATATCTATGTAATTCAATATAATTGCCTATGTTAAATATCACTATGCATGTAGATAGTATTTCTCTGAGTTTTTTATTTCAATTCATATAAAGCTAAAAGCTTATAAAACAATTCAGTATTTATTCAATGCATATATACCTTTCTCTGCACTGTACGATGAATTGTAATTGCACATTCAAAAATATTTTGTTACCAGTGGTTTTAAGCCCAATTCATTCCAGAAGCCACTATACTGAATTATGAGAATGGCTGAAGAGGTTATTTAATGTATTTAACCTGAATGAATTTTCATTTTAGCTATTTTAATAACAATTATTCATTTAAATTACAAAGATACCATTTTAATAAAAAAAATCTAATATATTATCTCTTCCCTCAAGGGTCATTATATAAAATTTCCCAATTAATTTAGGCTTGCATCTTGAGTGAGCCTTTCAAACTACTCTGATTTTGAATGTCAAAGCTTTCTGGGTCAAACCAGTATAGAGTTCATGATTCCAAGCTTTTTATTAGAAATCATGCTGTGAAGGGTAGAAAGACTATCTTAAGTACATGAAAATATAGAGCAACATTGTGCAAAGATTTTAATAAGGAATCCTAGAAACAGATAATACACATTTACAGCACAAAAGAAAAAGGTTCTATACATATATTCACATAGTTTTTTCATCTACTCAAGTTTTACCAATACAATACTGATCCCATTCTCTCTCTCTCTCTCTCTCTCTCTTTCTCTCTCTCTCTCTCTCTCATTAGATGCTATGGAAAATATTATAAAATAATAAACAAATAATAATCATAAAAGTTCCCTTTTATATTCAAAACAGAGGCACAATATTCATTTTTTTACATAGAGTATCAGATGTTTGTATAATAAAAATTCTAAAATACAGCGTTTTTGACCAATAATTTCTATTGAATCAAGTGACTACTTAGTCAAATAACATTCCAGCCAGTCAGGTATTTTCACATGAAGCAAAATAATATTTTAGCACCAAAATTTTAAAGTAAAGAAGTTGCTTTTCTTTCTAGATAAACAATTTTCATTTGTATGATATGTAGTTTTGGAGAATAAAACAATGATTAACTGAGATAGATATTTTAAGATACTTCTCATTAATTAGGCATTTTTGCTACCATATACACAATAGGTATAACAGTAGAAAAAAGTTGCCAAGGAGAAAATACCATAACTTAAAAAATAATAACGAATAACTTTCTAAGAAACAATAGCAAATGTAAAAATATCTTCAGAGTACTAAGACAAAAAATAGTCTATAGTTGTCTGCCTTTTGTGCCTACAAAACCTTACTAAATGAACTTCTGAGGCATGTGCTTTAGAAAGAAGAAAATTATTCTATAAAGCAAATACGAAATTCTTTTAAAAATAGAAGTATTAGTAACCAAAAATTTTACTCTTTCAAAATATCCTGTGTATTCTATTTTACAAAATGACTTTGTCTTTTCCCCTCATTTGCCATGACTTATAATGCTATGAAGACCTGGAGATAGCAGCACTAATTAAACCACACATGTGTGCTAAAATACAATTTGTCAGTGATATGGTTTGGCTATGTGTTCCCATCCAAATCTCAACTTAAATTGTAATAAATCTCATGTGTTGCAGGAGGGACCTGCTGGGAGGTAAATGAATCATGGGGCAGGTTTTTGCCATGCCGTTCTTGTGACAGTGAGTAAGCCTCACAAGATCTGACGGTTTTATGAAGGGGAGTTACCCTACACATGCTCTCTTGCCTGGTGCCATATAAGACATGTCTTGCTTCCATTTCACCTTCCACCATGATTGTGAGGCCTCCCCATTCATGTGGAACTGTGAGTCCACTAAATCTCCTTTCTTTATAAATTTCCCAATTAGCAGCATGAGAACAGACTAATAAAGTAAATTGGTACTGGTAGAGTGGGGTGCTGCTGTAAAGATACCCGAAAATGTGGAATCGACTTTGGAACGAGGTAACAGCCAGAGGTTGGAACAGTTTAGAGGGCTCAGAAGAAGACAGGAAGACGTGGGAATGTTTGGAACTTCCCAGAGATTTGTTGGATGACTTTAACCAAATTCTGCATATCTCAAATGGAGATGAGCAACTTGTTGGCAACTGGAATAAAGTTGACTCTTACTATGTTTTAGCAAAGAGGCTGGCAACATTTTGCCCCTGCCCTAGATGTCTGTGGGGCTTTGAACTTGAGAGAGATGATTTAGGGTATCTGGCAGAATAAATTTCTAAGGAGCAAAGTTTTTAAGAGGTGACGTGGGTGATGTTAAAAGCATTCAGCTTTACATATTCAAAAAAGGGTTTGGAAGTGGAACTTATGTTTAAAAGCTAAGCAAAGCATAAAAGTTCAGAAAATTTGCAGCCTTACAATGAAGTAGAAAAGAAAAACCCATTTTCTGAGGAAAATTCAAGTCAGCTGCAGAAATTGCATAAGTAATGAGAAGCCAAGTGTCAATCCCCAAGAAAATGGATAAAATGTCTTCAGGGCATGTCAGAGACCTTTGCGGCACCCTTCCCATTACAGACCCAGAGGTCTAGGAGGAAAAAATTGTTTTCTTGGGCCAGGTGCACGGCCCCCTTGCTGTGTGAAGCCTAGGGACTTGGTGCCATGCGTCCCAGCTGCTCCAGCCATGGTTAAAAGAGACTAAGGTACTGCTTGGGCCATGGATTTGGAGGGTGCAAGCCCCAATCCTTGGCAACTTACAAATGGTGTCAAGTCTGTGGGCACACAAAAGTTAAGAATTGAGGTTTGGGAAACTCCACCTAGATTTCAGAGAATGTATGGAAAAACCTGGATGTCCAGGCAAAAGTTTGCAGTGGGGCAGAGCCCTCATGGAGGACCCCTGCTAGGGCAGTGTGGAAGGGAAATGTGGGGTTGGATCCCTGACAAAGAGTCCCCACTGGGGCACTGCCTAGTGGAATTGTAAGAAGAAGACTACTGTCCTCCAGACCTCAGAATGGTAGATTTACCAACAGCTTGCTCCATGCACCTAGAAAACCCACAGACACTCAATGCCAGGCCTTGAAAGCAGTCAGTAGGGGAGGCTGTACCCTGCAAAGCCACAAGGGTGGAGCTGCCCAAGACCATGGGAACCCACCTTTTCCATCAACATGATCTGGGTTTGAGACATGGAGTCAAAAGAGATCGTTTTAGAAGCTTTAAGTTTTGACTGCCCTGCTGGATTTCAGACTTGCATGGGGCCTGTAGCTCCTTCATTTTGGCCAATGTCTCCCATTTGGAATGTGTATATTTACCTAATGCCAGTACCCTCATTGTGTCTAGGAAGTAACTAACTTTCTTTTAATTTTACAGGTTCATAGGCAGAAGTGACTTGTCTTGTCTCAGATGAGTCTTTGGACTCATCTGGGTTAAGTAAATGCTGGAATGAGTTAAGACTTTGAGGGACTGCTGGAAAGGCATTATTGGTTTTGAAATATGATGACATGAGATCTTGGAGGGACCAGGGCAGAATGATATGGTTTGGCTCTGTGTCCCCACCCAAATCTCACTTTGAATTGTAATAATCCCCATGTGTCATGGGAGGGGCTCATTGGAGGTAATTCAAACATGGGGGAAGGTTTTTACCATGCTGTTCTCATAATAGTGAGTAAGTTTCATGAGATCTGATGGTTTTATAACGGGGAGTTCCCCTGCACATGCTCTCTTGCCTGCTGCCATGCGAGACAAGTCTTGCTTCCCCTTCACTTTCCACTATGATTGTGAGGCCTCCCTAGCCATGTGGAACTGTGAGTTAGTTAAACCTCTTTTATTTATAAATTACCCAGTCTCAGATATGTCTTTATTAGCCGCATGAGAACAGACTAACACAGTCAGCCTCACTCTACAATCGTCATCACTATTTGGCTTACTTACTATAGCAGCTAAGTTCTTATTAAACCGTACCCATTCCATTTTTATCCTAAGTTACCTCTTCCTTCATGTCAATGTCCTTCACTATGCATTTGTCCAGTCTGTGTCATCACATTGAGGGAAAGCTTGCCTGCCTCTTGCGTTCATTTTTTTCTTCTTCTAAGAGTGTCATACACCAAAATTCACTTTCATTCCTAGTACTAAACATTTTTCGTTTCTGCTTTATTGTACAAGTCTTCCCTTTTGTTTTTTTCTTCAAAACCCTTAAAACAATCTTTATTTTGTTCTTTGACCCTTTTTATTACCTTTTTCTATTATTTTTGCAGTCAAATTTCTGACATGGTTTGTGTCCCTTACCCCAATATTCTATGCACACACACCTTCAACCCCTGTACAATATCTTCTGCTCCTACCCACTAAAGTGGAACTGTTCAAGGTCATCACCCAAGTTGGTTCACAAAATCTAACAACACTTTAAATGGCATATCTTTCTTTCCTTTTGCTCTCCATTTCATTCAGCTGGTGACCTTTCTCTATGGTAAGAAAAAGAAAACAGAACACCTTTATTACATTTTTCTCAATGGGTTCTCTTCCTAGTGTCCTATCCTGTATCTTTTCATGTTCTCAACAATCTGTTTATGACAAGGATTTCATAGTAGTGCCTTCACCTCAAGGAAAATGGAACCAGCTGATTCTTTAACTTCTATACAAATCTTCAAGTCCTGGATCCTCTATTTTTGTGTTCATCTGGATGTCTGAGATTAAGAAATACTTTCTAATAACATGTACTGCAAAGACTTGTTGTCTGCATTCAGAGAGATAGTGTGCATACAAAATTCCTGACACAGGAATTAATTAATTCCTGACACAGGAATTAAGCTTTCAATAAATGCCAGATAAGATTGCTACTAGTGGCTGGGCACGGTGGCTCATGTCTGTAATCCCAGCACTTTGGGAGGCCAAGGCAGGTGGATCACAAGGTCAAGAGATCGAGACCTTCCTGTCCAACATGGTGAAACCTTATCTCTACTAAAAACACAAAAAATTAGCTGGGCATGGTGGCACGCACCTGTAGTCCCAGCTATTTGGGAGGCTGAGGCAGGGGAATTGCTTGAACCTAGGAGGCGGAGGCGGAGGTTGCAGTGAGCTGAGATAACACCAATGCACTCCAGCCTGGCGACAGAGTGAGACTCCATCTCAAAAAAAAAAAAAAAAAAAAAAAAAGTTGCTACTGGTATTGTTTGTCAAATACACAAATATATAAAAACTAGTTTATTCTTTTGTTGTCTATCACTTCTACCATGCTAAAATATTATATCACCTCTTTTCAACACAGTAATTATCAACATCCACTCATTGTTATCCAATAGGCTCAATGAATTGTTCTGTCTTCCAATTTTATAATGTAAAGACTTTTTGAAATAAAATATAGGACCAAAGTAAAATATCCATTTGTATTTATGTCAATGGTGGTATTTAGTATTGGTAGGGCAGGTGTTGGTTCCCATTTACTTTCTATTTTATTAATGCCATATTTATATTTTGGCATTAATTGCATATGATTCTATGTATTCTATAGCTCTAGACATATTGAGCTATTAATAGCAATATTCTGAGTGCCTCTGATTGACTAAATTGACCAGATGAGGATCCACTTAACAGCAATGAGGCCTTCAGCACACTTTTTCCCATTTCTTGATTAATACTTGGTACAAGACTGAATCAAATTCTTTCTGAAGTCAAGATAAATTACATCTAATGCTTCTCCCTGATTTACTATCCCATTATTCTGTCAATAGAAAGATATCTGCTACCACTGTGACAGAATTTGTTCTTCATAAAGCCCCATGTGTTTCCCAGTATATCATTCCAGTCCAGGCGTTTAAAAATAGGATTTTAGCTCTTTTTTTGAAATTATTTTATAGCTGTAATTTTAAGGGTGGTGTCTCTTTACTTTTCTTTTTAAAAAAAAGTATTTATTTTAACCCCAAGAGCTCTCAAAGAAGCTAAAGACTAAAATTATGCTAGACACTCCTTTGGATTTTAGCAGCTTAATTAAACAATCTTTATATATTCTTCCTTTACTTGCATTTTTCATTTTGCTCTCATAAATTCTGTATCACTCCCCATAGTTTTCAGATAAAAATTGACTGTTTCTGTAAAGATTCAAAGAAAGCACTAATTTTTTATTTTTAAGTAAGCATAGTCATACTTTAAATAAAGACCAACGCTTTTTTTTACTTTTTGCACATGATTAATATGTTTACAGAATATCTGTCATACATTGCATCCCTTAGTTTTCTGTATTTTATCTATAGAATGATATTGGTATTTTGTATATCTTGACTTATTCTATATTTTGTATGATAACTTCACTTCAGCTCTGATTTATTAAACAGGTTGTCATTTTTGCATGGCATTCATTTTTTGGCAAATATTTGTTCACTACATTCAATTGAGTATTAATAATAGAAGATGATGAAAGAACAAAGATTTTATTTAATGGTAACTACCAGTTAAGGTATTCAACTATCAGCTGAATCTATACAATGTTAATTCCTACCTTAGCATTCATTTTCTTCATTTTTATTTACATATAATTTATATTTGATATTTATATTTATTTTCTGCCTTTTGCTGTAGATAAATTCAAGGTGATACACATAAATATATAGATTAGCAAGAAGAATGAAAAGCATTTAAAATTAGGACAAAGGGCAAATAAAGTTTGGAAAGAAACAGAACCAAAATGACCCTAGAATAAAACATCTGTTCAGACATGAGCCTCAGATTTAAGTATAAGCTTCTGGCAGCCAACACAGAGAAGGAGACCAATCAATTACAAAATATAAAAGCACATATTGATTCCTCAGGACAACGCTAATATTGCCAAACTGATACTGGAGAAGAATTTCCATTGTTCGATGTCAGCCCCAGGGTCTGGCTCCTAAAAATTCTTCAAAGATTAGAAATTTTAAAAATGAATGAATAGATAAATATGTTAATTATTATTATCACATTTATATAATGCTACAAGTGCAGCAATGAGCTTTAAAAAGCAATTTCTTATGAGAAACTTCAAAATGGGCTGATGCCATCACTCCAAACCCTATTGTTTGAGAGCAAGTCCAGAATGAGGTGAGAAGGATTCATTCTTTGTAGTGGCTTTCTAACGGATAGATGTTAGAATAGCTGAGGAAGCAAGGCACGGCTTTCAGGTGTACCTTCATAACTATTCAGGCAGTGAGTTTAAGATCTCTGCTCACATTGAGGCCAGTATGGGCCTTGCATTAAACAGCCAGATAAGAGTGAGAAAACTGACCTCCTGAAAAATTTCAAAGAATCTGACACAAACACAAATGGACAGAAAGATTATTTCATTCAAAAGATAGTCTTAGTCTGCTCAGCCTGCCATAACAAAACACCACAGACCGGATGACTTAAACCACAGACGTTTATCTCTCAGGGTTCTGGAGGCCAGAAAGTCCAAGATCAAGGTACAGGCCGATTTGGTTTCTGGTGAGGGCTCTCTTCCTAGCTTACAGACATCCCTGTTCTCACTGTGCCTTCATATGGTGGAGAGAGAGAGAGAGAGCAACCTCTGGCCTCTCTTCCCTTTTCTATAAATACTCCAGTTCACCCTGAAAACCTCATCTAAACCCAATTACCTCCCAAGTCCCTATCTCTAAATACCATCACATTGGTAGTGAGGGCTTCAATGCATGAATTTATGGGGAGGACAGGAGCGCACAAATATTCAGTCCATAACACACAGAAAGAGTATTCCTTTCTGCACCATTTGACAAAAGTGATTAAATAATGTTTACTACATTTAAGTATCATTGGTTGGATATTTTCTTTGCTTATTTCAGCCCCCAAGTTATCAATCTTAATCTTGCTATCATGATTATGACAAAGAGGGTAGGCATTTAATTGATACATAGTATTAAAACACCTATTTATTATTATTATTATTATTTGAGATAGAGTCTCACTCCGTCATCCAAGTTGAAGCCCAGTGGAGCTATCATAGCTCACTGCAGCCTGAAGCCTCGAACTCCTGGGCTCAAGCAATCCTCCTATCCCGGCCTCCCAAAGTGCAAGGATTACAGGCATGAACCACCATGCCTGGCCCTATTATTAAAAATAGTGAACCAGGAGCAGTGGCATGCTCCCATCGTTTTGGCTACTCAAGAGGCTGAAGTGGGAGGAATGTTTGAGCCCAGGATTTTGAGGCCAGCCTGGGTAATATATTGAGACCCCATCTTAAAAAAAAATTGATGGAAATTTTATGATTCCTGTTCACCTGACACTCCCTAAAGTTTTTCCACCCTTAGACTACCAGAAACTATTGTGTGATCATCAAGAACTAAATGGTAAGCACTTGACCAAACATTTAGGTGGTCCAGAATTCTTGCACACAGTACTTAATAAACGATTATTATTATCCTCAGTTGTCAGGAAGGATTAAATTAAAAATACTTCCAAACAAAACGGGAACCAATAAATTGGACCTTAGCTTACAGGTTAAATAATATTGATTCTTCTTCATAATGTCAGTCATCATCATCATCATCATCATCATCATCATCATCATCACTGTCGTTATTGTTGAAGTCCTTATTTTGTACCAGATCTTTTCCTAGGATTTTCATATTTGATTATCTCATCTAATAGTTACAAAATATATCTGGAGTGGATGTTATTATGCCAATTTTACAGATAGAGAAACTGAAACACAGATACTAATTATTTGCTAATATGTGACAGAGGTTGGGTTAGAACTTACAGCTTCCAAACAGGAAATGGTTATCTTGAGTAATCTCAAATGAGAATCAAATGAAAAAGAGAAAATTTACCCCTTTTCTGTATTTACACTTTAGTGACAAACACCTACAGGTCTAATTAGGTTAGGGTTAGAGAGTACAAGAAACTAGCCTGTTCTCCCTCTAATATTCTAAAAAGCTTAGCGAAATTTTTTAAAGTGGATTTTGTTTAGCATAACTGAACAAATGAAATGATCAACTGAATGATCTGACATTTTATCCCATGTAGACATATACATGAGAGAGGTAGGTACAGAAAACCACTTGCTGGCAGATTTTGGAGGAAATAGTAGTATTGTACAGGGCACTTTTGGAAAATAATTCCATGCTATCAACAAAGAGTGGGAGTTACTGTTACAACCAAGTGATTCAGGTACAGAGCTATAAATCTGGCCTTTGTCAAGTACAGTAAATTTACCTGCAAATATAATTTCAACAGTGAAAAATTTGAGCTTATGATGCTGGATGCTAAATGTAAAATCTTTGTCTCAAAAGACGACAAATTGAGAATCAACACTGAAAATGCTTGTCCTGGAGACAGTCATAAATTTTAGAAAAATTCCATAAGTTAAAATGTAGACCCAGTAATAGTGTTTTGTGGATCTCACATATTTTTTGATAGCAGATTTTAACCCGAATATCAAGTCTTTTATGACCATTACAAATCTCTGACTTTCTATTTTCCCGGTTAAGGCTTTAATCTTGTCAACTTCCTATCCTTCATCCACAGAGAAAAATTTTACTTTTGAGTATGTTTGAGTTATAGATGTATTGAACCAGATGTTAACACAGAGCAGAATGTTCTAGTGGCCTCGTTCTGAGTTCAGAAAAACTCATACATTCATTCATCATTCAGCAATATTAACTGAGCATCTAAAGATTCTACTATTCTTTGGAAGGGCTCCATAAATAAAAAGGGAAACACTTGGGTATATAACTTGCTTCTCCTTTGTATTTTTTTTTGTTCACATCCTCTTGTTTTGATTCTGTCCATGGGGATTCATAACTTGGAAATTAAGCAAATCTTAACCTTCTATAACCCAACTTCTCTGTCTCACCCATTGTTACCAAAATTCCAATGAACGAGTAATAATCTAATGATTTCCAAAGGAGAAATATGCTATTGGTAAAATGGTTAATCAAATTTCCAGGACTCAGAGAGAGAAAAAGCAAATAGCTTAGCTTAAATATAAACTGGATAGGCATTGTCTATTAAAATATGTTTTTAAATGTGTTTTTAAATATCTTGAATATTCATGAAATTTTCTAGAATTATATTTTTTAAATAACCTATAAATTATAGTTCCCTTCAGGTAGAGCCATTGAGGGGCTAGGGATCAAGAGTAGGAGAAAAATTTTTTTGTGCTCTTTGAAATTGTACCCTGAACTTAATTTACTATTCTAAAAATACAAGAGAGAATTAATTTATTATTTATTTTCTATGTAAATTTACCAAAATATTTTCCCCAAATCTCCAACAAACTAAATAGCTTTTTGCATAATCCAAATGCAAAATTATATAAATTCCAGTAGTATATAGTCAAAATACAACAATTAATAACAACCCAATACATGCACAAGTAAATATTCCTCAAAATGTCACTTATAACCAAAGGTAATTATTCATTTCAATACTTCAAATTTTAATTTGATTTACACAATTTGCCACTATTTTTATTTCAAAAAAGTATGTGTTAATGTTATATTTATGGTAAAGATATTGAACATATTATAGACAACTTCCCTGTTGCTTGAAAACAAAGTTGACATGTCTATATAAAGATAAAAAAAGCAATATATATTTCTCAGAATTATCTTAAATGCATACATTTTACAGGTCAGGTGAATAATTTAAAGATAAGAAAAAGGAAAAACCTTCTTCTGCACAAGGTCAAAATAAGTAAAACGATTTACATGTTAAAATTGTTCAGTGGCTCATGCCTGTAATCCCAGCACTTTGGGAGACCAAGGAGGGTAGATCACTTGAGGTCAGGAGTTCAAGATCAACCTGGCCCACATGGCAAAACCCCGTCTCTACAAAAAATACAAAAATAAGCCAGGTGTGGTGGCACATGCCTATGGCCTCAGCTACTCGGGAGGCTGAGGCAGGAGAATTGCTTGAACCCAGGAGGCAGAGGTTGCGCTGAGCCAAGATTGCACCACTGCACTCCAGCCTAGGCAACAGAGTGAGACTCTGTCTCAAAAAAAAAAAAAAATTATTAATATAGAAATAAATCAGAAATAACATATCTTCTTACATGTAAATTGCGAATAAAGTTGCATTTGGATATATTTCATATTATTTGATTATTTTAACTGTGGACCCCAGTATTCAAATGACACACTAACAAGTATTTTCTAGTCTCTAAATTGCTCTATAGAGAAGTAACTGATGGACACAGTGTTTCAAATATCAAAAACAAGATAATATCCAATTTCACTATTTTTTCTTCAAATAACATAAGAAGAGAGTTTGAGTTAATAATCAGTTTGCTTCGTTTGCTGAGGTTGCATTCACTAGATTACACATGTCAAAATATGCACAATGTGAACACATGAATACTTCTCATGAAAAGAAAAATGAAAGCCCCCTCTCATAAATGATTTTCTCACCAGCAACAGATTTTATATGAAAGGGATAGTAATTTTTCTACCAACTTTTTATATTGCTTTTCAGGTAGCAAATAGAGACTTACTAAAGTTAATAATAGATATGATACAGTATTTGCTTTACTCTAACTTAATGTGATATGCTTCAGCCCCTTCCCCCACCAGGTTTTTTTTTTATTTTTTATTTTTTATTTTTTTTAATTCTGAGTAATTAATGTTTGTTCAGTCACCATAATGGAAAGACGCTACTAATATGGACTGCGGCCAAAGACCCTATGTGCCTATGGTGTTCAGGACAGTTTCATACTATGAGGGCTACTATTTAGGTGGGTCACTTTGGTGCAGGTGTATTGGTTGTTAAAATATTGAAATGGTCTCTTATAGGTAGACAAATAAAAGCTGTTCTGCTAAGTGCAGGCCTCTACCAGGTGCCTGGGGCCTGCCAGCATGTAACCATCTGGCTACTTAATGCTATTATCTGGCCTCACAGAAGTCTCTTGTATCCAGTTCCAGCAATAACAGTGCTCTCAATCCTGATTGGATAGAATGGTAAGTATTTTGAATATCCTCTCATTGAACAATGAAAACTATTTTCATGTCCTACAATGACTTTGAAGTGTCCAGACATTCAGACACCAGAGCTTTTACTTGGGCTCTCTGTGATATATTTTACTGCAATCACATCATAACATAATGCAATTTTAAATGATACTACACATACAAATACAGTGTGACATATTTGCATGAATACAGTACCTCATTTTTTTCTTCACTTCAAGTAATGTATCTTGGAGTGTAAATTCTACTTCAATTGGTGTTATATTCTGCTTTCTTCTCCAAGTAGTGTGTCATTACTCATTATAACACTAATTTTATTTCAATATGCTATGCCGTTGCACTTTTTCTTTTTCTGTATTCTTGAATGTAAAAGGTTATGACCTTTTTAAAATTTAAATTTACTTGTTTTAAGCAAATAAAAACATCAGACTACATTTTGTCTTCTAGTGTATTCATGCCTGATTATGTTTATATCAAAATTTATATTAATTTATGATAAATTATTTTTCTTTTATATTTATATTTTACATCAGCCACTATAACATTTTTCTACAATTATTTTTAATGTAGATTATGTTATTTAGGGACTTTAAGTTAGTAGATGAGTCATTAAAATTGCCTTTTAAAAAGAGGACAATGAGTTTAATAGGATTAAGAACTATTAGGATAAGTTAATTTATTACAAGCAAGAACCTTTTCAAATTAGTATATGAAATGAAAGATTATCTACACAAATAATCTGATTTCCTGTGCTCTGAAGTTGTCTTCAATTAGAATAGCTAACACTTATTATCCCATCTCTTACTGTCACCAAGTACCATTGTAAGCATTTTACATATATTGACTCATCCAATTCTCACAATACTTTTATGAGACAGTATTCTGATTAGCTTTATTTAATGGATATGAAACTGAGGCATAGAGAAAGTCAAAGCACTTCGCTAAAATACCTATCTGAAGATTTTTTAAAAAAATAAAATCTAGTGGTTGGTTAGAGTAGTTAGGCAAACACTCTGAGAACAACTAGGGGGAAAGTATATGTATATGTGGTACCTATTAGCCCCTGTGCTCACTACCTGGGTGCAATATACCTATGTAACAAACATGCACATGTACTCCATGGACCTAAAATCAAAGTTGAAAAAAGTTAATAAAGCAGTACTTACTGTGGAAAGAAAGATGAGACAGAGTACAATTTCAGAGAGGTGAGTTGAGGGCTCAAATTTTTCCAGGGGACACTTTTTAATTCTAAACTCGGCTAGATACTGAGATTCTGGGCACTAAGCAGACCAAGAGGGACATGGAAAACAGCAGAGCTTTAGGTGGCCCCACTCACTGGAGTGGACAAAATGGGGAAATTAAGGATACTCAGCTACATGGCTGGGTTTCCCCTCAAGACATTCGATAAATTATGCAAGTTCATAAAGCAGGAAATTAGGAAGCTAAGCCAAAACCTCAGAAAAGCAGAGTGGTAATTCCTAAAGTACTTGAAAAACAATTCTGTTGGGAGGACCCAAGAATGCTGAGTAAAACAGCTGGCAAGGAAGTGGTGAATTGGGGTCTGCAGTGGCTCTTCACCTGGTCACATTTGCCAGTTGGCCACAGCTAGTCACTGAGAGTCCAGGCTTGACCCCTGGTAGAGAGTCACTGCTGCAGGACAGTAATACTTTGAAATAAAAACAGTTATTACAACAATGAATCTATGCCTTTTGGTCCCATTGAATTATTGTTTTTTTCTGCTGAAGCTTTCTGTTGACTTTCTGTGGCTTTTCTTCCCTTTTCATTGTCCATCCTTTGTTTCTCTCACATATGCCATATGCAGTCAAAACTAGTATTTAGTTATTTTTGGATAAGAAACAATAGCTTAGATTTGTTGATTTTTCCCTATGCTATGGCAATATTCTACACACTTTAAATGTAGAAACTAACCACAAAACAACACCATGAAGGGGTGCAATTACTCTTTTTACATAGACGTAGAGATTGCGGCACAGAAAGGTGAAACAACTTGCCCAAAGTCAAAAGCTAATATGTAGCAAAATTGGGATTCAAGTCAGGAAATCTTGCTCCATAGTCCATGCTCATAACTAAGGGTCTGTACATTCCAACTCAACAAAAGTCTGAAAAGAGATGTACGGAAAGGGAAAGTTTCAATAAGTAGAATAAATAAGGAAATACATAGTATTACAACCATATCAATGACAGAATCAGAGCATTCATCCTGTACTAATATAAAGATTTTTCACTCCACAGGCTATAGTTGGTCTATAAACCAAAGTTCAGTTTACTAATGTGTCTTTTAAGATAGGGTTTGTGCTGGATAGTCAGTCAACAGTTTTTTAGTGAAGTACAGAGTTGCTTTTGAAGGTGTGTGAATCAGATATACTCCATTTGGAACCCTTACTATTGTATTTGCCCGTGTGACAATGAGCTAAACTTAGCCTCTCTGAGCTTTGGTTTTCTTATTGAAGCGGGATATTTCCCTGACACCTTTATGGGACTCATTATAGGGGTGCTCCATTTACTCAGCCCACAGCTCTCAACTCCTCCATGAAGTAGCACAGGAGCAAACGAGGCGGGAACTGGAGTACATGACGGCTGGAGTCAGCCAGCCACTCTGGTACCAGCAGGAGCTAGCTCTGCTCACTCAGACCTGTGTGTTCCATCCCTCATGGGAGGGGGCACACAGGTGAGTGGATGCAGGGGCTAGTACATGTGCTGTTGGGTGCCAGCAGGAGCCAACTCCATTCCAGCCCTGCCACAGCATCTAGGGGGCTGCTCATGACCCCTGAAGCCCCAGAGGGAGTGTTACAGTGCTCTTTTTGCTCAGCCATCCATGGATGGCTTAAGTGTTAACAGCTCAGTGGACCCTCTGTATTTTCACATGATGCAGCTTTCTTCCAACAGCGAGGGCAAAGGGTCAGTGTGACAGCCTTTGCATCTACACTCATGGCTTCCGAGCTCTTGTCTGGTGGCCAGGGGACATTAGGTTGCATGAACGAATTGAAGGATGGTAAATGTGGGGGATTTTATTGCTGATGAAGGTGACTCTCAACAGGAAGGGGAGCTAAAAAGGGGACAGGACAGGAAAGTAATCTTCCACTGAAGTCCGGCCATCTCCGTCTGGATTCTTCTCTGCAGTCAAGCTGCTTCTCTCCAATATCCAGCCATAGTCTCCAATGTTCAGCTGCTGCTTCTCTCTGCCAACTGAGTTCTGGGTTTTATCAGCACAGGATGGGTGGGGTGGACTGGGCCATGGGTGGTTTTGGAAAAGGCAACATTTGAGCAGGAAAACAGGAATGTAAGTTTTCACTTGGGGCTGTGGTCTCAAGCCTTTCAACTTGAGGTTGGGACTTCACCAGGAACCTGCACTTTTCTACCTAGAATTTCTCTGCCTCCTGTCCCTATCATTATCTATAAAATTAGAAAAAGAATAATTCTACCTAATAAATTTGTTTTGAGGATTTAACAAAATTATATAAAAGACCTTTTTAGTGCAGTGCCTGTCAAAAGTGCTTAATATGAAGTAGTTATTTTATTATATGTGTGTGTAGGTAGACACATGGCTAAGAAAACAATAATTTCTTATAAGAAATGCCAATAAAACAATAAAACACTTTATAAATAAAATACATTTTAGCATGCTTTTCCTCTGGAGAAATAAAGAAAAATCTTTAGATCTATGATTTATAGCAATCCTCATGTAGACAGTATAGTAATTGGAACTATGATATTCTTGTATCATGATAATCATAGTTTCCAAGAATGTGTGAGAATCCTTTTATGTTGGCTAATAGAGCTTCAGCTAACACATTATGAACTTGGAAGAAGCAAAGCTGCAAGATAGAAATATGACTGTGAAAGCATAATTTCTTAAATAATAAATTTAGAACTCTCCCCTAAATAACTTTTGCTTCGTTTTAACGTAATTGCCTCTCTTTTTGCCTCTTTATTTTTCTCAAAAAGCTGAAAAATGCAATGCAAGAGGTTACATGAATATTTTGAGAGAATGCCAATGACTGAAAATAACATTTATTCCATACTTGATGTATTTCAATATTGCTTTCATATTTTTATTGTATTTGTTTCTCAGATGGAGAGACAGAGGTATAGAGGGGCTTGCTTTATGTCGGATTTTGTGCTAGGAAACAAAGAAGGAAATTTGAATTAGTCATGATCTCAGCCTTCAAGGAACTCTTATTTTAGCAATGCATATAGGCATATACTAGAAATGATTATAAAACTGGGTATATAATGGGAATGGAAGAGACAAGCAGGATGGGTCTCAGGCATTCCAAAGAAAAGGCACCAAAGGCATCATGGAGAATCAGAAAAGGCAAGTTAGCAGACAGGTAGACCAGTTTTATTTTAAATCCTCTCCTATTAAGAGATTTTCAGAAGCCATTAAACCTGAGAATCTCTACATTCAGTATTGCTACCATGAGGAGTCACTCTTTGTTATTTAATTTAGGTATTTTGACTCAGAAGAATGATGTGAAGGATCTTTTGAGCTATTCATTCCTTCTTGGTTCTCGAAGAGAAAAGGAAGAGATTTCAAAGAGATCTCAAGAAGTTAGTAATGAACTGTTCACTTGTCTGGCGTATCCTTTTTACTGCCTTCTTTTTACTCAATACATATGTCTGGTTATAATTCTAGGATATTTGGTATATATAAAAGCATAGTTCCTGATAAAGCACATTTTGTAGAAAAATAGCCAGTTGCCGCTCCTAATCTATTTATTTTCTAATTAGAGAACTTACATGAATATAGTAAATAGGAAACAAAAACTATTTTATATCTGTTGGAATGGCTTATTAAATTTGACTATTAGGTGAGCAGAAGGAAATTTTTACACAATAGATTTCATTATATAAAATACTAAATCTTGACTGGGCACGGTGACTCACGCCTGTAATCCCAGCACTTTGGGAGGCAGAGGCCCATGGGTCACGAGGTCAGGAGATCGAGACCATCCGGACTAACACGGTGAAACCCCGTCTCTACTAAAAATACAAATAATTAGCTGGGCGTGGTGGCAGGCGCCTGTAGTCCCAGTTACTCAGGAGGCTGAGGCTGGAGAATGGCGTGAACCTAGGAGGCGGAGTTTGCAGTGAGCCGAGATCACGACACTGCACTCCAGCCAGGGTGACAGAGTGAGACTTTGTCTCAAAAAATAATAATAAAAGTTAAAAAAATAATAAATGAATAAAAAACCTATATCTTTCATATTCCAACTAAAAGTATAAACAAAATAAACTAACAATGGCAGATACCCAGTTGACAGTCCTCTGCTCTAGCTATCTATTGAAGGTAGTAAGGAAGAGAAGGGAAGGGATGAACAGAGGGAGTATAGGGGATTTTTCAGGCAGTGAAATTCTTCTGTATGATACTAAAATGGTGGACAGGTAATATTACACATTTGATTAAACTCAAAGAACCTTAACATAAACTGTAGACTTGACTTAATAATGTTCCAATATTGCTCCATCAGTTGTAACAAATGTACTACATTAATGCAAGATGGTAAAAATAAGGGAAACTGATGGTGAGGGAGAGGGAGTAAAAGGGAGTAAAAGGGAATTCTCTATACTGTCAGCTCAGTTTTTCTATAAACTGAAAACTACTCTACAAAATGATGTCTATTTAAAAATTAAAATGACAAACCAAGGGAAGTTTTGTAATGAATTAATAAAGAATAAGTAATATTCTTGACAAATAGAGATCTAATAAATTGATGATTTCAAACATACTAAGGACATAAGCAGATAAATAAATCAATAATAAACAAAAAATATTGATATCATTAATGAAAATTAATGAAAAATTACACATTTTTCACTTATTAAACATTTTATAAAAATATGAATTATATAATTTTAAAATGTTTCAGTACAAAAATGCTCAATATACTTAAATGTGCAGATAAATGGGCACTTTCAAATCTGCAAGAAAAGCATAAATCAAGTTTGTAAAAGTTTAGAAAGCAATTTGGTAATATATATCCAGAACATTTATTCACTCTTCTCTACATACGTTTTTTACTCATTTATCCAACAACTATTCTGAAATACCCAATGAGTCTATAGAATTAGAACCGCAGCAGTAAGCATGGCAAAAATTGTCCCCCAATGTCATGAAGCTTAAAATTTAGTGGAAAAGACAGATGTTTAAAAAAATTCAAAAAAAATAATTCTTCATTATGATTGCTGTGAAGAAGGGGTACAAAAGGGTTTAACTTTATCTGGATTGTTAAAGAGAAGGGAATCAAGTTCAAGAGGAGACTAGAAAGATAAGCAGGAGTTAACTAGATGAAGGGAGGGTGACTCACTATATGAAAAATAAGAGCATGATTGAAACACTATGTCATAGAAGAGCATGGTGCGCTCAGGGGAACGAAAGGGCAGTACAACTGAAGGGAGACAGCTGCAAGGATTTTGCCACTGTGAAACTCTCGGATTCTAAGACCTATCAGGGCATGTGGAGACCTGAAGTCTCATGGCAAGTGTGCCTAAGAGTCTTGAGAGAGGAAACTGGTACATGTGGTGAGGGTTGGGGCATGTGAGGAATGCTGTAAGGGCACCATAGTGGAACAGACACATAAAGAATAATTTCCAGTCTACACTCCAATATTCAGAGGCTCAGTGTGTCTTAGTTGAAATTTTCTGGGCAACTATATGCCTTAGACTGAAGTAGGTGATCCTGTGACAAAAGGGAATAGGCCACAGTCCCATAGAGATTATATTTAAGATGCTGGGATGAGAGAATATGAGATGAAACTATGGACTACGGTGTTTAGCAGGAGTAAAACTGTGTGTGCAGTTTGTGGGTGGGGAGAGGAAAGGAGACATTAAAGTCTATTTCAGAGAAATTTTAGAAAGCTAGGCTTTGAGTTGTAAATACCACTGACTAGGAACTTGGTATGTATACATTGATGGGAAATATGCCAGTCACAGACTGTTTGTAAAATATAATTAAAGGGGAGGGTTTCTAGATGGGTGGAGCCCAGAGTTCTGTAGAAAGTGGTATAACAGTTGGAAGTAAATGGTGCTGTGTTCCCAGCACATCATGCTGGAGGATTTTTTTTTTTTTTTTTCTTATGCTGGAATCTGCATCTTTGTTCTTTAAATGATTTGGTGGGAAAATTTTACTGTAGAAAATACTTGATGCCTGTATGGAACAAACTAAAATTTAACTGGGTCAAGGGCTTCTAAAATGGGAAATGGGAGAGGGTGGTGAAATGTTTATATGCTACCAACTGTTCTATATTTGAGCTTGAATATTGTGCTTTCTCCTAATATATTATTATTGAAAGTAAAATATTCTGAACCACTTTGCTTATTTTTGTCCCTTGGCCCTTTATCTGACATCAGCTACAAGCAATGCCTAAATCACAAGTGGTATAGTTTTTATCCATCTTGTAGGCATTTGTAGATAAGCCCAGATCCACATTACCATTGTTAACATTCCTTGCTGCCCTTTATCCCCACCCAGGAGCATCCAATTTCTGGGTTCTAAAGAAATTAGCTGTAAGTTAGGGACCACCCATAGCTGACTGCTTTACTCAGCTAGCCAAAAAGAAAAAAGAAAAGAAAAGAAAAGAAAAGAAGAAAAGAAAAGGAAAGAGAGAGAGAAAGAAAAAAGAAAGAAAGAAAGAAAGAAAGAGAAAGGGAAAATATGAAGAATAAGTTAAAGTAGTACAGAAAAGCCATATTTTTAAGATCAGATATTAATAAAATGTTTAAAAATAGAAAAATTCGCACTATACAGTCCATCATGATGTACTACCTGTTATTTCAAAAATGTAGTTGCATGCCTTTCACAAAAGTCTAGCATAATTTCTTTAGGAGTTTGCTCTCAAATTATTTAGAGAAAGAGTGGTCTGTAGATTTCTGAGTCCAGCTCAGTTTGCAATATGAGCAAATGATTTCTCTATTCAATGTCAGAAATTAAAGACTGGATATTTTCCAAAAGATGGTTGTCTAGTACATTTGTTTTGAATTGAGGGTTATATTTTTTCCTTTTAGTGTCTGTGCATGTGTGTGTGTATATACTTTTTATACCTATTTTTGTCAATGTGTTTTCTTTGTAACTATGCATAGAAATCTAGAACTGTGGGAGTTTACGGGAAATCTTAAACTAAGGGAAATATAGTATTTATGTGTTAGGCAAGTTCAATGCCAAATGTCACAGCGCAATTACCTGCCTCCTTCCATCTTTGACTGTTTCTGGTATAATAGTGGGCCACCTGCATTCTCCACAGAAGAATGCCAAAATGGATTTAAGACAATTATTTCTTTCAAGCAAAGTCAACCCCCAGACCATCCTGAACTGAAATCACAAAGTACATATTGGATTTCCAGACCCACTCCCCATTGTATTGCTTAAGGGACACAGCTGAGTTCTCTCAATCCATTGTATTCACAATTTCTCTCTGCATTCAGACTGAGAAAACTGGGGATAAGAAGGTGTGACAATTCCTTCATTCAAATCATAGCCCTGAAAGTAACATTTTCAACAAAGTATTCAGACATTGCCTTAGGAAATCATTGAAAAGGCAAAACATTAGAGGTTTTAAGGTTAACAGTACAATCTAAATAGAAGTTGGTATTGAATACAGGAGCTTTTACTTGAAAGGAGTGGATGGCCAGAAATATGATCTGCATGCAGCCTAAGTGACAACTTAAACAAAGAAAGCTGCTAGGCTTAATTCGAATGGATTCCATGAATGTGTTGTGGTATTATGAACTTGTTTATAGTAATAACACTAATGCATCTGCTCCATCTTTGTGTAGTTACCTAGACTACATTGTTTGACACTACCATTTTGTATTAACCTCCATCTGCTGTGCTATGTCTGTCATTTCTTTCACTATAACATAATGTGACAGAAGCTTCATTTACCTAAACTTATCTTGGCAACTTGTACTTCATTAAAGAGAATCCTGCAAGCATCAGTTAAAGCTTTCTTATCTGGCCATGCATAGCCAGGCTTCATAAATCATTCTTTCACTTTCCATTTTGCAGCTTCTCAAAAGGTAACGTTATTGAATTCAGATCACTGGAAAAGAGCAGTACTAAAATGTTTATTGAACAGCTTTTAGACACTAAACTCAGCTTTAAACGTAGATGGTAATATTAACCAAAGCTTTTGGATGTAAAACTCAAGTCACTAGTTTACACAGTGCTATAAATACTCTTGATAGCAGCCACTTTAGCAAGTTGGTATCAACCTAGTGAAGAAAAGAATATTGTTAGCCCTTGGCTGCCCATTTCTTACTGCCTGAACTTCTTTAATATATTTATATTAATTTAAGAAGATAGTGTTATCATTTATATGACCATCCACTTCAACTGCTCTAATGGTTGGATAGTAAAATCCACATATATTTTTTAGTTTCTCCATGTACGTGAGATCATGCTGTATTTGTTATTCAGTGCTTGGCTTATTTCACTTAACATCGTGTCCTCTAGGTTCATTTATGTTGTGGCAAATGACAAGACTTTATTCATTTTATGACTTAATATTATTCCACTGTGTATATATCACATTTTGAAATTTATTCATCTGTTGATGAACATGTAGGTTGACTTCCTATCTTGGCTATTGTGAATAGTGTGGCAATAAACATGAGATGGAAGATATCTATTTGACACACTGATTTTCCTTTGGATGTATACTCAGTAATGTGATTGTTGGATCATATCATAGTTGTATTTTTAATTTTTTGAGGAATCTCCATATTGTTGTCCATAATGATTGTACTAATTTAGATTCCTACCAAAAGCACGTAAGAGTTCTCCTTTCTCCAAATCCTCCTCAGCATTTGTTATTTTTTGTCTTTTTGAAAATTGCCATTCTAACTGGAGTGAGATTATATATCATCATGGTTTGATTAGCATTTCCCTGATGATTAGTGATGTTGAGCATTTTTGCATATACTTTGACCAATTGCATATCTTATTTTGAGACATGTCTGTTCAGATCTTTTTCCTATTTTTTAATCTGATTATTTGTTTTTTTCTTTTTGCTATCAGGTTGTTTGGGTTCCTTACATGTTCTGAATATTAACCCCTTCTCAAATGCGTAGTTTTTGAATATTTTCTCCCATTCTGTAGGTTGTCTCTTTACTCTGTTGATTGTTTCCTTTGCTGTAATAAGCTTTTTAATTTGGATGTACCCTCGTTTTTCTATTTTGCTCTTGTTGCCTGTGTTTTTGAGGCCTTATCCAAAGAATTCTTGCCCAGAACAATGTCTTGAAGCATTCCCCTATGTTTTATTCTAGTAGTTTCATAGTTGTTTCAGGTCTTCCATGTAAGTCTGTAATCCATTTTGAGTTGATTTTTATAAGAGGTAAACTAAAAGAGTGGTTATCAGAGACTGGCGAGAAAAGCGGGGGAATGGGAGAAGTTGGCCAATATACAAATTACAGTTAAATAGAAGAACATATTGCACAACAGGGAACATAGTTAACAATAATATATATTTCAAAATAGCTAGAAAAGAGGATTTTGAATATTCTTATCACAAAGAAATGACAAGTATTTGAGGTGATGGATAAGCTAATTACCCTGATTTGATCATTACATAATTTATACATATATCAAAACATCTCACTGTACCTCATGAATATGCACAATTATGTGTCCACTAAAGGTAAAATAAAACTGAAAAAAAAAAAAAAACACATATGAAGTCCCTTTTATGTCCAGTTACTGGTATAATGTGCACTCTGCTTTACCAAAGTTTGTGCGTCCGGTTTGTTCAACTGAGAATCAACAATGAGACTTCTTCAGCACATTCTGGCTGGCCTTTTACTAAACGGCACCAAGGACAAATCTCATCCCATAGGCTTGTATGCATATCTGTAGAAGCATCATCATGTTTATGCTTGAAAATGTATGGTCGGCCGGGCGCGGTGGCTCAAGCCTGTAATCCCAGCACTGTGGGAGGCCGAGATGGGCGGATCACGAGGTCAGGAGATCGAGACCATCCTGCCTAACACGGTGAAACCCCGTCTCTACTAAAAAATACAAAAAACTAGCCGGGCGCGGTGGCGGGCGCCTGTAGTCCCAGCTACTCGGGAGGCTGAGGCAGGAGAATGGCGTGAACCCGGGAGGCGGAGCTTGCAGTGAGCTGAGATCCGGCCACTGCACTCCAGCCTGGTCTTTGAGAGCACTGAAGATTTGTCATCATAGAAAAAGGAAAAAAACTTGAGAGCCAGAAATTGTATGAAGTTTGTTTTTGTGGGGAAATAATTATTTTCAGGTATTTAATATATTAGTCTGGTCAAACAAGAAGTACTATCTTGCTGCCTTCATCTTCATGCCTGAGTCTCTTGATATAAAGTACTTAAATGAGTACATGCCAAGTAATTAAGGTTTATTTACTTTGGGTCATGTAGGTGAAACTCTATTTTCTGCTGCATGTATGTCTAGTCAGCTGCAATAGACTTGTGTTTTTATTGACAAAATGAATGGAATTGTGATTTTTACACTGTTCATTGTTTTAAAAGCAAATAATTACATTATGATTTTAAAGGAAGTCCCTAAAATGAGAGATTACAATCACTAAAAAATTGTATCTATATAATGTAACTTTGAAATCATAGGACTTTAAATCTGGAAATAAACTTATGGAAGATCTGGCTCAGTTGAGTCATTGTAACTATGAGGAAAAGGCTTTTAGGTTTTTGTTTGTTTGTTCATTTAGAAACAGAGTCCCATTCTGCCAAACAGGGCGGTCGTAGCATAGGTCACTGTATCCTCGAATTCCTGGGCTCAAATAATTCTCTCACTTCAGCCTCCCAAGTTGCTGGGACTACAGGCACACCCAACAATACCCGGGGTTTTTTGTTTGTTTGTTTGTTTTGTTTTGTTTTGTAGTGATGGGGTCTCACTATATTGTCAAGGCTGGTCTGGAACTCCTGGCCCCAAGAGGCCCTCCTCAGCCTCGCAAAATGCTGGGATTTCAGGTGTGAGCCACCACACCTGACCTCAGGTTCTTAATTTTAAATGATTTGCCCAATGTCATAGAGCAAGCAGATGGCAAAGGTGGAACTTATAACATTCTGACAACAATTACAACGTTCTGATCCAGATTATTTTTAGGTGCTAAGGAAAATCAAGATGATAATTTAATCTCTTAAAAATGAGACTTTGATAAGGAATATCAACTACAAACATGTATATTTGTAACATAAAGTTTATTTCTATTGATGGATTTGCAATTATCACAGGCAAAGAAAATCAGAACTGCATACAGAAAATTACTTTTTTTCCTTATGCTACATCTGTAGACATTTGATTTTTATCATGATAGAGAAGGTTTGAGTTCTTATATTGCTTGGCATAGTAGAAATAGCAAAAATAAATAAATGTAACAAAAGGTCATTTCTCAGTGATTTCTATGTATGCTTTCTAGTGACAGTAAAAACAGCACCTGGGTAAATCAGACAACAGTAGATTTAGAAATAATATTGGAAAGTATCTAGCCCAACACCCACCATTTACAGAAGAGAAAATAGAGGTCTGGTTAAATGACTCATGCAATTATAGTGTTCTTGCCATTATAACACACTATCCCTTTAATCCGCATAAATGAGAGAGATTTATCACCCGTTTATTAACCCACTGACTGTGAGCAACAATTGTGAAGGGCACGGAGGAGTTCCTCAAGGAACTCAAAATCTAACTGGGAAAATGAACATTTAAATAACGAACAATAACATAACACATTTCTAATAGATCCAAACTGCAAAGAAAACACAATAGGAGCAATGAATTATTCAAAGGATGAAAAGAAAGAGTGCAGAAACAAAAAGAAGAAGAGTGGGAGTTTATCAGGCAGAGAAGGGGAGAAAGGCTTTCTAGATAAGAAAATACACAGGCAAAAGTACTGTATGGGAAACTTTGATAGTGTTACCAAATAACCAACGATCCCAAGGGACACTTTAGACTGCTAGATCATTATCTTTTAAAGAGTCTAATTTCCAGCACTAACTAAATATAAAACCACGATTTGCTTAGTTTCAACTTCCTATGCTATCTCCAATATATTAAATGGATGGTAATATCTTTTTTTTTTTTTTTTTTTTTTTTTTTTTTTTTTTTTTTTAATGTGGCAGATTGGGAAAGGATTGTGGAGCGAGACAGACCTGGAGTTCAATCCCTGCTCTGTTTAATATTTGTATGGAGTTTGGTGATTAAATTTTAGTTCCCCATTTCTCTGAGATTTAAAGTTGAACTAAATAGTACTTAATCCCTTGGGTTATTTGTGCCTCGTTTTTGCTACAATGCCTACCTAAGAATAGATTCTCAAAACATGGTAGCTGCAAACATTCACTTTAATGATGTTTTAATCTACAATTAGAGGTAAGGTATTTTTTAATATAGAGTACAGCCAGATACTAGAAAAACCTTCTGCTCCTAAAATTAACATTGAAAGATATAGCATAAAAAGAATGTCCAGATACATGAGCGAACCTCTATATCTGTTCCCTGCAGAGTAATTATTATACAATTAATATTAACAAATTCTTTGAATATCTCAAATGAAATATCTATGTAAGTTCTAAGTATAATTTTTATTTCCTCTAATTATACAAATTAGAGGAAAACATTATTGCTAGTGTTTCTAATTATAGCAGTCTGGATTACTAAAATTATAAAATGAACTGTTTCCCTTAACCAGTGTAGCCTTAAACAGATACGTATAAAGTGAGTTTTCCAAATAGAACTGTGCACAATGTCTAAAATTAATATGGACCCTAGGTGCAGAGCAATTCACAAGCATTGTGAATTGCTCATATTTCCTCACAAGCATTCCTAAGTTTTTAACAGTAACCGCAATATATATTTTAGTGCACTCAATGAAAATCAAAACCTTGTCCATTTTGTAGCAAAGTCTTTTACAACCAAAAGATAGCAAATACTAGGAAATAGGTATTTTCTTATCACATATTCTGCAAGAAGATGGTTCTCACATTGCCTGTGAGACCAAAGTTTTTCATACAGCATTACTGAAATAACATTTGTTGTATATAATGTTCCGATATTCTGATTCCCACTCGATAGAAAATTTTAAAAAACATATTTATTCTTGCTTTGCTGAGATTGCAAAAGTCTAGAAAACTATTTAACAAAATGGCCCTCTCTTTCATCTGGATCCTAACTCTCTGATAAAAAGAAACATATACGAATTTATCCCTTAAATTAGGATTCTCTTCCTGAGTCAAAGGGGCCTTTGTAGCAGACAATGAGATTTACTTATAATAGAAATGAAATTACTTCAATAAATAAAAGTTTATTCTTCACATACTCAGGTTGTCAGGAAGCTATGGAGTTGAGAGAGAGGGAATATTTCTCTATGTAGTCAAAAGCAGTAAGCTAATAATTCACCATTCGATAAATCATTTTGACTTCTTACACACAAAGTGTTAAGAGGTTTTGTTGACTTTTCTAGAGTTAATGGCCAATGACCTCTTTGTCTCTATTAAGGGACTTACTTTCTATGAAGTCAGAAGGAAGTGTAGTGAGATGTTTTGCTTAAAGAATTAGAGTTCATTTAATCTGTGAATAATTACCAAAAGTCTATTCACCACTTTTTCCTAGGTATTAGTGAAATTTCTCAACCTCTCTTGCAGTGAGGTGTGGCAGAATGACTGCATTTTTGTCAACGAGATATAAATGGAAGAGATGTCATCACTTTCAGACCTGCGCCATGGGATTTTCCTATGTGTCAGCCTTATGCTTTCTCTCAATCCAGCAGCTGCATGAAGACTCTGGAGTGGGATAGAGTCAAAAAATGCAAGAGAATTGGGTCTCCAAATGATGATGTGGAACAGATCACTGGAGAAACACAGCTGTGTGCATGTGTCCACACACACATGGGTGTGTACACGTATGCCTTCATGTGCAGTCACACAGTGATAGGAGCAATGCATTTGTGTGTGTGAAGTCACTGAAATATTTGGTTGTTTTGGAGAAGGCCTTGCTGTTGCTCACAAATATTTCTTTTCTTTTCTTACGTTTCTATGTTCGTGAGAAAAATGTTCTTCTCCTCTCCTTTGAGGTTAATTGTGCTCATGTGAACTGTTTTGGCCAATGACATGGGTGTAGAAATGATGAGGGTCACTCATTTTAATGCATTTAATTGGTGATATAATGGTCTCCAGCGAAATAAATCAGTGTTTCTTTAAGTCTCTGAATTGTGTAGGTTTCATATTTCTGTAGAATAAGCTAGTGTATCTGAATTTTTTTAATTTTAATTTTAGATTGAGGAGGTACATGTGCAGGTTTATTACCAATGTATATTGCGTGATGCTGAGGTTTGGGCTTCTATTGATCCCATCACCTAGTGCCCAAAGGAAGTTTTTCAGCCCTTTCTTTTCTTCCCTTTCTTCCTCCTTTTGGAGTCCCCAGTGTGTATTGTTCCCATCTTTACGTCCAACTGTAACTAATGTTTAGCTTCCGCTTATAAGTAAGAACATATGGCATTTAGTTTTCTGTTTCTGCATTAATTTTCTGAAGACAGTTTCCTCCAGCTGCATAAATATTGCTTCAAATGACATGATTTTTTTCTTTTTATGGTTGTGTAGTACTCCATGGGGTATATGTACCACATTTTCTTTATCCAATCCACCACTGATTAGCACCTAGTTTGATTCTGTATCTTTGTTACTGTAAATAGTGCTGTGACAAATATACAAGTTAATGTGTCTTTTTGGTAGAACAATTTCTTTTCCAGTAATAGGATTTCTGGATCAAATGATAGTACTGTCTTAAGTTCTTTGAGCAGGGGACACTATTCTTGTATCAGATAAGACAAACTTTAAACAAACAACAATATAAATAGACAAAGAAGGTAACTACATAATGATAAAGGGTTCAATTCAGTACAAAGACATACCTATCCTTAATACATATGACTTGCAAAGTTTGTTTCAGTAGTAGCCTATCTTGACTATTTAAAGACCCAAGATTCACTTCTGAAACTTGATTTCCCATCTAATAAACTGCTGAATATACCTTGCAAAAGTGAGTACCCTACTCTGAGAAAGGTAGTATTCTAATTCTGAAATTTAGAATCTCGTCTTAAGAGAAGGACTCTTCTTTGGTTAGTAATTTTAAAATCTAAGACAATAGTAAGAAAAATTCTCATTGATTAAAATATGTGGAAAATTAAGCTATACATTTCTCACTTCTTTCCAAATTCCTCTCTCACTGTGTAGGTGCCTCAAATCTGTGGAAACATACAAAATATCATACATGTTACATGCTAGGTAGTATCTAAGGAGCAACTTTAAAATAGCCTGACGGATTCCTTGCACATTGATTCTCATTCATGAACTCTCATCATGCTAGTGCATTTCTTCTCTTCAAGCACCTTTCTCTTTTCTTTGGAATTCTGTTCTCATTCCTAAGGCTTATTGAAGAGGCCTTACCCCTTATTCCAATGATGTCAGCCACATTCCAAAATAGAAGCCTCTCCAGCATGCATCATCACACTGTTCTCTTCCCAACACTGCTCTGTTCTGCTTCTGTAGTGTCTCAAGGTCCCACTGTTGCCTGCATCTGACTCTTTCTGGATGGAATCTAGCAGAGTGGAGAAGAGGCTCTGGAGTCAGATACAACTTCAAATTGCAGTCATGCCATTGATCAATTGCACAAATGTGAATAAACTGCCTAACCATTGCAATCTCATTTATAGAATGACAGGCTCCTTTTCCATGTATACAACAACTGATTTGTCAATAGCTTTATCATTTAATTATAGCAATAGCTACCAAATTTGCTACCCTTTCCCCAGCTTAACACTATACTTTTATTCAATGCAATCTACAGACTATAACAAAATAAATTTCCCTCATGTTAAAATGTCTTATACTTTCCTACTTTAAATCCCTCATTTCAAATCTTTAGCGTGCTATACCAAATATGCTATTTTTTTTTTTTTTAATTTCAGCTTGTTCTGTCTTGGCCTCTTATGTTTCCAAAGACTCTTCCTATAATATCCCTAAGCCAAACCTAAGTCAAATAACCTGCTTAAAATTTCCAAAAGGAACCACAACTTCCTATACTCCCTCGGTTTTATAATCCACCCTATCTAGACTACAGACGTTTTGTTTTCTATCTTGCTCATTCCTATTTTAAGACTGAGCTCTGAGGTCCTGACTTCCCTGGTTCCCTAGCTGAGTTAGTCCGTTCCTTTTCTGTGCCTCTAAACTGTCTCGGACATCCCTCTGCTTAGCATATGGCATAAAAATTGCATTTGTTTATGTTCTTCCTCTTTTCTCTTTACTGGAAACTTCAGAGCATAATATAATGTTTTCATATCTGTCTCTTGACCACCTAGAATATTATCTGTCACTTGATAGGTTTCTGTATTAGTTTTCTAGGAATGCCTTAACAAACTACCACAAACTGGTGGTTTAAGCAACACAAATTTACTGTCTTTCAGGTCAGGTGTCTAGAAGTTGGAAATCAAGGTGTTCTAGGATTGGTTTCTTCTAAGGGCTGTGAAAAAACGATCTGCTCCAGGCTTCTCGTGCTTGCAGATGACTATTCATGTTCACATGGAATTCTCCCTCCAAGTATGTCTCATGTTCACATGACATTCTCCCTCTAAACGAGTCTGGCTTCAGATTTCCTGTTTTTATACGTATACTAATGATATTGGATTAAGGCCCATCTTAATGACCTCATTTTACTTGATTACTCTGTGTCCAAATATGATCACATTCTGAGAAACTGGACATTAGGACTTCAATATTGGACATTTTAGGAGACACAATTCCACCCACAACAGTGACCAACACTTATTGAATTCATAGATGTATGGAAGTTAAGGGAAGGCATTAGTAAATTTGTTACATACAAATTTACCTACTTAGATCATATACGTATTAGTTACATGGCTATAGATCACAAAGATAATATAAGAACTATCTTATACCCCAATATAAGATCCTGAGATAGAGAAGGAAAAACACCTTTAACAGGTGTCTTTAGCCATTGGATGTAACCTCTTTTGCTGCACTGATTCAAAGTTTATGAAGCCATTTATTTCTCCCTCAGTTGAGGCTTCTCTGCTCTGTTAATTTTCATCCCGTTCCTCCTTTATTCAATTTTTAAGTCTTTAGAACTACAGTGGATCCCGAGTATACCACAGAGAAGAAAATTCAATAATCTGTCCACTCAGCAAGCCCATCATATGGAATAATGGCATTCATATAAGAAAATAACACTTATACAAATTATAGTTTGTCATAGGTTTGCAAAACCTGTAAAGCCTCTGGGAATCAAGATATATTGAAAAATCCATTCTGCCAGCTACATAAAAACACTTAAAAGCACCAAGATTCTTTGTGCCAAGTGGAGAAATTGCAAGGAAAGGTGAAAGGATATTACTACCTAGTAAGGCATTTGCCTTTAACAGGTTTTCCTTTATTTTTATTAAATGTCCATGGTTCCGGCATAGTGATTTCACTTTGTATAAAAGCCTAATGTGTCACAGCATAATATATATCTAAAAATCATTATTGGATTTTTAGATAGGATCCAATTTTGTTACACATTTCCCTTCTCATCTAATCATCACAAGTAACCTAAAGTAGATCATGCTTTAAAAATGTATATACATGAGATTGGTACCTAGAGCTTCATGCTGTACATAATGGTTCTTCAAGAGTTGAGAATAAATATTTGAGTCATATAATAATCATGTGTTTCCTCTGATGTTGATTATGGGGAAAATAGCAACACTTATGTACTATGTACATTACAGTGATCCTGTTTCATTGCCAAAAATGTAAGTGGCATGTTAGATCTAATTATTTAATGTGTGAGTACATCTATCACACATAAGCATGTTCTATTTGATATGAATTCATAAGCACACACATATTTTTAAATATATTAGCCAGTGAGAAAATCACCTAGACTCCTTTTGAGCGTGTTCCTTATGAGAGTAGATCACCCCAACTGTTCTAGATTGGAATCTCATGGAGGCAAGGAGAACATTTACCCAAGGATGAAGAGGGGTGGGCACAGAACCAGCCCCTGAGCTCTTACTGCCATCTCAGTGCCACCATGACACTCAGCAGATGTATGTATTTGCAAACAGAAAAAACTGCCTTATGAGAACCTAGGTGAAAGGCAGTCATACTCTGCCAGCTTGAGCCAGGGGAGAATTAGACTGTGCCACGCATTGTGCAGCAGCAACAAGAAGCTATGATAGTGATAAACTGATCCTGGATTTTCTCAGCATTTGGTTTGGGAAGCCCGGATGAACCGCTGGTTAAACTGTGTAAATTGCTTGAAGTACTGGGAGAGAGTTTCCTCAAGAAGATAATAATAAACTTCTTATTAATGAGAAGTAGGGTTGCTCAAGCATTTAAGAAGAAATATAGAAGAGATGTGAGAGCATTTGCAGTTAGAACTTGCAGAGTTCAGGACAGCTGTACATATGTTCAGGCATCACATGCAAGTACATATTCACACACATGTTTCCATGATCTGGCTTTTTTGTCCCAGCTATTCAATCAACCAAACCTGAAGCAATAAAAATTTCAAGAATAAAAAAGAATTACAAATAGCCATAATATAATTAGCATCAGATGGTTCTACCCAATGTAAAAGATTAGAGATCTCCCACATCAGCAGTATAGTCTCTGCTTGCACTTTAGTTAGAGAGACAGGTGGATATTTTGAGCTCTGTTAAGCAGTAAAGTTTTTATGTGTCTCTCTGGAAATGAATTTGGATTGACAACTAGTCTGTCATCGGCTGCTTGGAAATACTGAAGCATTTGGTAAATAATGCGGACAGATTCCCATCAACCTTCTCTATATTGCTGTCTTTGTTGCTTATCTAACACAAAGATTTGTTTGTAATTAAACTGGAGTTTTGAAAGAAGTCAAGTTGAGGAGTGGATACAAATTAATTTGATTATGGAGTGGAAATACTAGATAAATTAAAAAAAGCTTCCAATGTCAAGAGACAAAGAACAGAGCGTGAGAAATAACAGAAAGGATTGCCCTGTGTTGTGCCATAGTAATTCAGGAGACAGAAGATAAAGCTTTATTCTGTCGCTGTTTCTAAAATGAAGTGGAATATAGCCTAGTGTTTAAAAGAGGCTTCACTTTCTTCTACAAAGTCCTATTTGGCAAATCCAGATGGAATCATTTGAATCTGAGCTGACCGAATAGTTACAATTAATTCAAGAATTGCTTTTAGCAAAATCTGAGCATTTTGCAAGCTAAGGGGTTGGACTGACTCACCAGAGTAATGTGCTGTCATTAACGCACTGACCTTGAAATAGAGGACACGTCTTGGTAAAGGGGGCTCTCTGAGGAAACAAAAATATATTGATACTAGTTACAGTGTGATTTATTTTAGTGGACAGTAGCAAAATAGAGGCTGGGAATATTATACAATGCCACTTCTTCATTCTAACCTACAAACTGAGGATTTAATCTAAATATTAACAAAAGTGTCTGTACTTATGTCTGTATATTTATGTATAAATAATAAATAGATTGACCATTTTTGTTATGAATTTAACAAATTCTGTCAATCTTCTAGCAAATTTTTATCAAACTGAGAAAAGTAACACTACTGGTTTAGTGCTATTTATTATCATTATGCTAACTTTCTGACAATTATGGAAGGTAATAAAGAGAGCACCAATTAAAATTATTTTTATTCTAAAATCTCATTATTAATTCCAAAATGTAGTTTGGACAACCAGTGACAATGAAATTTTTCTATGTCCATGTAAAATCATTTAGGTGTGTATGGGTTTGATTTAAATTATTTCTTCCTATTTGTGCATCACTATAAACAGATATGGAGGATGAGATATAGGATATATTTTAAATTGAAATATTGTATTGCTTTGGGAAAATTCAAGACATTTAGTGCCTCAAGACCTCCAGATCTTGAGATTTAAGAAAATGGGATCCCACAGCAGTAATGGTTGAGCCAGCATCCTCAGTATTCTTGCCGGTATTCCTGCCCCTACGTTATCAACTTCAATTTCTGCAAAGAGAAGCACCTAGGACAGAGTTTGGAGACAGCAAGAAATATAGGAATACTGGCCAGTCTGCTGACTTACTTTAGGAATTTGGCTACTTTTCATGTCTTTCTTTTGAAAAGAGGAAAAAATTTACCTAGAGGTTAAGAGCTCTTATTTAGCACAGGAGCTTCCAATTTTTAATAGCATAAACTTAATAATGAACAATTATAGGCCCCTTACGTTGTAGTAGTTGTTCTCTTAGAATCTACTGATTAAGACAATACATAATGACATAAAACTCTCTATTAAATCACTATGCACTTAAAGAATATAGATTTTATTAATATCCATGCATCCATATTCATTATTCATGCTGCATATTTTATTAGAGCTAAATTAAGACCAGACTGACAGTGCTATGGGTACATATGAATTGTCGGACACTCTTCTTCAAATACCTGGTACCCTACTGATTCTGAACTCTTGCTCTAGCCCATTCACTTTGCAGTAAGTTATTTTTCTCAGTCAGAATTACTCTGAATCACTTACCCTATTCTCATCTCACTGTAGTCTATCCTCAAGCATAGTGATTATCTTAAATTGTCAGTCTGATCCTGGCGTTCCTCTTCTCATAACCTCCTATCTTACAATAGAAGCGATACCATTGCCATGGCCTACAAGATATACAGGATGGTGTTTCACCCCTTGGCATCATCGTCTAGTGCTCTCTCATTCTCTCACCCAGTTCCAGACACATTGTCCTCATTGCTCTTTCCTGGATAACTGACCTCAACCACTCCCACCACAAAGCTTGAATGGGAAATGACCATTGTCTGGAATATTTTTTCACTTCCTAATCATATGAAACAATATAAAAGTGATTTGTCTATAGTTTATTGTCTGAGTTTAGCTATTTTATTGAATGTGTTAGACAATGAGAAATATTTTATTGAAGGCTTTACAGGGCAGGGAGGCATACATGTATGTGTTTGTATTCACCACTCTATCTCTCCTGGTTAGAACAGTGTCTGGCACATGGTAAGTACTCAATAAATACTTGTGAATAAATGAATAAATAAATGAATCAGTGAAAAATATATAATATGTCTTTGAAAGTTTTTGGAGAGCCTGAAACACTTTGAGGGTGTGAAAGGACATTTTTCTAAAAACATTGATTTTCTGCTGACTTAAAGTGCAATTCTTGATTAAGAAATATTTTTAAATCTTTTTTTAAGATGGCGTGGAGAGACAAATATTAAAAACACAAAACACAGTTCTTCATTTAAAAATAATAATACCTAACATGTATATAGGATTTATTATTTCCAGACACTGTTGTAACTGCTTTACATCTGTTAACTCACTTGAATGATAAAATTATCCTGTGGGGTATAAATTGCTATTTAATCTAAATTTTACAAAAAAGGAAACTGAATCATAGAGATGCTATATGACTTTCCCAAACTCAGTGATTGTAAGGGCTAAAGATGAGACTAACATGTGGACCATCTGGCTTCTGCATTTTTACTCTTGTATTACGTTACTCAGGATTCTCCAGAGAAACAGAAACAATAGGAGATATATATTAGAGGAGAGTTGTTGTGGTAATTGGCTCACGTGATTATGGAGGCTGGAAATTCCCACAATATACCATCCGCAAGCTGGAGACCCAGGAAAGCCAGTGGTGTACTTTGTTCCTAGTCCAACACCCTAAAAACTTGAGTGATGGAGTGCAGGGGCGGAGGAGGAGACACTCGTGGGAATACTGGAGTCCAAAGGCCAGAGAACCAGGAGATCTGCTGTCCGAGTGTAGGAGATGAAGTTCCCAGCTCAAGAAGAGAAAGGATTTGCCCTTCCTCCATGTTGGAACCCTCTCATATTGGATGACACCCACCCACATTGGTGAGGAATGATTTTCTTTACTCAGTCTACTGATTTAACCACTAGTCTCTTCCAGAAACATCATAACTATTAACCACCATATTGCAACACTGATTATTTTAGCTTTCGTTCTCTCTGTCTTTCTTCTTCTTTCTTTCCTCTAAGCTCCACTGCATATATTAGGCAAAGGTAAAATGTATTTGAACTGCTAGTCTCTGCATATCTGGTTACCTAAAGTATAATCTGGAAATTATCATTTTAGTTCAGTTAATATTATATTACATGACAATCCTAAGTCACTCACAACTTTAATTCTAAAACCAAATCTAATGAGAAAGAAAAAAAAAACCTTATATATCAAGTATGGTTCTTCTACAATCAGATTGTTACTTTAAAAGTATCAATAATTATACCTTTTAAATTTCCTATTATAATAGCTTGTAACTATTTAAATATAAGTGAATATGTGTAAATACTCTCATTTGAATGACTGTTCCATTTAATTTGATATTTACCTATAGATAAGTGCTATGTTTCCTAATTACTTCTAAATAGGATATATATTAAAACATATCTGCCATCTATTAAGCCAGCCAAAAATGTCTATAAAAATTAAGAATTCAATACTGAATAAAATTAAAATGGAAAGCAAGACTGTTATTTCATTACAAGAGAAGAGAACACCAAAAAGTCAAATGAGGTGGAACTAAGATAAATCTGAGAGAGCACTTAAGATAGGAAGCCTTTATACAATGGTCAAGTTCATCTGAGTCAGAAAAGCTTGAATGGTCCATTAACTGTGGGCCTTTCTACCCTAATCACTATAGGAAGGTATCCTAGGATATAAGAAAGGAATTTACTTACCTTAACTAAGTCCACAATAAGCAGATGGGCTCCTTATTACATACAACTCACAGAATAGTTACAACCCATAGGGGGCAGCATAATGTTTTAAACTGTTACTCTATTGAGCCCTCAATAACTATTGTGCCTTATTCTGTCCTAAGATACTATCATTCTGCCATTCTTCATTTTTCAATACACTAACATTTACTTCTATCATGTGAATCACATTTTCCTGTGTATTTTCTTATTTATTCTATCCGTAAACCTTGTTTTATTGCAAAGATAGAAATATGATATTCTTTCAGGAACTCATAGCTTAGTTGGGGAGGCTGATATGACTGTTTTTGTGTCCTGGTGATAAATGCAAAAATAAGCACATATACATTTTACAGAGGTAAGGTAGAGGATGTATGGATTGGCCTGTGGAGGTATTATCTGCAAAGATTTTTTAACAATGCAATGCCTAAGTTGGAGTGTGAATGTACTTTTTAAAAAAATTTCCTTAAGTCCTTAAGTAGGAAGGATAGAAAAACATTCCAGAAAGAGGTAACAAATAGTGTGAAAAATGTAAAAGTGTAAAAGGAATATAATGTATAGGAAACTTGAAAAAATTCAGATTTCCTGAAGTGTAAGTGAAATAAAAAGCATTAGACCTGTGGAAAATGGTTTTTGGGAGATAGTAGTTAAATATAAAAACACTTCAGATGTCATGGTGGCGGGCGATGTCTTCTCCAGCACTCAGAAGGTAAAGACTAGACTTGAGTTTTAGAGCGGTCTCTTTGGCAGCAGGATGAATTATGGATGATTTCTCAGTAAGAAAGTAGCAGTGGAAATAGGAAGTAATAGAAAGCATTTGAAGGTAAAAGAGATTTGCTAGATAGTTAGCTATTGGAGATGAGCGGATCCCAGGTCAGGAGATCGAGACGGAGGATCGAGACCATCCTGGCTAACATGGTGAAACCCCGTCTCTACTAAAAAAATACAAAAAGTTAGCCAGGAGAGGTGGCGGGCGCCTGTAGTCCCAGCTACTCGGGAGGCTGAAGCAGGAGAATGGCGTAGACCCGGGAGGCGGAGCTTGCAGTGAGCTGAGATCTGGCCATTGCACTCCAGCCTGGGTGAAAGAGCGAGACTCCGTCTCAAAAAAAAAAAAAAAAAAAAAAAAGTTAGCTATTGGGTAGGAAGGAAGGATTTATATAAGATGGTTCTCAATTTTCTTGTATGGGAATTAGAATGAATCTACATTATTGTTTACTAAGAGTGAATATGAGAGAAAATAGTTGGGAGAAAAAAAATGTTCTTATTTTAGACATTTTATATTTGTAGGCTATCCATATTAAAATCCATTTGGATATTAAGTTTATGTATTTATTTTTGTTTTAAAAACCTTAATTTCCAGGATGAACGAGTAATTAAAGCTAAAGAGTTTTAAGTCTTGAAAGTAACATTATATTTATGCAGGAATTTTCAATATAAAAAGTTCTTGCTTGCTTTTTCTCAGAATTGTTATTGCTTAATAATGATTATAATGCAGCCATAGAAAAGAATGAGTTCATGTCCTTTGCAGGGACAGGGATGAAGCTGGAAACCATCATTCTCAGCAAACACTAACACAGGAACAAAAAAACAAACACCGCATGTTCTAATGCGTAAGTGGGAGTTGAACAATGGGAATGCATGGACACAGGGAGAGGAACATCCCACACAGGGGCCTGTCGGGAGATAGGGGGCAAAGGAAGTGAGAACATTAGGACAAATACCTAATGCATGCAGAGCTTAAAACCTAGATGACGGGTTGATGGGTACAGCAAACCACCATGGCATATGTATACCTATGTAACAAACCTGCACGTTCAGCACATGTATCCCAGAATTTAAAATAAAATTAATAATAATGATAATTATTATAAGTATGTAGCTATGAAATATAAACCCTGTGCAAATATAAACCCTGTGCAAAAAAAAGATCTTTTTTTCCTGTCACTCTAGGACCAGAATGAATAGCACAGTTTCTCTTAGGTTCTTCACCTTTGTTCATGAATATCATGAAAAACAGTCTCTCAAATAACTCAGCTGAATGTCAGCACAAAAGCATTTTTATTTTTAGGAAAAGTGCTAGTTTCTAACCTTGTGACAACAATTATAAAAAGTAAAGTAAACTGTAGGCTTTTCTGGATACCTAATTTATCCATCTGAATAGCTATGTAATAGGAATACTTGAATGGACCTGAAATCTGGAAGGGAGGTATGGATTTGGGATATAGATTAGGGTGGGATCAGATTCACAAACCGTTTTGCAAGCAGAAGGAGGCAATAATGAATATTGAATTAGCTAAAGGCGAGTCAGCAAGAAAAAAGCAGGGGCATGACGAGAAAAGCCCAGAAAAATAACGTGATGGTATTATTTGTTTCTAAAAGAAATAAGAAAACGACAAAAATTACAAAAGCTAATTCAAAAGTCTTTGTACTTTGACAAAAAGTACAAAAGACACACTATGTGTGTCTCTGGGTTTTGTGAATATCAACATTGTCTATGAATAAAATAAGAAAATTATTTGCTTTCATTGAACCCTTTTGGTGTAACCTGCTATTCTTTTATAAGTTTGGGTTCAGTTTTCTTTTGTATTTTAATATCCCTCTTCCCTATGGAGGTATGATTCCGAATTTGATATGTGGAAGAAAGAATCACGCAGATGTCTAGAATTCTTATCTCTTCTCCCAGTGGGTTTGTTTTTAATTCACTCTCCCACACTTGTACTTCTAACCTCCTTAATAAAAATGAAATCCCTTTTTATTCATTAGCATTTTAATAGAAAAAGAAGACTACAATAATAGTATATTCTATGTCCATATGCTATGTTAAATAGGACAGAGCATTCTGTAATTCCCAGAAGAAAAGTTTCATGCAGACTAAATACAGCATTTTGATTGTATCAGCACTGGATATGATACAATTTTCTATCCACAAAGCAATTATGGTTAAGACACCTAAATTTCTAAAATTAACATTTGATAATTTTCCCTATGTTGTAAGAGTATATGGCATTTCCAAAATTCTTTGAACTATTATGAGGCACAATTGAAATATAACTATTTTAGATCTAATGAAATCCTAAAGTAAAACAGCCATTGCAGTTCTCCCTCAGGCTATACAGGGCTGTGTCAGCCATCCCAACAATGCTCCAAATGTATTACCTTGGAAAAGCTAATATATTAACATGTTTCAAAATCTGTCTTTCTCTTTGAACGGCATATGTGTGGAAAGCTTCTTGTCAAACCCATTATAGTTTACAATGGCCATCATGAGTCAAATAAATTGTTCAACTATGATCCATCCAGTGATTCTCTGAGTACTAGACTGTGACACATACACTCCGTTGGCTTAGGGTTGGAGTTATCGTCAAGGAAAAAAATAGATAAAGGACTAATAAATAACTTGCCATGATGTATAGGCTTTATTAATATAAAACAGATAAGTAAATAGAAAAAGCAAAACCTAGGTCTACCAGACTATTTTTATTTGATATTTTAATTTATTCTTTTAAAGCATATTTGGGATTACAATAGTTTTCAGTTTCTTGTCAATTCGATAGCTGCCTTATGATTAATATTTGAAGCAGTCAGGCATGTATTCCCAGTTTAGATATAGTGCTACCTCTCCAGCTTTGAAATATCATTGTCTTATATGTCCAGTGGGCCTCTATGAAAAAGCCTTACAAAAATGAAGGATTTAATACAGATCTGCATGAGAAGAACGAGCATCTCATTACCTTAGACCCTTTTGCTTTCAAGATATCTTTATTGGTTGCCTTATAGCTCCTGTTTACCTATTAACAATAATAAAAACAATCAAAAATAATAATCTTTGGAGTGATATGTTTTATACATAATAATGACCCAAATAAATTTTCTTATTTTGATTTCTGACAAACAAATGGCACAGGTTTAATTATTACTATATTACAGATAATTAAACTGAGACTCAATAATCTATCCACTGTCACTCAGGAATTAATGGCAAAGATTAAACATGAATCCAAATCTTCAAATTCCTGTTTCCAATCTCTTCTTTGTATATGTATCAAATATTTAATGTCAAAGAACTTAGAATGAACCAATCGAAAGCTTACTAGTTGAATAGAGTTGCTCTGCTTGGGACATAACATTTCTACCTCATTTCTCTTTCTCTTTCTAGGTCATTTTTAGTCATAATTCTTCTCAAGACTGCCTTGCTTTTATATGGATCTCTTGTTCACATAATTAGTGTATTAGGGTTCTCTAGAGGGACAGAAGTAATAGGATATATATAGAGAGAGATATAGATTTATATAGATATATATTTATCTCTCCATATACATGTGTGGGGGTGTGTGTGTGTGTGTATATACACACACATATATGTATATATACACACATATATAAATAGGATATATATGTGTATATATACACACATATACATACATATATAATTATATATACATACACATATGTATATATACATACACATACATATATGTACATATACATATATACATATATGTATATATACATACACATACATATATGTACATATACATATATACATATATGTACATATATATGTATATATACATATAAATATATCATTCTTACCTGTTGAATGGCATTTTTTTATTTTTAAGCTATTGCAAATAAATATGTATATATGTATATGTGTATATATACGTATATATATAAAATAGGATATATATGTGTGTATATATATCTACACACACACATATATAAATATACACACACACGCACATATATATATCCTATTTTTACAATGAGTTTTCTCGTTGTTGTTTACCACATGATATCTGGTCTGGACTCCCAGATATCATGTAGTAAGTGAAAACTGCCCAGTCAGAGTCATTACTGTCTAATGGATGTTAGCCACAGACCAGTGAATGTAGATTGGGAAGAGAAGACAGTGTTCCTTTCCTTGCAGTTCCCACCATCCAAACTTCTGTTTTTGACCATAAAGAACCCTGGCATTCAACCTCCCTCTTCTTTCCAGTTCTCTACTCACTTATTCCCAGGCTTTATAACTTCAAATTATATCTGTCTGTCTATCTGTCTGTCTATCTATCTATCTATCTATCTATCTATCTATCTATCTATCTATAGAGAGAGAGAGAGAAAGAAAGAAAGACTCATTCTGTCACCTAGACTGGAGTGCAGTGGCACAATCATGGCTCACTGCAGCCTCAATCTCTTTGGCTCAAGCGATACTCCCATCTCAGCCTCCTGAGTAGTTGGGACCACAGACACACAACATCATGCCTTATTGATTTTTATACTTTGTAGAGACAGGGTCTCTCTATGTTGCCCAGGCTGATCTCAAACTCCTGTGCTTACATAATCCTCTCACCTCAGCTTCCCAAAATTCTAGATTACAGGCATAGGCCACCACACTCAGCTGGGGCTCATTTATAGAAGCTTTGTGAAGGTTTTTTCTTTGAATCCATCTTGAAAAGTGGTCTTTGAGGGAGTCCAGATATCATGCGGTAAACAACAATGAGAAAACTGAAAGTGAAGACTGCCCAGCCAGCCTCAGACCAGTGAATGTAGATTGGGAAGAGAAGAAAGTGTTGCAGATGGGACATTGAGATACCAGAAGAATGGAAAAATGCCCAAAGATGTTAGCTAAGATTTGTGATGTTTTGGTTAAAGTCTTAAAGAGAACTGGAACACCAGGAGTTAAAGAGTAAAGCCAAATGCTGATCTTTAATTCCTGGTCATCCTGAGTCAACTCTGGGCCTGGCATTGCAAAGCCCCAGCAGGCCTCTAGGGTACACCCTGACCCCAAATCTTCCTCATCCCAAACCTAGTAATCATTGATATGGTTTGGTTCTGTGTCCCCACCCAAATCTCATACTGAATTGTGATACTGAGTGTTAGAGGTGGGGTCTGGTGGGAGGCGATTGGAACATGGGAGTGGTTTCTAAATGTTTAGCACCATCCTCCTAATGCTGTTTCATGATGGAGTTCTCACAACATCTGGTTGTTTGAAAGTGTGTAGTACTTCCCCTTTGCTCTCTCTTCCTCCTGCTCTAGCCTTGTAGGGCATGCCAGCTTCCCCTTCACCTTCAGCTATGATTGTAAATTTTCTAAGGCCTCCCCAGCCATACTCCCTGTACAGCTTCTGGAACTGTGAGCCAATTAAACCTCTTTTCTTTATAAATTACCCAGTTTCAGGTAGTTCTTTACAGCAGTGTGAGAATAGACTAATACAATCACCTTGCTGTGGAAACTGCCCCTGCATCCTCTGGAATAGCCAGCTTCCTGACCAAGGAGCCCTCAGCAACCTTGCAGTTCCCACCATCAAAATTCCAGTTTTTGGCCATAAAGAACCCTGCCATTCAACCTCCCTGTTCTTCCCAGTTCTCTACTCACTTATTCCCACTCTTTATAGCTTCAAACTCTGTCTATTTGTTTCTTCCCATCAGCACTAAAACATACTTAATCTTTCCATCTGCAGGTAATACTTTTGGACTACAAATTTCCATACAGCCCCCATTATTTTCCCATTCACAGTCAGACTTTTGAAATAATTGCCTTCACCTTGTCTTGCTATGTTGCCTCCTACTCATCATGCAACTGGCAATGATTAATCTGCATTCAGTCACTATAGATTAGTTTGCCTTTTCCAAAATTTTACATAAATTGAATAATGTAGTATGTTCTCATTTTTATCTGGCTACATGCAAACAACATAATTTATTTGACATTCATCCATATTGTTGCATGTATCAATAATTCATTATTTCTTCTTTTAAGGACAATTTTTTTATCATTTTTACCTGTTGAATGGAATTTTTTTATTTTTGAGCTATTACAAATAAAGCTGTTAAGAATATTTCTGTATAAATCTTTGTATGAATGTATGTTTTATTTTATTGACACATGTGGATTATGGGGATTAAGAGGATTATAATTCAAGATGAAATTTGGATGGGGACACAAAGCCTAACCATATCAATCTTAATGTAATTTTAGTTTGTATTTTCTTAATGACTGATAATGGTAAACCAACTTTTCACATATTGACATCTGTATATCATCTTGCATACATACCAAGATTTGAAATGGCTGTATCATATGTTTGTTGTAAGTTTAACTTTTCAAACTAGTTACTAAACTGTTTTCTCAAAGTTGTTAAATTTCCACCAGGTATGTATCAGCATTCCTTTGCTTCACACAAATGGCAAAACTAGGTATGGTCAGACTTTTTAATTGTGGACATTATAGTTAGTATATATAGGAATATCTTTCTATTAGTCCATTTTTATACTGCTATAAAGAACTACCCAAGACTGGATAATTTAATATAAAGGAAAGAGGTTTAATTGACTCACAGTTCAGCATAGCTAGGAAGGCCTCAGGAAACTTACAATCATGGAGGGAGGCAAAGGGGAAGTAAGTACCTTCTTCACAAGGCAGCAGAAAGAAGAAATGCTGAGTAAAGGCGGAAGAGCCCCATATGAAACTCTCAGATCTCATACTCACTCCCTGCAGTGAGAATAGCATGGGTGGAACTGCCTTATGATTTAATTACCTCCACCTCATCTCTCCCTTGACACATGAGGATTATGGGGATTATGAGGATTGTAATTCAAGATGAAACTTGGGTGGGGACACAAAGCCTAACCGTATCAATTTTAATGAAGTTTTAGTTTGTATTTTCTTAATGACTGATAATGTTAAACCAACTTTTCACATATTGACATCTGTATGTCATCTTTGATGAAGTGGTACAGATTTCAGCCCATTTTGCACTAGGTTGTATATTTAGCCCATTTTATACTAGGTTGTAGGTACAGATTTTAGCCCATTTTATGTTAGCTAGTGTGTTTTGTAATTATTTATTTGTGAGAAATCTTAAAGTATTTAGAGTACAAGTCCTTTATCAGATATTTGATTTGTAAATATTTTCTCTGTGCCGATGTTTGGTCTTTCTATTCTCCAGTGTCTTTTAAAGAGCAGTAGTTTTTAATTTTGATGAAATCCCATTCAATTCATCAATCCTTTGTCTTGTGAATCATGGCTTTGGTGCTATATATAAGAAATCTTTGTCTGACCCAATGTCACAAAAAATTCTCCTGTATTTCCTTCTACAAGTTATACCAGTATTATATTAGGTTTTACCATTAAGTTAGTGATTCACTTTGAATTATGTTTTCCATATGGTGTTAGGTGTAAATTAAACAATAATTTATTTTGTAATGGTGGTATTGTCATTTTCTTTCCATGGTTTTACTGTTGTGCCAGCAACACTTATTGAATAAACAAACTGTCCATTTATTTGTTATGTTTTTTTTTGGTTTCTCTCAGCAGTGTTTTATAGTTCCCAGTGCGTAGCTATTGAACATTTTTTGTCAGATAGATCCTTAAGTATTTCATACATTTTGATACTATTTTAAATGATATTCTTTTTAAAAATTATGTTCTCTAAGTATTCATTGCTACTATATAGAAATATAGTTCAGTTTTATGTATTGATTTTGTATTATACAACCTTGTAAAACTCACTTATTGATTCTAGTAGCTATTTTGCAGATTCGTAGATTTTTCACATAGATCATTGTATCATCTGCAAGTAAAGCCAGTTTTACTTCTTTCTGCACAGGATATCTGTCTATCTCTCTGATCTGTCTATTTATCTGTGTATCTTACCTTATTGCACTGACTAGAATGTTAAATTCAATATTGAATAAAAGTCATGAGATCAGAGATCTATTCTTTCTTTTTAATGTATGGTAAAAGCGTTTAGTCTTTCAATATTAACTAGATTTTTTTGTAGAATGCCCTATCAAGTTGAAGAAGTTTCACTTTCCTAATTCAATATACATATATATATTTTTGGTCAAGAATTGATGTTGAATATTTTAAGTGCTTTTTCTACATCTACTAAGATGATTGTGTAGTTTTTCTTTTTTAATCTTTTAATATGACTATAGCAGTCTGGGTCCAATCAGAAGACAGAAATCACAGAGTAGGTTAAATGTAGCAGAATTATAATTAAAATAAATAATTATTAACTATGATACAAGAGTAACTAAAAATGCAAAGAAACTAGATATTGTAACCTAGGGCTATCGTAGAGCACTGAAGGAGAAAAATTTTGGAAGTAGTTTAGAACAGGATGGAGGAGGTATAGTTTAGCACATCAAAAAGAAGAGAAGTTTGCTGCTTTGGCCAAGTTTCTGGAGCTGACCTTTTGTAACAGGACAAACAATGGGAAATTCTCTAGAATATAGGTGGAGAGCAGAAAATCAGTAACAGGGTATGAACACTCAGTGGGCACACAGAGGGAATGCGATCCTTCTAAACACCAGGTGAGCTGCACAAGGGCTTGTAGAAAGAGCAGTAGTTTGGCTGGTGTAAAACTTCTGAGTGGCAAACAGGCTGCACTGGGACCATACAGGAACTAGAAGAGAGAGTGAGGGTACAGGTGTAGGACGGAGGTCTTTGGTTGTCAGTTTCCATGCTGAAAGGGTTTTGGAAAGATTATTTTCAAGTTGAAGCTGCACAGCTCCAGAGGGACCTGGTTCTAGGCTCATGGTTCATGAAGGTAAACCAGATATACTCGCAACCACACTTCCAACTCCTGTGCTGCAGCCAGAAACTGCAGGAGAGCTTCTTCCTTCTGCAATGTCCCTCCAGTGCCTTTTACCAAGAAAAACTGATATTGTGTTCACTTTAATTGAGTAAGTGCTAAATATAATTCCCTTGTTTATCACAGGGCATATATTAGAAGTTGCGCTGAAAGCTAAGGGGCAAATTGATTACTGATGTAGTCTACCCCTTTGGCTATTTAGCTTGGATATACTCTTCCACACATATTTTAACTCTCTTGTCACAGTAAAACAATATAACCAGTTATTCTCACTTAACAAGAAGGATATATCTTTTTTTTTTTTTTTAAGGTAAAGAAGTTCTCACTCTACTCCAAGTTCAAAACGCACAAAATCTCAACAGATTTTGTTTCCATTGAGGACAATGTTGTTTACCCCTTGAATTTAGACATGGTCCTACTGAATATTCTGTTACCTAAAGACTAAATTGTAAATTTCGTAATAATTCATGCAGAAAATAAATTTTGAAAAAAGAAGTGGGAAAGAGAGAGAAAATTACCAGCATAGAGAAAATATGCAAAGCAAATACATTCCCCGTTGCAACTACATTGTCCACAAGGTTATAGTTGATATCTAGGGCTTTCTTCTTTAACTATCCATTCAATATTTTCTTTGACTTCAGCCAGAACATATACTTCCCTCGTTTCTTTTACCTGGTGGAGCAACCTAAATATTTATTTCCAAATGTTGTGAATCTTCAGTCACCATGCTTTTAGTTTTTCACTTAGATTGCTTTAGTTTTTCATTTACCTTTACTATTATATGTGACAGTGCTAAGAGGCACCCTAGATAATCTCATTGGTTCCAGACTTGGTTCTGTTTTGCAAGCAGCAACCACAATTTCCCCTTGGTAATTAGGATCAATCATTTCATCTAGTAGATTATTTCCCTTTTTCGTTTTTAAAGAGATGGAAGTCTTATTCTGTCACTCACACAAGAGTGCAGTAGTGGGATCCTAGCTTACTGAAACCTGAAACTCCTGGGCTCAAGCGATCCTCCCACCTCAACCTCCCAAGTAGCTGGGATTACAGGCATATACTACCATGCCCAGTTAATTTTTTAAATAGTTTGTAGAGACAGGCTCTTGCTCTGTTGCCCAAAGCTGGTCTAAAACTCCTGGCTTCAACAATCCTCCAACCTTGGCCTCTCAAAGTACTGAGATTGCAGGCATGAGCTACTGCAACTGGCCTATCTCTCTTTTTGCCTTTTTGGTTCAGTGACATAAGAAGCCCAAAATGGTCTGATGGAAATCTTAGCTTCTGATTCAGCAAAACCTTTGTTGTTTCTCTGTTGAAAGCATTTTCCTTTTGGGGACTAAAATCTTCAAGCCAATGGAATGTATAGCTGCCAGGGTAAGAAAACCCTGGAAATATAATTAGCCGTAATTGTGAGAGTCACCATTCCCACTTCTATCACTTAATTCCTGGACTCATGTATTCTGCCTGTGGGAAAGGTAGCACCATTAAACAATCTCTGATTCAAAGCATAAAAGATATTCTATAAAAGATAACTCCATCCTTTCAAAGTGTTGTTTCTTAAGTGGAGCCATAACTGTGTCTTTACTAAACCATTCTACCATTCAATACGGATAGCTACTTATGGATGATGGGATGTATGAGAAGATAGTTGATTCCATAGATAGGAGCTCATCACTTCACTTTCTTTGCAAGGAATGACTTTCTTGATTTGCCACAATGCTGCATGAAACATCATAATGGTATATAAGACATTCTATAACTCTACAGACAATGGTGCTTGTAGAAGCATTATGAGAAGTGAAGGAAAATCCACATCCAGAATATATGTCTACTCCACTGAGGTAAAATCTTTGTATGCTTTGTTCATCACGGATGAATTAAAATGTAATCAATCTGCCACCAGATGGTAGGCTTATCTTCTGATCACCCCATGAAATGGTGTTGTATAGGAGATTTAAGGTTTAGCCCAGTGTGGGCAGATTAGTCACTTGGCAGTAGTGATAGCCAGGTTAGAGTTTGTCTAAGAAAGTCCTGGATGTTTAGCCTATGAATAGCTTCTGTGCATACAATTGTGACCACTTTGCTCATGAACCCATTGAGTAAGAGCTAATATAGTGAGGCAAACAAGCTGACTGACATCCACACACTTGTCATTTTGTCCATCAACTTATTTATTTACTCATTCTTGTTGTTGTTTGTCAACTCTGACTATTAAGAGTTTACTCTGTGATGGATGCCCTTTGTGGTGGGCACTCACATAGGACACAAAATTTTTATAGTCTCTGTCTGTTCTGAGAGATCTATCTACATACTTCTTTGTCACACTTTCTTTTCATCAATCTTCAAATTTTTTTTACTTCAAATCGATGATGATCCATCCAAATTATTACCAACTGCCCATAAAGGATTATAGGTTTGTCCATGTAACAACTCTCACTTAGTACATAGCAGTAAACATCTGATTAAAGTTTTGATAGTTCAATCATTTCTCTGATTTCTGCATGGTTCAAACTGGTGAATTAAGTGGGGATGTGATAGGCATTGCCACCCCTGCCTCTTTTAAGTCTTCATGGTGGCGCTAATTTCTGCATTCTCCCAGGTGTGTGGAATTGCTTCTAATTTCAAATTCTATATTGGCAGGGAGAAGAAGTTCAAAGGGCTTCTATGTAACCCTTCTCACATCATGGCTCACCACATAAGTCAAATAGCCAGTGTGGGTATTCTAACAGTTGTCAAGTTAGTTTATTCTAGTTATATATTCAGGATCTGGGAAAATAACAAAAGGATTTGTATGCAGACCTACTGGGATAACTATGATTCACACATAAGACTCCATTTGGTGATTGTAGACCCCTTTTTGACAGGTGGACCACAGTAACATTGCAAGTCACCAGGATTAAGCTTCAATTCAGAGCCAGTGTCTAGTAATCCCTGAAAGGTCTGGGTATCTCCTTTCCCCAGTGCACAGTCACTGTAGTAAATGGCTGCAGGTCCCTTTGGGAAGACCTACGGAAAGATTTTAATATGTACTTGCAGCAATAGTGCAGTGTTCTTCAAGGAGACTAGGACTTGCCTGCAGTCAAGAGGCTCTGGATCTGTGAATAGACTTAGATTTTGAAACTGAGTGAGAAGCTACGAGAAGCTACGTTTTTCACTTTAGCAACCCAAGTCAGTTTTCTTGCTACCAGACTTAAAGTTTTTCCTGTTATGCAAATCAAGCAATATGCTACCAAGCTGTCTATCTCACTCCTAGGGACACTGTGATCAATTAGCTATCATTAAAATTCTCTGCAGGTCAAAGCATTCTAATTACTGGCATGTCCCTGTTTCCATTTTTGGATGATGTGTCTACCTTGATGTTGATGACTAAGTGTGGCTGTTTTGCCTCTGCTCTTCTGTCATCTTTTTTTGAAATCAAGTAGCCTGTCTCAATGGTGGCATTTCTTACAGCCATTCATGGCTTGCAATGGAGTCAATCACAGAGCCTTTTAGAGCTGCTTCTGTCACTGATGTATTTATCAATACCTTAGTGAAAAGAGTGTTTTCCAGATCTTCTCATGGAATGTAGTTGTGAGATACCCATCTCACATGTGGATCATGCATGATAAATTCAGCCCAACATTTCTATCTCCCCAAGCCTTATGATTCTCTTCTCATGTAATGTCAGAAAAGCTCTGACATCTCAGTCTCACTAAATGGATGCTCCAGTGAGTTCACAGTCACTCAAATATCCAAGTAAGTGTTTAAAAACACATCTAACTGTACAAGCCAATACATTAAATCTGGAGTCTCTATTAAGTACATCCATATCAATGAATTCAGCCCAATCTAGTTTATATTCTGCCTTACTTGGTCTAACAACTTTAAAATCCATTACCACTCATGCTTCCTAGATTTCTGCAAATATTTTTTACTTAGGTTGGTGCAAAAGTAATTGCGGTCTTGAACTGTGAATTTTAAATCATTATAACTAGGCTCAAACACATCTTTATTAATCAAAATAGGAACCATTACAATCAACACATTTTTGCCAATGAGAAATGTTAGTTTACTCCTGTAGCATCCAAGTTTGTGCTTCGGAATTCGATGAACACTTGGAAAGCATTTTCTGCATCCTGCTGATTGTGGAAGCATCTTCCCTGCAAAAAGTTGTCAAGATGCTTGAAGAAGTTGTAGTCAGTTGGCAAGAGGTCATATGAATATGGTAGATGAGGCAATACTTTGTAGCCCAATTTGTTCAACTTTTAAAGCGTTGGTTGTGCAATGTGCAGTGGGCATTTTCATGGAGGAGAATTGGGCCCTTTCTGTTGACCAATGCCAGCTGCAGGAGTTGTAGGTTTCAGTGCATCGCATCCATTTGCTGAGCATACTTCTCAGATGTAATGGTTTCACCAGGATTCAGAAAACTGTAGTGGATCAGACCGGCAGCAGACCACCAAAGAGTGACCATGATCTTTTTTGGTGCAGGTTTGACTTTCGGAAGTACTTTGGAGCTTCTCCTAGGTCCAACCACTCAGCTGGTCATCACCAGTTGTCATATAAAACCACTTTCATTGCACATCACAATCTGATCGAGAAATGGTTCATTGTTGCTGCATAGAATAAGAGAAGATGACAGTTCAAAATGACGATTTTTTAAACATTTTCACTCAGCTGATGAGGCAGCCACTTATCAAGCTTTTCAACCTTTCTCATTTGTTTCAAATTCAATTTGCTTCCAATATCAAACAGTAAATTCCAACAATGCCGAAACTGCAAGTACTTTTGCACTCACCTAAAAGCATGGTCTGGCAACCTTTTAACATACAAGCTATTTCCATTTCCTCCTGAAGTATGGAAGACAGAAATATATGTCCTCCTGAAGCATACTGAGACTTGACCCTTAGTATGGGTTTATAGCAGTGGGGTGGTTATAGTAGCTTGAGGAAAATGAGCAAGGCCTTGCATGGTTATCACAGAGCTTTCCACATGAAGAAGGCTGGTCTTTTTAGCCTTTGGATGGCTAGCTTCTTGTACTTCTAAGGGAGTATAAGAATAACAAGAGGATTCAAGATTGTCAGTTTCATCTGAATCCAATGGGATATCCCCATTTAGAGTTTTGGCATTTAATTCTTTCCTGATTCATGGCTTAAAGCTCATATGAGAAACTGGGCGAGACTGAATTCAACTATTATTGTGATAAAGGAACTCACATGATTAAAAATCTAATTCGATTTTCAGCAATATCAGCCCCGTGGCTACTAGAAATAAGAGGTTCTTTTTCGGTTGTTGTGGAAGCTATCTGTTTATTACAGTCACAATTCCAGTGACATTGTATCAATTCCAGTATAAAATAAGAATCTCACAACATTATACTTTCATTTATCCCTTCCTACCCTACATGCTATTTTTGCTATACAGTTTATTTCTACCTACATTATAAAGTAGATATTGTTGTCTACAGTATGGTGTTAGTTTCACTTGAAACAATAAATTATCCTTTCAAAAATTTAAAACAAAAAAGAGTCTTTATATTTATGCACATATAAGTTAGGTCCAGTAATTGTTTGTTTATGTAGAACCACATTTTTATCTGATATCGTTTTCCTTCTCCTTGAAGGACTTCATCAAATATTTGGTAGTACTTGTTGGCTATTGATAAATTATTTAAGTTTTTGTATGTCTGAAAATTATCTTTATTTTTATTGCATATTTTGAAAAATATTTTCCTTGGATATACAATCATAGGTTATCAGATTTTTTTGTTTTATTTTGTTTTTGTTTTCTCTTAACATTTTAAATGCCTTATGCCTTTTGGTTTACACCATTTCTGATTACAAATCTGCTATAGATCACCTTTGTCATTTGTCATGTGAGATTCCTAATGTAATACGTAATTTTGTTCAGGATACTTTTAGGGTATTTTTCTTATCACTGGTTTTAATGCACTTCAGTTATAATGTCTAATAGCATATTGTTATGCTTGGGGTTTGTTGAGATTCTTATGTCTGTAGCTTCATAGTTTCCAGCAAATTCACTCATCATTTCTTCTTTAAAAGTTGCTCAGCTTTCCTTAGAGGACTCCAGTTATATTAGGTCACTTGAACTTTTGTCACAGCTCACTAATGCTGTACTCATTTTTTCTTGGTGTGCTTTATTTGGGATATTTTCTATTGTTGTCTTTAAGTTCACTGATCGTTTCTTCAGAAATGTCTTATCTGCCATTCATCTCATCTAGTATATTTTTTATCTCAGACATTTTAATTTTCACATCTAAAATTCTAATTTGGACTTTTATATCCTTTTATGGTTCTACTTGGTATGTTCAATATTTACTCTACAAAGCATATATAAGAATATTACATAATTTCCTCACAACATGCATTATGACTTCTTCTCCAATCATGTTTCTTTTTGTTCATCTAGCAATACTTGGGATATAGTTTTACTAAAATAATTATGTGTGGCTTTTTAATTTAAATCCAAATATAATTAAATATATCATATTTCATCTGCCATTTCTAATGGCAAACCTCATCTCATGGCATTTCTTAACTTCTTTACTGACTTTATACATCTACTTAGCACTGGTCATCAATAGATTTCCTGTATACTTTACTTATTTATTTGCTAATCATCTATCTTCTCCCACCAGAAGTTAAGCTCTGGGAAGGTATTTGTATTTGTTTCAACATCTACTGTATTCCAGTGTCTATAACCATGCCAACACGTATTTGCTGACTGAATAAATGGGTGAATACACACACATTTAATTGATTGAGTGATTGATTGATTAAACTTGTAGAAAAATTCTTCATGAACAATAAAATGGAGGATGAGAGGAGATTGGAGAAAGAAAAACAGAGGCCATTATAAGTCACAGTGTCTTTTATCATTATCTTCTACTTTCCTGATTACATTTCAGAAACTATTATTTAGAAGCAGACAGTAATATATTTTGTGGTTTCCTGAGCACTGTGTTTTAATCTGAATGTCCTATCAGAAACAGTCACCTAATGAAATGAACCATTTGCTCCACATTTTGTTGACTTTTATTCTTTAGGGTACACTTTTGCTGACTGCTTCTGTGAACCACTTTTTTTTTTTTTTTTTTTGCCACATATCAGAAGAACTTTAAACCACTTGACTTCTTTGCCCTCTGATTCAGATTGAAGGGTGAATGGAAGGACAGTTTTCTACACAAATGAATGGATGATGTTTTAATTTTCTTTCCCTTGTTTCTGAGAAAGTCAGCTCTGTAAATCCTGCTATCTAAGTAATGAGACTTTTGAGTTTAGATTACACTTAAGGATTCCACAAAGAGAATATTATATTACAGCTTCTTTCTCTAGTTTCTAAATGCTCGCACTGATATTACCAGGCAGTGTAAAGATATCAATCATCAGAAAGCTTATTGACTGTTCAAAATAGTTCTATCAATATCTAATTTGCTGTCTGATCTAATGCATAGTCAGTCGGTACAATGCCAACATACTATTCTGCCTTTCAGAATATGCTATCTTTCCTTTCAGACAATGAGAAAAGCTTTCACTTTATCCTTGGATCCTACACACATAGAGATCCTCATTATGTAACAAGAAGAAAAATGTTAAAGAACAAACAACTTCTCTGTTCTTGTTTCTCTATTATCTTGTTTATCCATTATCTTGTTTAGCTTTTAAAATAATAGTATATCTTCATAAGCTTCACATTAATAGACTACTTTGAAGCATCCTGTAAGATTATTATTGAACTCATTAACAGCAAACACCTGAGGAAATCTTGCCCATTTGCAACTACATGTCTAACTCTCTTGGCCACTCTGACTTTTATCTTGAAACGGCTCCTCAGAAGGACAATTTGGGCAAAAGTTGAGAGTAGCACATGTACACTTCCCAGGCTTCATATCTGATTCCAAATCCTTCTCTCATATGGTCTTCTGTTCATCCATGTGTATAGTCATGTTCTTGGCCAGGAAACCCTGGCCAAAGTATAGTCAGTGGAACCTCCATTTTAAAGGAAATAGTCTTATTTTATCCATAAATAATCCATGGTGACTAAAGTACAACTCAGATGTTCATTAGTTCTAATTCACCAAATATATTTATTGATCATTGATACATGTTTCAAGTCTTGCACTAATGACTGTGGACAAAACATTAATCAACAAAGATCTGGTCTTATCTACATAGGGTTTAGGGTGTAATGAAAGAAAACCCCAGAAGTTCAAAGCCTAACAGTTAATCTGAACTTGCCACATCTCTTTTATGATATGCATCCTATTTTCTCCTACTGCTATGTATAATTTGGAAAGTGTTTACTAATTTAAGAAGCCCCATTTTAGAGTATGTTACAATTTTTAAAACGATTAAATTCTGTTTTCTTAACCTACTTTTTCACTTTTCATTCTTTTCATTTCCCTAAAGTGAAAGAATAGTTGCAAATACATACAAAGTTATGTCTTATCAGTCTTTCTGAAAAATATCTTATGGTGAATTGGCCTCTGAATTGAACAGAAATTGGTGGTAAGGGGCTTTTCTTCTTCCACTGCTAAAGAGAAACTGCAAATCTTTAAAATGTTCCTCAATTTCCAATGCTTACCTCAGTGATAGCAAAAGAATTTGCTCCTCAGCTGGCACTAGTTCATTTCAGAAACTTTATCAGAAACAATATATATAACATAGGCAGGCATCCAGGATATCAGCAGAGAGGATTAAGGTACAAAAATGTAAATGTCAATTTAAATACTGACTAAAATAGCAAACTTTATGCCAAAATTCCAAAAAATATGTATGTCTAAGATCCTCAGGGGATGTTGGAGGGCAGTTATGTTTAATAAAAGCCTGACCTTTCTAAAGCAGGAAAGTAAGAAAACTTCGCAGACTGTCAGTCTGGAGGAAAGATTGTTGGTGAGAGGAACTGAGCTTTAGCAGCTTCCAGATTTAGGCCTCCAAGTAAAACGTTGGTCATTATCGCATGACAGTTGCTATGATGCATCACTTTATGCCACAAAAAATGTGAAACGAAGCAGAACAAAAAGCCTTAGATAGGAGCTGTATGAATTTGCTATTGAAGCATAACAAAGAACACCAAAACTCAGTATCTTAAAACAACAATCACTTATTTATTCTCACATGTTTGAGGGTCAGTTGTGTTTAGCTGATCTGGGCTGAGCTTGGATCGGGCAATTTTCCCCTTTGCTATGTGACATTCACCCTCTTCCAGGGACCAGCAGATTAGATGGGACACACCTTTCTCATAGTGATGTCAGAGTGCAAAAGGAAAACTCCCAGGTCTCTTGAGGCCTGGTCTGACTCTGCATCCTCTCACTTCTGCTTCATCACCTTAGCTAAAGCAAATCACATGATGAAATCCAAAGGCAAAGATTCATAAAATATACTCAGCTTCTTGTGGGAAAGGAACTACCTAAATAGAAGGAGGGGTGAAAATGTGTCAATTTGTGCAATATTCCCAGGCACCAACATGAATTCATGTGTTCTGTCTCCTTTGCAAAGGCCTTCAAACTGTCATGAACTGAACTTCTAGTCAAACCACGTAAAGATGTTACTAGTTTTCTATTGGTGCTGTGAAAAATGGTGACAAATTTAGGGGCTTAAAACCACACAAATTTATTGTGACCTACAGTTCTGTAGGTCACAATATGAACCAATATCCCACAAGGCTAAAATCAAGGTGCAAGCAGGTCTGCGTTCTATCTGCAAGCTCCGGGGTGGAGTTGGCTGTCTTGCCTTTTCCAACTTCTAAAAGCTGATTGCAAACCTTGGCTCTGGTCCCGTTCTGCATCTTCAAAGCCAGCAAATTCAAGCTGAGTCTTTTTCATATTGCCACCTCTCTGGTTATCACCTGCCTCCCTCTTTCTGTCTTAATGGCCCTTGTGATAACGTTGGTATTGCCTGGATAATCCAGGATCACCTCCCAGTATTAAGGTCAACTGATGAACATCCTTGATTTCACTTGCAAACTTATTCCTCTTTTCCCTTGTAAACTAACATATACACTGTTTCTGATAAATAGAATGTGAAAATTTGGGGAGGGTGGGAGACATTAATCTGCTAACTATAGGAATCATATTATTTTATATTCCTAATAGCTTCTAAGAAACAAGAGATTATATGTTGATGGTTTGGATATTTGTCCCCTCCAAATCTCATGTTGAAATGTGATACCCAATGTTGGAGGTGGGGTGTGGTGGGAGGTGATTGGATCATGAAGGTGGATCCCTCATGAATGAATCAGAACCATTCTCTTGTTGATAAGTGAGTTCTCCCTCAACTCATGCAAGATCTGGTTGTTTAAAAGAGTCTAGAAACTCCCTTTTATCCTCTCTTGCTTCTGCTGTCACCATCTAATGGGCTTGCTCCCAGTTCACTTTCTGCCGTGATTGTAAGCTTCCTGAGGCCCTCCCCAGAAGCTGAGCAGATATGGCTGCCATACTTGCACAGCCTGCAGAATCATGAGCCAATTTTACCTCCTTTTATAAATTGCCCAGTTTTAGGCATTCCTTTATGGAAACACAAAAATGGACTAACTCACATGTTCTTGGAGGATGGTGAAGTGTGCTCCCCTTGTGGCCTATATTTTTTAAAATAACATTTATTGTTATTCTGATTATATAAGTAATTTGAGTTCTCAGTGAATATTTTTGTGAATAAAGAAAATGAGAAACAAACATTATCTTGTCAATTTGGCAGCTACTTTTCATATTTTTGAGAATATACTTACTGTACAAAATATATATTTATATTTATGTGTTTTAATTTAAATATCATACTAATATACAGTCAGTTAATTAACTTATCTGATTGACTGATAGAATTGTTCTTGATGTGATTAGGGAAAGGAATTAAAAACAAGCAAACATAGGGCCAAACTGGATGTAAAAGGTGGAAGTCTTTGAATAATCTGGAGAAAGCAGTGGTTGCCACTTATTGCACCCATGTTCCAAACTTTAAACTCTTGTCTTTCTTTGCTCCTTCAACTGTGTTCAGACAAAATTTCTAGGTGAGTGTAGATGTGTGACAAGTCAGGGTGGGACACACTGTTTAAGGACCCTCATAACAGCATAATCTAATAGTACCTTCACTATTCAGCCTTATTTCATATGCCAATAATGTTTTACAGTATTTAAGAAAAATACATTTTTAATTTTTCTTTTCTTTTGCAAGTTAGCAATCTGCTCCCTCCAAGGAGTATGAACCAACTTCAGAAATATAATGGAAGTGCTGTGATTAATTAGACCAATTGTATCATTAATGTAGTATGGAAAAAACAAGGTACATTTTTCTAGCAACCAGTTATTATCTCTGGGAGCTTGAGCCTACAATTCAAGGTAACAGAACACAAATTGAAATAATATATTCAGTTTTTTGGCGAGGAAGCTAAACATGATAACTGAAATCTGACATAAATCATAGCCCAGACGTTAGAAAACACTGATATATAAGAGTGAGAATTCAGTAACTACATAGTAGCAAATCTCAATTTTTTTTTTTTTTTTTCCTGAGACAGAGTCCCACTCTGTCACTCAGGATGGATGTGGCACAATCTCAGCTCACTGCAACCTCCGCCTCCCAGGTTCAAGTGATTCTCCTGCCTCAGCCTCCTGAGTAGCTGAGATTACAGGCGCCTGCCACCACGCTGGGCTAAATTTTTGTATATTTAGTAGAGACAGGGTTTCGCCATGTTGGTCTGGCTGGTCTCGACCTCCTGACCTCAGATGATCTGCCCACCTCGGCCTCCCAAAGTCCTGGGGTTACATGAGTGAGCCAACACAGCTGGCCAGCAAATCTCTTTTTTTTTTTTTTGTTTTTTTGTTTTTTTGAGACAGAGTCTCACTCTGTCGCCCAGGCTGGAGTGCAGTGGCCGGATCTCAGCTCACTGCAAGCTCCGCCTCTGGGGTTTACGCCATTCTCCTGCCTCAGCCTCCCAAGTAGCTGGGACTACAGGCACCTGCCACCTCGCCCGGCTAGGTTTTTGTATTTTTTAGTAGAGACGGGGTTTCACTGTGTTAGCCAGGATGGTCTCGATCTCCTTACCTCGTGATCCTCCCGTCTCGGCCTCCCAAAGTCCTGGGATTACAGGCTTGAGCCACCGCGCCCAACCACAAATCTCATTTTTGTATTCGCATGTATAGTTTTCAGTTTGTTAAGTTTTTTTTAGAAACAGTTCTTGCCTTTAAGAAATTCATAAATGTGGGAGATTAACATATACGTAAATTTAACATAATAGATATATGAACAAGGTACTCTGAAAGAAGAGAAAAGTTCATTGTCCCTGGAGGTGTTCAAATCCAAATGGTTCCATAAAACTGTTATTGTTAGGATGGCGGTAAGAGTACAAATTTCCCAATTCCCAACACATACTCACCGCTTTCATAGTACTGCTTTTAAAACACAAAATACAAACGAAGTGCATGCATGAATTAACATCAATCATATACATACATGTGTCACCTAGATATGATTCTTTTGGGAGCAAGCTATGAAGAATAGACTCAGAATTCCCACTGATTCTCTATGTGGCCTTGAGCAAGCCAGTTAGTTGTTCTCTCACATCCATTTTTCACGTCCCTAAAATGAAGGAACAGAATCAGTGGCTTCTAAAATCCACCAATTGCTCCCACATTGCATGTTTCTATCATTTGCTATTTAGTGATCCAAGCTGGAATCTAACATATATTGAGAGATAGTCCTCCGTAGCATTTCTGTGTACCTCAGATCAGATTTTGTTCCAGACTATCTTTTTAAGGATGTTTATATAGCAAATAGCTTTCCAAGAGAGAAATAGTGTCACTCTCTGGGGCAGAGACAGATTTATTTCTGAACAGGACTATACAGACAATACTTCTGCTCTGGGGCAAAGTCGGGCAGTTTGCTGGCAGTCCTCTTTTAGAAGATCGAACAGTCCTAGATTCAGAGTTCCTCAGCTTTGACAAAAACTGTGTGCATGGGCAGAATTCATCTGGGCCCACATCTACTATCACCCCTATGGGAAGTAGGGGCAAGGCAACTGGAGGCAGTACTACCTGCTGTGCTATGAATAAACAAGTCCTTTCCTCTTACCAGGGGTCCTGTCACTTCTGCCAGCCTTTATAAAGTTGTGGCAGGCTAACTTGTCAGCTTGCAAGTAAGGCAAAAATCTCAGACCCTTTACAATCTTGGCAAACTATTACACATCACAGAAACCTATGAGAGGAGAGACAGGTTTTGCGTAGGGCTGTCCGTTCCTTGATATTGATCTTAATGTTTCAGAAACACTCAGGTCACTAAGTAATTTACATTCTCTGGGTTCAGGTAATAATTTTATGTTAGCTGCCAAAATACACAAACCATAAATTCTCAGTGGTTTACATAATTGACAACTATTTTTTGCACATTTAAATTTCAAAGTGAGTGTGCCTATAATCTGTGAGAGACTGGGTAAGCATCCCAGGACCCAGGCTGCTTTCATCTGGTATCTCCACTATGTTCTAGGTCAGTGTAGTCCTCTGCATTGTGTGATGATATGAAAACACTAAGGGTCATGAGTGACAGCTTGCTATGGGTGATGCCTAGAATGCTGTATATCATTTCGTTTTATCTTTAGTTGGTCAACACTCAGATTTATGACCATACTTACCTGCAATGGAGGCTACAAAATGTGATCTGGCTGTATATCAGAGAGAAACAAAAATGGCATTGATGACCAATAAGTCATCCTCTGCCAGAGCTAGGCAAAACCAATGTCCTCCCTCCCTCCCTCCCTCCCTCCCTCCCTCCCTCCCTTCCTTCCTTCCTTCCTTCCTTCCTTCCTTCCTTCCTTCCTTCCTTCCTTCCTTCCTTCCTTCTTCTTTCTTTCTTCCTTTCTTTCCTTTCTCTTTCTTTTCCTTCCTTCCTTCCTTCCTTCCTTCTTTCTTTCTTTCTTTCTTTCTTTCTTTCTTTCTTTCTTTCTTTCTTTCTTTCTTTCTTTCTTTCTGTCTGTCTTTCTTTCTTTCTTTCTTTCTGTCTTTCTTTCTGTCTTTCTCTTTCTTTCTTTTCCTTCCTTCCTTCCTTCCTTCCTTCCTTCCTTCCTTCCTTCCTTCCTTCCTTCCTTCCTTCCTTCCTTCCTTCCTTCTTTCTTTCTTTCTTTCTTTCTTTCTTTCTTTCTTTCTTTCTTTCTTTCTTTCTTTCTTTCTTTCTTTCTTTCTTTCTGTCTTTCTGTCTTTCTTTCTTTCTGTCTTTCTCTTTCTTTCTTTCTCTTCCTTCCTTTCCTTCCTTTCTTTGTCTTTCTTTTCTCCCTTCCCTTCCCTTCCTTTCCCTTCCCTTCTCTTCCCTTCCCTTCTTTTCTTTTCTTTCCTCTTCTCTCTCTCTCTTTTTTTCCCAAGAAGTGTCTTGCTCTGTCACCCAGACTGGAGTTCAGTGGCACTATCACGGCTCACTGAGGCCTTAACCTCCCAGGATTAAGCAGTTCCCCCACTTCAGCCTCCCAAGTAGCTGAAACTACAGATATGTGCCACCATGCCTGGCTAATTTCTTAAATTATTTTTGTAAAGACGGGGTTTCCCTATGTTGCTCAGGCTGGTCTTGAACTCCTGGGCTCAAGTAATCCTCCCACCTCAGCCTCTCAAAGTGCTGGGATTACAGTTGTGAGGCACAGAACATGGCCCCAGCCCCTTTACTTCTGAAGTTCAGATCTATTGGCAAGTAATAGTTCCCTAATTGATTATTCATAGCCAAACTACTCAAACCATTTGCCTCCATTTGTAAAAATCATCATTATTATAATTTTAAATATATATCAATAATTGTTTTATATTTGCATAGCAAACATTTTTTTTCCTTTATGGAAATTTTAAAATGTTATTCAAGTTTCTCTTCACCCATGTGAGCAAAACGATTTGATTTTGGTAACACTGGAGGAGCTACAGCATGTGAGTCACAGCCTTGTCTTACCACCTGGCCCCATGGTGGTAGGAGGGTTGATTGCTCAGAGTTACCTAAATGTTATATAAGAAATATTCAGGTCCAGAAACCACCAGCTTCTCCAGGACTTAACAAGGGACCTGGTGTGCCTGTGGTCCTGAAGACTGTAATCTATTGAACTTTGAGATGCTGCTAGAGAAGAAGTGTGTTGTCTCACATCATGCAATGAAGGTACCTCTGTGTTCTGGGAAGCTTCTTATTGTGAAATATTTCAATAATTTAGATTAAAAACATTACTGGAAAGATATTCTGGGATGATTTTAGGATCCCTCAAACTTGAAAGCATGATTCCCCAGCTCCTTTGGTAGATCCCATTTATATTTGCTCAGAAACTTTAGAGTCATTCTTACCTCCTTCCTCTGCCTTTTCTCTCCTGGGCTCAACAGTTCTCATCCCAACAACCAGGTTTCATGCCTCATAATGCTAACCAACTGATTTCGCTCTAAAATGCAAATAGTATATCATTCTCTTAATTTAAAGTGATTAATGCAGTCAAAGGTAATGTTTAAATTTCTTAGCCCTGATGCGCATGGGGGCTCACGCCTGTAATCCCAGCACTTCAGGAGGCTGAGGTAGGCAGATCACTTGAGGTCAAGAGTTTGAGACCAGCCTGGCCGACATGGTGAAACCATGTCTCTACTTAAAATACAAAAATTAGCTGAACATGGTGGCGGGCACCTGTAATCTCAGCTACTCAGGAGGCTGAGGCAGGAGAACCCCTTGAACCTGGGAGGCAGAGGTTGCTGTGAGCCGAATCGTACCATGCACTCCAGCCTGGGCAACAGAGCAAGATTCTGCCTAAAAAAATAAGGTAAATTAAATGAATAAATAAATTTCTTAGCTAAATAGAAGAAGCCTCTTAGGATGTGATTCCTGTTTATTGTTTTACCCCACCTCTTGCCACTCGGGCATTGCAAGCATTCCCCACTCTAGCCATGATATAGTGTTTACAACTTGAAAACTACCATGCTGTTACAAATGGCTATGCTTCTCTCCAGGCTGCTCTGTCTCCCTGAAAAGAGCACCCTGCCTTCTTCCATCTAATCATTCTCCATCATCTTTTAAATCTTAGTTTAAGCATCTTTTCTTCTAAGAAAAATTATGTAATCTCAAGCCCATTTAAAATTTCTCTTTTGAGTTTTTGTAAAACACTGTGAAAAAATAAATACAATACCACTTATCAGGTATTATCACTGTTGGTTTTTGTTTTTCCTTTCACAAAGCTCTAATATTGTGAAAAGACACCATGTCTTATTCTACTTAAATTGGAGGTTCACATAATTCTTAAAGTAGAAATAATCTCTCATCCAAAAATGTATTAATCAGTCATTGTTTGACACTCAAAACTTATTCCCCTTAGAATCAATTTTACATACTTCAAAGATGTTCTTTCCAAAAGGTACTTTCCTGAATAAATTAAAGACTTTAAGAAAGATATTCTATGTGAAGCACATTTTTAAATAAAAACTACAGGTTTCTGGAGTTGAACAGTTAATTCTTTGAATGTGACATCGAACAGAGATTGAACCACAATAGAACCTATGGTTATTTTAGAATCACATTTGAGAGATTTCCAAATTATAGTTGGAAATTGTAGTTGTACTATAGGTACAAATTAGAAGGACATAACAGATTAAACTCATCAGTTTAAGACTGAATTAGGGTATATATTTATCATGACTTCCTAAGTGTTGGACAAAGGTTTTAAAGCACATACATTCCTAAGACATGAGTCATGTGGCTCTTAGTACTTAACCAAAGATTCAAGAACTATCCTGGTTCCAATGCTAAATTAAGAACTGCAATTTAAGGAGAGAGTGAGACTGAAAAAAATGATTTATATGGTATTAAATATTCAATGTAAATTTGCAAATTGGGAAGTTTTATTTTTACTCAAGTTATTATCTATACTTTTTTTGGATGGAGAAAAGAGATAAATCTCAGATCTGCTCATATTTGTTCATAGCTTCTGCTTAGATCCGACAGCTGGCCTCAGATATCCTAAGGATTTTTCAATGCTTTGGGACATGCAATCAAGCAGAGTTTAAAACTACTGCAGTTCAAGTGACTGAAAGAAGCCAGAGGAATTTCAGGAGGATACTGTGACAAGAAGCAGAGAAAGAGACATTGATTTATTGTTAGAACACATCACTGCAGAGGTCTAGGAAGAGCAATTTTGGCAGAGGACAAGGGCTAACATCCAGTGAGCCTAGCACTAGGGTGATTCATGAATATCAAGCTGTGAAGACCATGAGATCTTCATCCGCCAGATAGAATGACCGAGAGATCCCAGGGGGGTGCAATTCTTATGTCCAATTCCTAGCCATGCATTATTGAAGAAAAGGAGGCTGAGCATGGTGGCTCACGCCTGTAATCCCAACACTTTAGGAGGCTGAGCAGGGGGCAGTGGTGGGGCATGGATCACTTGAGGCCAGGAGTTCAAGACCAGCCTGGCCAACTAGAGATGGGTGAAACCCCATCTCTAGTAAAAATACAAAAATTAGCTGGACTTGGTGGCACATGCCAGTAATCCCAGCTACTCAGGGGGCTGAGACAGGAGAATCACTTGAACCCAGGAAGTGGAGGTTGCAGTGAGCCAAGATCGTACCACTGCACTCCACCCTGGGCAACAGAGTGAAACTCCATCTAAAAAAAAAAAAAAAGAAAAGAAAAGAAACTACTACTACTTTCTTTAAGGACAGGAATAACTACTTCTTGGGGATGCAGAACACAACTTGAAACCTTGGATTTTCGGTAGTTGATTTAGCACTAATTTATTGTACATAGGAAGCTTAAAACAAATAATATATTCCAAATAGCAGAGCAAAAACACAAATTACAATAATTGTGATGATGATGAATTTCCCAACAGCAAACATGGAAGTCAGGATACACTGGAATAATGTTAAAATACTAGAGAAAGTCAGTGCTATTAGATTGTTGCAAAAGTAATTGCAGTTTTTGCCTTTGAAAGTAATGGCAAAAACTGCAATTACTTTTTCGCTTATCTAATGGCATGAACTTTGCATTGAAAGTAATGGCAAAAAGCACAATAACTTTTGCAACAACCTGATAACTTAAATTTTTTACTCAGTAAAAATAATTTTGGAAGATGAGGGTAGAGTAAAGGTGGTTTAAGAAAAATGAACACTGACAATGTTTAGAATAAATAGGCCCTTACCATGGGAAATCCTAAAAGATATATGTTAAGAAAATGAAAAATAATCTGAAGAGGAATGTGAAATGAAAGAAGGAATGGCAAGGGAAAAAAGTAAACATTAGTATAAGTCTAAAGAAACATTAACTGAAAATAATAACAGTGATTTTTTTTTCTTTTTAGTGATGTTAAAAAAACCCATATAATCAAAATGACAAAATGCACCAGCAGAAATCTCAGTGTGAGGTGATAATCCAAATTTAAAACACTGCAGATTTCCTTTAAGTTCAAAAGAACAGTAAGCATATTATTCAAGCTCAGTCTTTGTTATGATAGCTATGCACATAAACGTCTATGGTAATCACTAATAAAACCCCACAGAGTGCATAACTTTCAAAATAATATGGACAGAAGCAGTGTGGGAGGAAAATCAACAAAATGAAATTAATTAAAGAAGGCAGAAAAATAGGGAAGAAAATATAATAAATAAAATAGTAAAAAAATGCATGTATGTGACATCACAATGAATGTTCTGTTTAGTTGGCAGAGTTTCAGCTGTATGGATAAAACTATGTGCTGCTTACAATAAACACATACTTAACACTAAAATTGAGAGAAAAAGGATGAAAATAGAAATATCAGTCATTACTAATAAAATCTTTTATCACTGTATTAAAACCAGACAAGTAGACTTTAAGGAAAAAATAATTGCTATTTTTTTAAGTTACCATCTAATGATAAACCTTCACCTCACCAAGATGGTCCTTTCATGAGTCAATTAATATTATACACATTTATACAAAGCTATTAGACACATGGCATAGTTCTTAATAGTGGACATATGACAATAAAAAAGCAAATGCAAAGCCCTACCCTCATAAGGCTAACTTTCGAGTGTAAAACTTCTTACAGTCTACTGGGAAAACAAATTACAGTTCTAACCTGTATACAACTAATGAATACATTAAATTTTTTGACATAATTAAAGGAAACATTGATAAACCCATGCTCATGGTAGAAGACGTTAACACATCTCTTCCTCTAATTGTTACAACCAAATATACACAAAATCTGTAAGGAGGTGTGGTTATAGAATACTTGAACAACACAAATTATATGCTTAATATAAAGGCCTTACATAAAACACTGCACCCAGTAATCCATCTCAAGCACACATGAAATATTTATGTTAAATGACATGTAATAGAACATAGTTGTAGGACCAGTGTCAGCAAATTTCAAAGCATTGGCTTTATACAGAGCACATTAGCTGACTAAAATATAATAAAAAGAGGCATGAATAATTTAAAAATACACAAAACTATAAAAAACCTATATATCTAATAGCTTGTGTGTTAATGGAGTCAACATAGCAGAAATTACAGAACACTTGAAACAGAGTGATAATGATTATTACATATCAAAACATGTGACATGCAGCTAAAAGTCCTTAGAGGACTTAAGGGCTTTTACTAAAAACAAAGAAGCCTGCAAATTAAGGAATTAACCACTTAAACCACTTAAGATATGAAAAAGGTGAAAAAAATAATATGTGAAAAAATAATAAAATGAGGAAATAATAAGTAATACAATTGTATGATGTATACCTGAAAATGAGCAATAAGCATAAGAAACTGTAAAAATTGAGTGTAACTTCCAAAATGAGAGAAAAACTATAAATTTGGAGAGCTAAATTTTAAAAACAGAAAATGAAAAAGTATTGACATAGGAATATGAGATGTAATAATCACGACAAATACAGTGTAAATATTTCAAAAAATAAGAGACTATCCTAAGTAATTCTGTGTAAATACAGTTTAAAATGTCAAAAATGTAGCTAAATTTATAGAAAAATTAAATATAATAAAACTGGTTCAAGAAGAAACTGAAACAATAAATGGTATCACACATAACTCAGCTTAAAATCTTTCCACAAAGAAAAAGGTCATAACTCAGACTATTTTAAAGGTATTCAGGAATAGATCATTCAAAATTTTAACTTATTCCAGAGGAAAAAAAGTCACACCGTACTCAGAACATACCTCAAACATTTTAAGATAGTATTATAACCTTAATACTATAATCAAGCAAAAACTATCCATTAGAGAAAAAGCATGGATAAATTTTAGCAATGAATGTATATGCTAAAATGTTACATAAAGTATTAGCAAATTAAGTTTACCTATATTTTTAAATGTATATATCAGGTATAAAAATAACATGATGAAATTGGGTTTATCCCAGTAATACAAGGATATTTGTCTTTGTAAAAGCTAGCATTATGCTTCACCGTATTAACAAATTCAAGGGAAAAAAACACAGCAACTCTTTAAAAGATTCAAGTAAAATTCATTTTCAAAAATCAATATCTATTCTTGATAAAAACTCTTAATAAACCAAGAGTATGTCTAAATCATACAAAAGAATTTGCAGTGACTCAATGGCTGAACTGATAAAGAGCACCAACAGGTTCTGATATTAATATTGTCTCGAATTTGTATTTCTATTGTAAAAAGATATAAGATTAATTTTAAATAAAGTTTCAACTTACATGACTTCAGTAAATTAGATTGCTATAAATAGATATGTAAAAGCCTTCTGCTAATTTTAAATCTATATTCAGGAATTGTTTATGAAGAAATAGTAGAACTATAATATGTGTTGGTAGATCATGTTTAAAAGCAAACTGAGCATCTCCCATTTTTCTTCATGCTTGTTAAGTCTTAATGTAGCACTTTATATATTTAACATCCCTAACAACCATTTTTACTTGCTATTTATTGCAACATCACCTGCAGAGACACAAGAGAAGTGATGTAACTTGTCTAAGGTATCGCAGTATATTGGTGTTGGTGATCACCGTACATATCACTTAAAAATGAACCCCTTTGTTGAGTCCCTTTTTTCCTACCAAATATGGTATGTTTTTGGCAGCCTTAGATGATTTATTTCCTTAGTAGGTTAGTGTAAATTTATTGTTTAGAAAAGTCATTTCTCATTTCTATTTGAAGCCCAATTTATTTCATTTATTTATGAATGAGATATATATTATTATATTTAAGTTTAAATATATATAAAATATTTACCACATCCTATTAAATAGAAATATTTAAAGAGAAAAGAGAAAAGGAACTATGAAATTTAAAATGTACATAGTTTAAATACTGTGCTTAGCTAGGTAACCTAATGGCTTCAGATATTTGTAAACATATCGGTTACATACTTATCTGTATTGCCCTACAAATTTATATCTGCATTTGTATATTTTATATTTACATGCCAAGCTAAGACACTTGGTACTGGTGTGACCATTGAGACCAGAGTCAATTTCCATTTTTCCTATAATGCTGGAACAATACTAACACATAATGTTTTATATTTTTTCTCTGGGGAATGATTATAGAAAGGATTACAGTAATTATCTACTGTGAGGAATTTAAGGTGTGTTTCAGCTGAAATCTTGCCATTCGTTTAAAAATTTTGCCATTTTAATTGACAAACATCAATGTAATTGTTTATTAAAACAAGTAAACATCATTAAACCACAGGTAAAGACATTATAGAGCAAACTAAGTGCAACTGTATAATGTATCCCTTAACTTTTTGGCCATAAGTAAAATATAACTGTTATAAGCATACATTGTTATGCTGTGAAAAGTCAATAATTAATTAATTGGTTAAGATGTATCATTGATCAAGGGGCACATATATGTTTTAAGTGCTGTGTATTGCCAAAATGCTTTTTTAAACAAGTCATAATCCAGCTTCAAGTACAAGAGTGGCTATCCCACAGTACTTACACCCTCAAAACATTCCTGGCATTTTTTTTTTCTTAATTGTAGGTTATTTGACCAGTAAAAGTGTCTTCTAATGTTGTTTTAGTGCTATTCATTAAAAGACAGTCATTGTATGCCTACGGAGAGTAAGGCCTTGTTATGGCTCCTCCATACACACTAGTGAGCGAGACAGACAAGACACTGTTCTCAACAGCTGGTCTTCCAATAGAAAGAGAAAGATCCCAGTCTAGTGGAACAACAGATAAGGAGATAAGACTTTTTCAAATACCAAGAAGACAAACAACTAGGAAAATGTAATTGAAATAGAAGGATCTCATGGATAAATGGTTGGCAAAGTCCTCCCTGATGATATTTTAACATTAGAACTAAAGTACAGAAAAAAACCAAAAAGATCCTTTTGAGGATCTGGGAATAAAAGATTTCCTGGACAGCTAGTGCAAAAGCCCTGGGAAAGATCAAATATTGTCATTTCTGAGAAACCAAAATAACAGCATGTGGCTGGTGTGAAAAACAAGACTACAGTCAGTGGAGACAGGCAGCAGATACAGCTGTTTCACGTAGAAAAATAGTTTTCAACCCTGACTGTGTGTCAGGACAAAGCCCTGCAGCGTGACAGCATTTAGACATTCAGCAGAAGAGAGGAAACCTGAAAATCAGACAAAGATAAAATAACCAGTGAGGCTGGAGCAAAACCAAGGGAAATAATCAATGAAGCAAGGAAAAGAGAGGGTGAAGAAAAAAGAGGGAGTGGTTAGCTGTGCCAAACATTTGTGAGAAAAGAACAGAGAAAGGATGCCAAAGTGATTTTTAAAATGGAATCCAAGCTGAAAAGACAAATGCAAGGACCAAAGGGGAAACAGTGAAAGACATGGAACCAACAGATTAGAGCTCCCAATGTACTTTTAAAAAATATGATAAAATAAGTCCTGAGTAACTACTGGAAGGAAATTGAGATTTTAGAGGCATCACAGTGATTATGGATGATTGTTTTGAGAATGTTCACCCTAAAAGGGAGAAAGCATGACAGTTAGGAAGAATGAGGGCTCACTGGATTTGTCGTTGTTGTTTTGGTCTGGGGTTTAATTTGTGTTTTAATGGAAGAAATTGCAACACATTAAAACACGTAAGGGAGAGCTATTGTATTGGATATCCACCCCTCCTCAGATTCCCTTATCACCACTGTCTTCTGACCTCTCAACTATTGCTGTGGCTGACTATAATTTTTAAAATTTCTCACAGGGATTATGTGTTCCGTTTGTTTTTCTTTTTTGTCTTCTCTTGCTAATTTCACACTAAGAATAATCCTCCCTGTGACCAAAAGGGTAGTAGAAAGATTTCTTCTAAGTTTTTAGAGTTTATATCATTCACTGAGCACTTCAATCCAGCTGAAACTCAATTTGATATGGTCTGATATGGGAGCTAAATGTATTTGTTTAAAACAGAGTTAATAAAGTACTCTATTTTTATTAAAAATCCATCGATTAATGAGTTTCTTTTATTATGCTTAAAATTTTATGTAATTAAGTTTGTTTTAGGTTTTTTTCTCATTTAATACTGCTCATTTATTCTGTTCAGTCTTCAAACTGAACCTAATCGCAACATTTTCACACCTAATGGAAACTGTTCTAGATTGTTTTTATTTTTTAAATTTTCTCCCGTTTTTAGAATTTTGTTCTTATTCAATATGAACTTAAAAATAATTTTGTCAAATTATAAAAGAAAATTTGCTTCACTGAATAAATTCATTCTAAAAGAGTGTATTTCTTGATAATCTGCCTTTCTATGTAGGAACACGCTACCCACTTCATTATTTAATCTTTGTGTCTCTCAGAAAATGTATCTAATGTTCTACATGCTATCCCTGTTACCTTTAGGTTACTCCTTGCTCCATCTATTTTGAATAGTTAATAGCTTAAAATTCAAATACACTTGAAAAATCAATACAAGAGGCTTTAGGTCAAAGCTGATATTGTCCAGGATGACAACTGTTTTCAAACTGATGAAAGATATAAATTCATGCTCATGAGACAATAAACTGAAATAAAAATAGGAGATTCACTATTTTAGGTCCTAATAGCATTGCACGTATCATATAATTATCTCCCCTTAAAAAACAAAAAGAAGGAAAAGAACATCAGAGCTGTTCCCAAATGACAAAGTCACGATGTGTTTTTCTGGTGTGGTTCTAATCAAAAGCAGCCTTCCTGAGGGAGGCAGTCTCTTCTGCAGCAAGCGTGATTTTAAAGTTACATGTACACTGCTCCTTCATGATTTCATCATTGTGAGTTGATGATGGTTTACTTTAATAAGTTTTGGCATCTGGAAGGAGTAAACAGTACACTTTGTATGAAGCAATGTCCCTTTAGAATTTTCTGTTCACTCATTTCACCATAGGTAAATTAGCCATGACTGAGTTTTAGACGAGACAAAGGGGAAAAGATGTCCTCCTGGTCCTGTCAGCATTTCTGGAAGGTTTAATCCTAACAGCTGAAGTGAAGATGATGAATTACATCATCATTTATGACCAATCAAGCAGAGGAAAGGGCCAAGACAGAAAAGAATGCTTTAGCCATTTTTATGTATCTTAAAAAAAAAAAAAAAAAAAAAGTCACATTGCACTTACTTTGAAAAATGTCACTGGTTTCCTCTAGGGTTTATATCTCTAGGGACTACTTTGTTTCTGGTTGCTTTCTCAAATATATATTGAGAAGCTACCCTAGGGAAGAAAACACATGAGTACTCGAAACACAAAAATAAAATCACCTTTCTGCCTTCCTAATAATTCTGAAGTTTTCTAAAGTTCAAGCAAAAGGCAGTGCTTTAAAATTGCACTTTTTCTTTTCTATTAAAAATAAGCCATCCACAAAAAAAAATCAATTAGAAGGCTAACATTTTATTTTATTTATTTATTTTTTATTTATATTTTTATTTACATTTTACTTTTTAAAAATTTTTTATTTCCATAAGTTACTGGGGAATAGGTGGTGTTTGGTTACATGAGTAAGTTCTTTAGCAGTGATTTGTGAGATTTTGTTGCACCCATCACCTGAGCAGTATACACTGCACCCTATTTGTAGTCTTTTATCCCTTACCTCCTTCCCACCCTTTCCCCCTAAGTCCTCAAGGTCCATTGTGTCATTCTTGTGCCTTTGCATCTTAACAGCTTAACTGCCACTTATGAGTGAGAATACATAATGTCTGGTTTTCCATTCCCGAGTTACTTTACTTAGAATAATAGTCTCCAAACTCATTCAGTTCGTTGTGAATTCCATAATTCATTTCTTTTTATGGCTGAGTAATATTCCATCATATTAATATACCACAGTTTCTTTATCCACTTGTTGATTGATGGGCATTTGGGTTGGTTCCATGTTTTTGCAGTTGTGAATTGTGCTGCTGTAAACATGCATGTGCAAGTATCTTTTTTGTATAATGACTTCTTTTTCTCTTAGTAGATACCCAGTAGTGGTATTGCCATATCAAATGATAATTCTACTTTTAGTTCTTTGAGGAATCTCCACACTGTTTTCCATAGTGGTTGTACTAATTTACATTCCTACCAGCAGTGTAGAAATGTCTCCTGTTCACCACATCCATGCCAACATCTACTATTTATTGATATTTTGATTATGGCCGTTCTTGAAGGAGTAAGGTGGTATCGCATTGTTCTCTTGATAATGAGCGAGTCTCCCGAAATGTGATGGTTTTATAACAGTCTGGCATTTACACTGCTTGCACTCATTCTCTCTCCAGCAACCCTGTGAAGAGCTGCCTTCTACCAAAATTGTAAGTTTCCTGAAGCCTCCCCCGCCATGTGGAACTGTGAGTAAATATAAGCTCTTTTGTTTATAAATTACCCAGTCTTGGGTATTTCTTCATAGCAGCATGAGAACAGAGTAATACAGTAATTTGGTTCCACAGAGAGTGAGGTTCAGCTATAAAAATACACAAAAATGTGGAATCGACTTTGGAACTGGGTAACAGGCAAAGGTTGGAACCATTTGGAAGGCTCAGAGGAAGACAGGAAAATGGGAAATTGGAACTTCCTAAAGACTTGGAGGGTTCAGAAGACAGGAAGGTGGGAGAAACTTTGGAACTTTCTAGAGACTTGTTGAAAGGTTTTGGCCAAAATGTTGATAGTGATATGGACAATGACATCCAGGAAGCTCATGTCTTGCATTAGCATGACCTAGATGTGAGACACGGAATCAAAGGAAATCATTTTGAAACTTTAAGTTTTAATGACTGCCCTGTTGGATTTTGGACTTGCGCTGGGCCTCTACCCCATTGCTTTGGCCAATTTCTCCCATTTGGAATGGTTGTATTTACCCAATGCCTGTACCCCCATTGTATCCAGGAAGTAATTAACTTGCTTTTGATTTTACAGACTCTTATCAGAAGTCTCAGATAAGACTTTGGACTTGGACTTTTGGATTAATGCTGGAGTGAATTAAGACTTTGGGGTGACTGTTGGAAGGCAAGATTGTGTTTTAAAATGTGAGGACATGAGATATCAGTGGGCCTGGGGCAGAATGATATGGTTTGGCCATGTCCCCACCCAAATATTACCTTGAATTGTAAATGCCATAATCCCCAGGAGTCAAGGGTGGGACCAGGTGGAGGTAATTGAATCATGGGAGCAGTTTCCCCATGCTATTCTCCTGATAATGAGTGCGTTCTCACAAGATCTCATGGTTTTATAAGTGTCTGGCAATTCCCCTGCTTGCACTTGTTCTCTCTCCTGCCACCCTGCAGAGAGGTGCCTTCCACCAGTATTGTAAGTTTCCTGACACCTCCCCAGCCATGTGGAACTGTGAGTTAATTAAAGCTCTTTTCTTTATAAATTATTCAGCCTTGGTTGTTTCTTCACAGCAGCATGAGAATGGACTAATACAATAGGTAAACAATATCATTCAGTTTACAATAAGTTTTACAGAACTTAGGACTTTGAGACAATAAAGAAAAGGAGAAAAAAGAAACAATGTTTAGGCAAAAAAGTCTTGGTGTTTAAGAGTTAAAAATTAAAAGTTAATTTAGCCTGCAGGTGACATGTTAACTAAAAACATTTTCCAACATATGAACTAATAATGTTCAAAATGTCACTACCAGGAAGAATTTTAGGTATTAGTGGAAACATGAAAGGGACAGTATAGTATAGTACACAGAGCAGAGACTCCGTAACATAAAGATCTTATTTTAGTGCAGACTCTAATATGTAATATACAATTCCTATAAATTTAAATTCAATGAGCTGAGATGACTAATGAAAATTTTTATTTCAAAACGTAGACTACATTACAGAGAATAATATTCACAAATGTAAGTACCAGACAAATTAACAAAGGTTGTTATGGACTGAATGTTTGTATTCCCATTCCTCGTCACCACAAAATTCATATGCTGAGGCTCTAACATGGTGGTAATTGGCGGTGGGGCCTTGGGAAGGTCATTGGATATAAATTAGATCATGAAGGTAAAGCGCCCATGATGGGATTGGTGCCCTTATTATTATTATTATTATTTTTTGTATTTTTTAGTAGAGACGGGGTTTCACTGCGTTAGCCAGGATGGTCTCGATCTCCTGACCTCGTGATCCGCCCGTCTCGGCCTCCCAAAGTGCTGGGATTACAGGCTTGAGCCACCGCGCCCGGCCGGCCCTTATAAGGGAATAAAGGAACTAGAGCTTGCTCTGCTCCCTTCCGCCATGTTCAAACAGTGAGAAGATGGCTGTCTATAAACCAGGAAGCAGACGCTTACCAGACATGGACTCTATGAGAGTCTTGATCTTGGAGTTCTCAACCTATAGAATTGTGAGAAATAAGTGTTTATTATATAAGCCAGAGTCTACAGTATATTTCTTAAAGCAGCTTGAACTAAGATAATTAACAATTTGTCATATTTGCTTTCTTCAAGGGTAATAAAATAACAAATGGAGTTGAAGTCATATGTGCTCTTGTTTCATATCCCTTCCCCCTCCTCCCTAGAGATAGCTGCTATTATAAATTGAATGGTTATACTTCTTGTTCCATAATTTCATATCTTACTACATATATATCTATGAATTGTATATAGAATTGTATGTGTATTGATTTTATGGCTTTTTTCCCTGAATTATTCTGCAAGTTGCTTTCTCCATTAAGGATCTACATATTAAAAAATTACATTTATTTATACTGGCCTACAGGATTCCATTATGTGAATCTGCCATATTCTATTGACCTATTCTTCTATTAGTGTACGCCTAGGATTTCCATATTTTAACTATTTCAAACAATGCTGTCATGAACACCTTGGTGTTTCCTGGCACACATGTGTAAGGGCTGCTCTAGACAATATACCCATAAGTGGGAGATTGGAGTGAGTCACAGGAAGTGCACATCTTCAGCTTTATCAGAAATTGTGAAATTGCTCTTCAAATGGTTTTACTCATTTATATTCTCTCAAGCAGGATACGAGAGTTCCCATTGCATAATGTTATCAAATTTGGAATTTTTAGAGTTTAAAATAAATTTTGGTCATCATAAAATATTTTTTAATGGAAAGTCTCTTGGCACTTTGGGTTAGAACTTTCTTTGTTACAGAGAATTATCCAGTGCATTGTAGGACATTTTGTATCCTTGCCCCATTGACATTAAATGTCAATAGACTACCACACCACAAAAAAAAAAAAAAAAAAAAAGGCAACTCCACTAATTTTCAAATTTCCAGTGCCACTGTTCCTGGGGTTGACTGAATGTGGGTGAAACATTCCTCATTATCTTAGTTTTTTATCATTCTAGCTTTTTGAGTTGAATAATTACCTCATTGATTTTCTGATTTCTAAAGTCATGAGTTCCTCTAAGTAATACTTTACCTGCATCCCACATTTATGTATTAAAAAGTATTTGGATTTTATATATAATAATCTTAAATATCTCTTGTAGTTTGCTTTCTAACCCACAAGTTATTTGAGAGTATTTTCCCTAAAATATGGGAGACTATAGTTGCTCTTTAATTTAACTGCATTCTAGTCAGAGAACCTATTGTGTATATCAATCTGGTATATTTTTGTGATTCATAGTGATGGTGGTGGTGGTGACTTGTATACTCACATTTAGTCAATGTTTGTGATTGGTTTATTTGCAATGTAACATTCACCAAACAAATAGAAAATAAACAACCTTCTTAAAACTTAGCTTCTCAAAAAGTGCATTGAATTAACATAAATATGTATTATGATTATTAATTTTTAAAATGTTTCCTTTAAACTCACAATTTATACATTGAGGCTGTAACATGGTGGTATTTGGAGGTGAGGCCTTGGGAAGGTAATAGGATTTGGATTAGGTCATGGGGGTAAAGCCCCCATGAGGAGATTGGTGTCCTTACAAGGAAATGAAGGAACCAGAGCTTGCTCTGCTCCTTTCCAGCATGTTATATGTAATATACATATATATATATAATAAATGTGCATGTATATGCATCTATAAATGTGCATATATATGCATCTATATTTAAATGTGCATATATATTATATATTTTACATATATATAAACTTGGAGTTTATTTTTGTCAAATATTCTCACTGAAATTTATTATTTTGTAATGAATTATCATTTTCATTTCAAAACTATCATTTTATATGACCTTTAATATCTATTAAAGCTTTTGAATAAAATTGAATTCAATTTAACATTAACATTTATAAATTATCCTTCTTTAGGTATGCATGGTCTTCGTATATTTTCTCCATCCACTATTTTCAATGTTATTGTTCATATTTTAATTCATTATATTTTGATTCCCAAAATTAACTTTATATTTAGCGCTTATTTAGACTTTCCAACATACCAAACATTGCCTCTATTTCCTTGTGAGTTCAACTTATTTCCTGGTGAAAAAAATGGGTTAGCATATGTTTTACTGAGTATCTATGATTAGCAACTTTTTTTTTCAGTGGCTGTTTCATAATGATAATTCAGCTAGTAATAAAACTTCATATTACAATTTCTTCTCTCTCGCTACTTAAAAATAAGATTCTATTATGTCTAATTTCTACTTTACCTGATATTATTATGACTATTTGTATAATTATTGTTGCTTAGTTGGTAATTACTAATGCCCAGTTTAATTTAGGATTTCTTTCTTACTTTGATGCTTGGTGGCTATCTCACATGAAGTGTTTGTATGCATCTGTTTTGATTCATCAACATGAGGACTTATCTAATTCCTCAATTCTAAAGAATTCTCAACTTTTCAAGCAGTGCTCTTGTCATTACTTTTTCCATGAATTCTTACAAAATATCTGATAGATGTTTTTATCTTTTTATATATCTGTATTTCATTTTAAATTATTTCTTACATGCATCTATGGCAATATTTTACGCTTCAGGCTGGTATTATCAACTCTATAACCCCCTCTATTTTATTTTATTTTATTTACTTGATTATTCTCTGATTTTTAGATTATTTAAAAAAATACAACCATTATTTTCATACAACACCTTGATTTTTCTTTTTTTCTCCCCTTTGAATATTTTCAGCAGACTTGTCAAAAATGTCCTTCAGATTTTCGATTTTCTGAGGCAAGCTTTTTGGTTAGTTAAAATGAGTGATACTTTCTCTTTGTGCCTAGTACCTTTGTGTATGCTTGATATTCCTATGATATACTCTTCGTTGCTATTTGCTTAAAAGGTGTAATTTCCATGATGTGAATTGCAGAACTGTTACTACAAGACTATGCCTTGTATTATTATTAAATATATATGAGTTTTTTTTTTAAAAATATTTTTATCTTTCTATGTTTCATTTAAAAAGTAGAAGACTCAGAATACCTAAAGTAGTATTCTGTATGTTTGAGGAAAGAGATTTTTATCCTATTTAGATTAAGGTCTCCAGGATAATTTGAGATGGGTGTGGTTTGACCAAATGTTTGTGTACGATCTAATCCACCCATGGCTCATGACGACCTCTAAGCTCTCCTACAATGTTCTAGGAGATATGAGCTTTCCTAGTTCTATTTCATGGCTGATGCAGGATTTTATGATGTCCAGTTTTATTCAGGTGTTTTTGTTGCTATTCTTCATAGACATAAAGGATTGAGGATTAGATTCTCTTCTTTTAGCAAATTGAAAAACTCCAGTCACCAGCTCTTGCAGCTTATATTTTGTGTACATACCCCTGTGGGCCATTTAACCTTCAAATTTTACTTAATTTTTCATATTTTTTATTTATATAATTTTTAGGTTTCTATGCCTTGGATTTGAGCTCAACTAACCATAAAATGTTTGTTGTGTGGGTAATATATCGAACATTTAATGTGTTGGGGTCGAGGGAGTAGTTCTTTCATATTTCCATAGTTCCTCATATAGACTGCACTTCAGTGTATGTCCTCAGTTGGGAGAACAGCCACATTGTACTCTTCCCAGAGGTGGAATGAAACCTCCCCTTAACATTTGGTTTGGATGTCTAGACTGAAGATGCCACATACATCAAAGGGAGTAGGAAAGAGTTATGACTCATGTAATGATTCTTGTGAGAGCAGGCAGGTTGCCAAGCAGATTCAAAAGTGACTAAAGAGATCAGGAACTAGCGTGGAGTTTATGGTAGTTAAGGAGTGGGACTGAGTGAAGGTTCCTCTTAAGAGGACAAGGATTGCATGATTTGAACTCACCAGCTTTAAGGTAGAGAGTACCTGAACTTTTTTTAATAGCTTGCCCAGCTGTGGGGCAGAATGGGAGCAGGAAGGGTAGGGCTTAGAAGCTGGCAGTAGTCAAGTATTAAAAATGAAATGAGACACTATTACTATTCTTTACCTACATTTGTTTCTTTACATAGTCATTTTGTAAATGAAAGAGCATTTATAATCTGCCATAGACTAGATAAAGACAAACTTGTTATAATGTCCATTGTTAATTATGATTAGAATTTCTATTTGTTCAAATTTCTGTTAAAAATACTGATGTACCCTTTTGAAATTACTTTTATGCTATCATTGTACCTCGGGATATGTAGCAATAAGTAGAAAGGTTGAGGGAACATCTCATAGCCTTATCTAGTGTTGTGTCTATCTAGTTTAGTAAGTATGTTAACAGTGGCATACATAGTGCATTTGAACTTGGGTTATATCATTTCTTTCCCACCACCATCATCTAAAGGACAAAACTAATTTTCATAATAACCATGCAATAATCATTAATAATCATTATTTGCTGACCCATTTTTTTAGTTTTAAAATAAGCAACTGACAACTGAAAATGAAGAACATATTTTATTTTTTGAAAATATCCAAACCAAGTAACATATTTTATGTATGAGCTAAAATTTTCACCTATCAAATTTTAAATACGAATGAAAATTTCAAGCAGTTACATCGAATAATAGAATTGAAATAATGAAAATTAACTTTTTAGTCTTTATAATCACTGAGATATTGTTGCTTATTTTGAATAGAATATTCAAACACAGTCATATGTGGCATCTACTATTACAAGGGTAAAGACCTAGACTATGACTGAAGCAATGTCAAAAAATTTCTAACCATTACAACTTTCTCTTGAAATGAACATGTATATCTGAGTCTGTGTGTTCCATGGACCAACATTAAAACTGAAAATTTTAAAAATTAATTTTGATGTAGAATACAATGTGTATTAGATGATAAGAAATAAACACTGTACTAATGTGGCTCATTTTAAGTATATAGGTTTAGATAGATAAATAGATATATAGGTGGATAAATAGTTAGATATCAATAGAATTGCTGCAATTATTTAGAACTGAGAAGTTAAAAAAAAGGTTTTGATGGGGTGGAGGAATGTATTTTTTAACTGACATTATTCCAAAATGCTGATGCATTATGTTCATAAAAAGCAGACCTATTTCATAAGTTTTAGAATTTTGTTTGAATTCCCTCCCAAAAATGCATTATCTTACTGCATGTACCAAGGGTGAACCACACCTACCACCCTACCTTTAATTTGGTCTTGTTTGACTCTAGATATAACTTTGCTGTCTGGAAACTTGGAGATCCTTATTACATAATTAATATAATATATTTGATCTCATAACCCCATGATGAAAGAGGTTAGCTGATATATATACTATCCATTACACTAACAAAAAGTTCTCTGGATAATTATTTCAAGATGTTATAATGTTGTAGGTAACAACAGAGGGTGAAAATTAAAATAGATAGAACGTATTTTAATTGAAAATTATAAATAGTAAATTATAATTTATCCCAAAACTCATAGGATGTAAAAGATTTTGTGGACAGCTAATTTTATTTCCCATTGTACATCACACAAATGTCCTATTGTTTTTACAACCACTTTTGATGAAATATCTTTACAGTTGATTTAGGTGAATGTATCTAGTGTCAGTGTAGAAATATGGAAAAATCTATACCATGGTACCAGAAGTCATATGTGGTTGACCAAAGTTGACCAAATAAAATATATAATTGAATTATGTATAAATTGTGAATTAAGAGTCTGAGTTTTTGAACTATGTCATAGACTGATGAAGACTGAGCATAAAAGCTCAGATGTTTTAAGCAAGAATAAAGTAAGAATACATGTCACCTTGAAAATATCAATAGCTTCTAAATTGTCATTTCATATCTGTAACTGCTTACTTCCAATTGACATTTATAATTATTTTATTTTTAGTTAACAACCACTTTGGATTTATAAATATATTTCCAAATAAGCATACAATTATACTTTTCTATTTATCTTCTATTGGCACATTATAAATATATCTGTTGTTAATAATTTGAAATAAAGTTTTCAGACCGTATGAAAGACTTTTCAACGGACATGAGAGATATTTCCAAATTAATAGATTCCTATGTCTCTTAACAACTTAAGTTTTCCTTTAATTTCCATATAGAGAGACAATTTCATCTTTAATGTACTTGCCTTTCAGTGATGTTATTCAAAGGGAGAATATATTTAAAAGAGAATATATAATCAAAAAATGTTGGGAGGTTCTAAATTAATGATTCAATAACCATGCTAGTTATAGGTCTGTTTAAACTTTCTATTTTTTCACAATTTAGTCTTGGTAGTACATGTTTCCAGGAATTTATCCATTTCTTTTATGTTACCCAATTTGTTAGCATATAATTATTCATAATAGTGTCATATGATCCTTTTTATTTCTGTGGCATCAGTTGTGATGTACCCTCTTTTTTCTGATTTTATTTCTTCTCTCTTTTTCTCTTAGTCTAGCTGTGGGTTTGTCAGTTTTGTTTCCTTTCAAAGAATCAGCTCTTCTTTTTTATTTTTTTCCTGTTGTTTTATATTTTGTTTATTTCTGCTCTAATCTTTGTAAACTTTTTTCCTTCTTCTAGCTTTGGGCTCTTCTTCTTTTTCTAGGTCCTTGGGGTCTAATGTTCAGTTGTTTATTTGAGATATTTTTTCTTTTTTAATGTAGGTGTTTATCACAATAAACTTCCCGCTTAGTATCACATTGGTCATGGCAATGATTTCATGGATATGACACCAAAAGTAAAGTCAACAAAACAAAAATAAACAAGTGAGACTACATCAAACTAAAAGCTTCTGTAAAGCAAAGGAAATAATCAACAGAGTGAAAAGGCAATGTACAGAATGAGAGAAAATATTTGCAAGCTATGTATCTAATAAGGGATCAATCTCCACAGTCTGAAGAACTCCTATGATATGGTTTGGCTGTGTCCCCACCCAAATCTCATCTTGAATTGTAGCTTTCATAATTCCCATGTGTCATGGGAGGGACCCAGTGGGAGGTATTTGAATCGTGGGGATAGGTCTTTCCCGTGATGTTCTCATGATAGTAAATAAGTCTCACAAGATCTGATGGTTTTATAAATGGGAGTTCCCCTGCACATGCTCTCTTGCCTGTGCAATGCAGTAAGTAACTTTGCTCCTCATTTGCCTTCCGCCATCATTGTGAGGCCTCCACAGCCTTGTGGAACTGTGAGTCAATTAAACCTCTTTCCTGTATAAATTACTCAGTCTTGAGTATGTCTTTATTAGCAGTGTGAGAACAGACTAATACATCCTACAACTCAATAGGATAATAAAAGCTGATAGCCTGATTTTTTAAATGGGCTAAGGACTTGAATAGACATTTCTCCAAAGAAGACGTACAAATGGCAATTGGTATATTAAAAGATACTCAACATCACTAAACATTGGGTAAATTCAAATCAAAACCACAATGAGATATCACCTCATGTTGTACACTATTGGAGGAAATACAAAATGGTTCTATTTTTAATTTTTGAAGAAAAATTAAAAATAGAAATGTGATATGATCCAGCAATTCTACATCTGGGTATTTATTTAAAGTAAAAACTGAAATCAGGATCTCAAAGAGATTATCATCACTCGTATATTCATTGCAGTGTTATTCAATATAGTCAAGATGTTGAAACAACCTAAATGTCTATTGACAGGTGAATGGATAAAGAAAATGTAGTAGGTACATACAGTGTAAAATTATTCATCCTTACAATAGAAGGAAATTCTGCAACATGAGGCAACATTGATGAACTTTGAGGACATCATGCTGATTGAAACAAGTCAGTCACAGAAAGATAAATACCGCATCATTTTACTTATATGAGGTATCTAAAAATAGCTAAATGCATAGAATTGAAGTAAAATAGTGATAGTCAGGGGTTGAGGTGAGAGAAATAGGGCATTACTAATCAATGTACATGAAGTTTTAGTTAAAGATGAGCGAGTTCTAGAAACCTGCTGTACTCCATTGTACATATAATCAAAAATACTGTATTATTCACCTAAAAATTGTTAAGAGAATAGAACCCATATTGGGTTCTTACCACAATAAAAATAAGATATTTTTTAAATGAAAAAAAAAAATCCACTAGGAAATGAATTCACGTACATGTGTCCATATATAACATAAAATCCAAAAACATCTGAAATCGTAACATGCATTTCTCCCTAGGGAGTTTAGATAAGAAATATGGACTTCTACTTGAACATTATACTTCATTTAACTTTCAGTTTAAAGAACTTTACCATTTTAAAGAAATGGTGAGAAATTACCATAAATAAAAAAATATTGCTGGAGCAAAAATCTCAAATTAGTGGTTGTCAGGGGCTACGGAGAAATTGTGTAACTGCTCATTGGGCACAGGTTTACCTTTGGGGTGATGAAAATGTTTGGGAATTGCATAGAGGTGGCGATTGCACAAGACTGACTGTCCTAAATGCTTCTGAATTTTCCACTTTAAAATTATTAATTTTATAAAGTTACATGAATTTTAAATTATAAATATTTTTATAAAAATTGAAAAATTCCCAATCTATTACTAGCATTCTCTTTCATTATGAATTACTTTTATCATTTATTTTAGAAAATAATTTTCAACAACTACAGTTTAACAATTATTTTTCAACAATAACCCTTTAAAATGTTTTTTATATTTTCCATATATTTCATATATGCAAGATTATTATTTAAGCACATTTTTCTATTTTCCTTCTAATTTATATTACCAATGGGAGCTTATAAAATGTGTACTAGGTGGACTTCATAAGCTTTATAATAACAGAATTTTAATAGCAGTGAAATTAACTCATGACAATTCTATTTTGTCCTTTTAAGTTCACATATTCTTCAAGAAATTAGGAACCATTTATTTCAAAAGAAAAATTCAAATCTTGATTATGTACATTTCAGAGTAAGTATAGCTTCCCAGATTAAGAAATTTGTCATATTGAAATCGGAATTGAGAAACTGAAGATTATTTCTATTTTGAAGCAATTTATTCACTTTACAAAAACATGTTCCTTTTAATGTATTAAACGAGTGATATTGTTGATTTATATACATGATTGTCACTTACTTATGAATAATACGAACATAAACGCATATCATAAAGGGATAAGAGTTGATTTTTAGTAATTCACGAAATTCCTAATGTCAGATTTGTTTTGCAAAATTTAATTCAACTATAGCATTGCATAGGCATAGGTAGAGTATAAACAAAACATACCCATTTTTGTAGGTGAAATGAAGTATGTTAAGTATTTTGGTATAGTATTTACCAAATCTTTACCTTTAACCTTCTAAAAATCAAATTATGGTTTGTAGCCTTTGATTTTGACTATATGCCTTCAGAGAAACATCAGTCAGATTAATACACAATGACCAACTATCTTAGTTTAGGATCCCTTATAAACAGAGCTAATGACAAGGACCTGGGTGCAGTTGTTTTATTTGAAAGGTGACTGCAAAAATCAGGAGTGAGGCAACAAGAAGAGTAAAAAAAGGCAAGGAGGGAAGAAAAGCCAGTGTGAGAAGCCATAAGCAAGCTTCCTGGGGTGAATTTGCCAGTACTATCTGTGAATTGTTCACCAAAGGATGGAAGTCTGTTTTCATTGGCTGCTTCTTCTGTTTGAGGGTTGCCCCTAAAGATGTAAATTATCCCACATTTCCAGGCTGTGCTTGTACCCAGGCTCAGTGGGCTTCCACAGCATGGGAGGAGACCCTGGATACAAAACACAAATCTTAGCAGCATGAACTTGAATGGAACACTGTTGGCAAATGGAGTGTCTAAGCTCCTCTAGAACATGGGTCCACGGAGCTGATCAAAACCAGAGGCAACCCGAGATATTATACTGCAGGATTCCAGCGCATCTTGCACTAGACACATCAACTCAGGAATGCAGTGGGAAAACATTTCTTCATTCCTTAATTTATTATCTTAAGCAGCTGACTTGTACAGACACCATGTTAAGTGATTTTGACATATTTTCTCTCTCAGCTTTTTCTTATTTATGTTTTATGGTCACCGAGATATAACTTAATACACCATGGTAGTAATATAAAAATATTCTATAAAACTGTGGGGTATAAAAGAGATAATTAACTTTCCCAGGTGCCTACAAATTTCTGAGGTGTAAGGGTCACTATTTATTGAACTTCCAAGGACATACATACATTTTCTCTTATTATTCAAAAATGATGTTACTAATGGAGATTGTTCTCTCAGTGACTGAAAAGATGGATGTGTGACTAATGGTCCTTTCCTTCCTCCATAAATGCATACACTGTCCTTCAGCTATGACTTACTGTGACTGGGGCTATTTACAACCATGTCTCTTCCACTCATTGTCTTTCCAACACCTTTACTGAAATAGAAACACCCCATTTTGAATTGCATTGTGTAGTGCTAAATTGATTTTGCATTAAAAATAAAAAATTCTTTAAAGAGAGCACTCTTTAGCTTCCATTCTAATGCCTAGAGACATTAACCTGTACATACAAAGGAAAGGATAAAAAGGGGGTGAGAGGGGGAGGTGCTTTTCCATCGAATGCATAGAAAGCATCCAATATTTTAAAATCATAGATGCTTCATATATTACTTACGTTACTGTTTATTTTGGTCTGTGTTTTCTCACTACTTATTGTGTTCTTAAAATTTTTAAAGGTTATTAGTATAGAATTATGTTGCAAAAAACTGACGGAAGTCTACCTCTTGGTTCAGTTCTCTCTGACATGAATCCTCACAAGATTCATGCCATATCAATGTTTTTTGTATGTCATCACTTGCCAAATCTTTTGGGGTTTTCTTTTATAACAAATCTCTGGTTTCCATCCTGTCTTTTCTGGTCTTCTTACCACCACCTAACCAGATTTTCTTTCAATATTTATTATGTATATCCTATACGCTAGGCATTGTATTACATACAGTACACTCCTAAATTATTGTACATATGTAGATGCCTCTTACTCCCTTATCTAGACTTTTTTGGCTGGAAGTAACATGAAATCATTTAGACTAGTTCCAAGTCAATACAAGATAAATAGCTAAGATAGAGAAGTATCTCAGACTATCGAGGAGCAGTAAGCTATATCAAGCCATAAGAGGAACCAGAACAAGAACTAGAAATTCATCAGAAACTCAGGCAATTACTACTTTAAAATGATGAATGCATTAATGTGAATTCCCCACAGGCATATTTACCCATTCAGAGGCTTAGCAGTCCAGTATCTCAGAAGTCCTGTGACTTTTAGATTGACACTTAGCTTAAAATGTATATTTTAGTTAGTACCTGGTCGAAAACTAAAATATGGCTTTAGGATCTTCCTCCACCTTCAGACAATAATATGTGGATTGTAATAATGGTATTCTGATTACAGAAACCTAGAAGTTGTCCAATTTGAGGAATTGACTCCAATCTTGGAAACTTCAGATTAAGTCAAAAGGAAAGGTAACATATTAGTCTAAGGCAAAAATATTCTTGGACAAGATAAGCCTCACAGTGCCTCTTTAAATCACACTTTCTCAATGTCAGCTCACACTTTGTATGGCTTGATAAGTGCTAATGAACAAAAATTCAGTGAAAAGATTCATGACATCCCACCCCAAGGTGTTGGAGATGTGAGGACCAATTATTCAAACTCTCATTGGCATGAAAGCCAAAATCTTCCCAGAGAATTATCTGGTACCTAGATGTGGAGCCTTTACACTAGAAAAATATTCTTCCTCTGAGTAACCTTGATGAACTCTCCTGCTAAAAGAGAGAGGAGGCCACCCGAGCTTTACTGGCATCAATAGGTATGTGCCCTACTGGGCACAAAGACAGGAAGGGTGTTTAATGTGCTTACATTGGTATCACATTGGAATGATCTTGCTCAAATAATAATGAGTCTGAGGACTTTCAAGGCATAGACATGCTCTCTCTCTCTCTCTCTCTCTCTCTCTCTCTCTCTCTCTCTCTTTCTCTTTCATTCACATACACATATACACATACATACAAATGTGAATTGCTGAATCATCTCCCTTCTTTAAGAAGATGCATACTTGTGATAATACCTTAAGAATTCTGGTAGGCATAAACTAACATCATTCTGGGAAGGGGTAGAAACTAGGAATAAAACTGATATTATTTTGGCAAAAAGCCTCTCTCTTTGAATCACTGCAGGCAAAGAGGAACTGAAGAGCTGCAGCCACCTGGGAATTGGACCCAGTGGGCCATGTTTTCCCAGAGAGTGCCGTGTTCTTTTCAAAACTCTCAGTAGGTAGGTGCTGCTTGTAGAACCTAGAGGTTTTGTTTCTGTCCATGAATAGCTGTCTTACCCCAGGTTCTGATCATCTGAGGGATCTCAGGGGAATAACTCAGGGTGTGAACATTGTTCTTTGGAATGCCTGGGGAACCCAATACTTCAATGTGCCAGTAGCACACTGAAGACAATTAGAAAATCCCATCCGTTCTCTGCACTAGAAAGTATAGCCTGAAACAACTGTAATACTTTGTTACTTGAAATGTGAACTCATGAAAAGAACACACCGACTATAGTTGTTTAAAGAATAACTGCATGTTTATATTTATTTGCTTGTGCCCCAAAGTCACCAATTTATATAAAGTTCCTAGCCATTGAAATATTAGGTTGGTGCAAAAGTAATTGCGGTTTTTGTCATTAAAAGTAATGGCAAAAACCACAATTACTATAACTTGTCTTATGCTTAATACTAAACTATGACACTTAAAAACCTTCTAAAATAATTTCTTATGACAGTTTTCAAATGGATGTAGAATATTTGCATATTTTTTATTTCAAAAAGCAAGCCCTGTGTTAATTGCCTTCTCTAAAGAGCATTTGAGCATCTTTTCTAAGCAGAGTGATTCCTCACATAAATCAAATGGACAGGCTTCACCACTCTGCTCCTAGAAATGAGGCACTTTGATATCGATATCTTAAATGGCAGTGGTTAATTAACGAATAGAAATTCTGTCTTTTCAAAAGGTTACCTTCTCTTGATAGCTCCAAAGCTCCCTAGTGAGTTTTTCTTAGAATCTGTTCTCTTTTTCACTGCCTCTAGCTTCTCATGGGAACTCAGAGGTGCCTCTCAAGGTCAAACTCAGAACCCACTAGTTCCCTTCATTTGATTCACTCCTGCTCACCACAAAACCACCTCCTACTTGCTTCAGTTCCATCAGAAAAACTGCACTGAACTGTCAATGAAGAATTCAGGTTCATTAGAAGCTTCCACTACCTAGAGACTCAGAAACCCAACACCAATTTTGTTGTAGTTACTAGAATCTCTCCAACTCCTATCTGGCTCAGAAAAGAGATGGTCTACCAAGGTGAGAAGGAACGATTTCCTGACTCTATGCTAATGCTTGCGATATGCACAGGAGGCAGGGAAATGCTAGGTAAAAAAGTTGGGGTCCCTGACAAGGGTTCCACCCTCAAGCCTGGACTTGGGGCCCTAAATGAGAACATCACATCCCTGTTTTCCTACCCAAATGTTGCCTTTTGGCCCAACACACCCCTATCCTGTGCCCATAAAAACCCCAAGCTTCACTGGCAGAGGAGCAGAGCAGCATGGCAGAGAAGGAGAGAAGAAACATCTGAACATCAAGAGGAGAAGAGGCAGCTGGACATCAGAGTCTATGGTCAGAGAAGAGATAGGTTGGAGACAGTTGGCTATAATCTCCCTCAGACCAGGGGAAGGTTATCTTCCCACTCCATCCCCTTTCCAGCACCCCATCTTCCTAAGAGCCACTTCCATCACTCAATAAAATCATCATTCACAATCCTTCAAGTCCATGTGACAAGAACCCAAGTACCAAGAGGGCAGGGTATAAAAGGCTGTCACCCTGACCCTCTACTGAGCTGGTTAACACTGCAGAAGGCAAATGCTAACAGAGCATTGTTTGTAATACACTCCTTCTGAGGCTCCAGGGGTTTCAGGCAACCCCTAGACACTGCTGCGGGCCAGTACAGGATTTGTTCCTGCCAGTGCCCAAAGGCACTCACCCCAGCTCCTGTTTCCACTCACCTGCATGTTCCACCTCCTGCAAGGGGTTTGAGTATGGCAACTGAGTAAACAAGCCACACCCCTGTCGCAAGTCCCACGAGGGGTTCAAGGAAACTCTTCTGTCTCACTTGGCCGTGGGTATTCCACAGAAAATTGGCTGGGGTCCAATGGGTACAGTTGTTTAAATGTCCAGATTTTTTAAATTGATGAACATTCAGGTAGTACCCCCATGTATAAGCCTTGTGCAAGGAAAATAATAACTTCTCAGAACTCTAAACTCACTATGCCAAAGCAAAAGTTAAGCTTGGGAATTGTCATGCAAAAACAACCTTCCTTTTTTTCCTAAACAGATAGCTCCAAGGATAAAAGGCCACATATCTTCCCAGGGGTCCTCCCTCACAAATTGCTCATAAGGAAATTTCTTATTGGCTCCAAAATCTTTACCATAAACCAGAGTTCTGTTGAATCCCACCCTGATGACACAAGTTAACAGCTTACTTTCACAGGTACAGGATGACTAAAAATCATCCCTCAACCTACCCCATGACAAATGTATATTTTACTTCTTTCTCTATTCTATGTCAACTTTATCTTATAGAAAATGCAGATTTAGTGAGTGCCAGGTAAATGCATAATTGACTCACTCCTTCCCTTCCTGCCACTCTTTCCTCTTTAAATATTGAAGTCCTCAAAATCCTATGTGGAGAAAGCACAGGCCACAGATTCTACTGTAACTTGTGTTTCCCATGCACCTCCTCGACCTTGGTGAAACAAACCTCTGAAATGATTGAGATCTGTCTCAGACACCTTTTGGTTTACAGGCTCAATGATTTCAGGGCTGACATGAATGCCTACTGGTTGCATGCTAGGTGCCAAAAGACAGGGCCCTGTTGCTTTGTCTAACAATTGAGCCTCCGTCAGGTCCACCCCACCTCTAAGCTGCACATTGTTTCTGAAAAAAGAGGGGCACTGTTGTATTCAGCAATCAGGATTCAATCAGATCTACTCCAGTCAACCAAACTCATACCACATCACTGAATCCCAATAGGTAAGGGGGTAAGGGTGGATGAAAGAGAAAACACAATTTTCTGGAAGCAAATAGGTATTTAGGAAGGAAGGGCACCATCCCAAACATGCAGTACTAACTATCCAATACTGACAAATATTGGAACAAAGAGTGACAGCAAGACCTCTTACTTAGAGATTCTGAGCAACAGACCACAAATACAGACAAAATATCTTGTTATAAATGCTTTTAACTTTGCTTTGTAAGTTTTTTCTGAATGTCTACCTCCAGTTATTACAACTAAAGTTCTACAGATAGCATGCTATTTCCACACTAAAAGAACTCCTGCATTGCAAAAATCATTAATTTGTTTTATTTATTCTATCTGCTTGCCCAGATAGCTCATTATGTATCTATCTGAAGATTTTATAGATTAACATAGTTTTATGAATCTCTACATCTATTCTATAATAGTCTGAACATAACCTTTAATTTTTTCCAAATGCAATAGCAATTTAATGGGCTTCCTATTGTGCTTAATCCCTTTGTTCTCATATAATGTGGAACGCACTTAAAATGCCTGTCTGCCCTTTCGTTGAATCCAGAGCTATTCATAAAGTGATTTCTTCCTTCATCCTTCTGCTCTGCCCATTAAGGAGTAGTGTATACTTTGTGAAATTACTGAATATTCAAGGAAGAAAAGCAGAATTATTTCTGAAGCTCTGTGAGAGGAGTTTATGCCCTTTACATCAGTGGTTCCCAAATCTGAATGATACACAGAATTACTTGTGGAACCTTTTAAAATTTTCCGTCACTTGGGCTCCATCTTGATAGATTCTGATTTAGTAAATCCAAGATTTTTTTTTTAACTGGGTTAATTCTCATGGTCAGGACCATTGCTTTCCTAGATAATAAATTTTCAGCACTGTAATACACCACCCAGGCACCCAGGTTCCCCTTCAGAAACTGAGGACTTATTTCCACCAACTGCTGTAAATGCTGCTGGCAAAAAGGCCTAAGCTGCCACTCTTATAGCAATTGTTCAAGCTGAAAGGACTGTTTCACCCAAAGGCATGTCATATCATAAGCACAAAGGCCCAGCCCTTCCTCCCACTTGGAGACAAATGTGAAGGGTCATTTCAGCTTCAACTCCCCATTGAGATGGCTAAGGCCTGCAGTACTCCAGATCCTTCTGTTATGGGATCTGGGGGGTATTGACTTTTCTGGCCAGAAATCTCTGTGGCTGGTGGTGCATTTGCCTGAGTTTTGCTTCGGTCTGCTGTGTCCATTCCACCCACTCAACCTGGCAGGCTGCACTTGGCTCACACTACCAGTCTGGGTCCCATGCCTCCTAAGGGGGATTATGTGGAGCATCAAGGGGTGTGTGAGTGAGCATGGGGTCCAGCCCTGTTCAGGCAGACATGCTGGCTGCCACAGTGGAGTGGGGCAGGCAGCTCCAGGTGCCAGCATGGGCACAGGCTCCCTGTGAGGCTGTGGCTGAACCAGGAGCACCACAAGAACCTTCCACAGCTGGCATCAGGGAACACAGTGGCTCCCAGAAGCTTGGAGATGCCAGGAACTGCAGGGCCCCAAAGACGGAGTCACAGCCCTGGCTCAGGAAGCTCCCAGGTCTGGGGTCTCCACAGGGTTGCAGTTCTTCTCTCCTTCTCTCTGCCCACAACATGGTGAGCAAGGAGCATGTCTCAGCCCTGTTTGTGTTACAGCTCTTTCAGTCACCATTCAGAGGTTCCCGAGTTCTTGTCCTGCACCCAGGAAGAATGAGATACACAGACAAGTAGAGGGTGGGCAAGAGGAAGAAGAGTTTTATGGAGCAATAGAACAGCTCAGAGGAAACTCACAGCGGGTTGCTCCTTTCCACAGCCAGTGTGTCCCAACAGTGTTCAGCTAGTAGCAGAGAGGGTAGCTCCTCTCTGCTAGGCAAGTCATCCCAACAAGTATTCAGCTATCAGCACAGAGGATGGATAACTCCTCTCTTCAGCTGGTCATCCATCATCTCCTCATCATCTCTCCGTTGTCTCTGCAGCTCTCAGAAGGGAGGAAGCTCTAGAGTGGGAGGCTCTTCTCTGCAGGCAAGTCATCGTGTCATCTGTTCAGCTTTGGCTGAGCCCAGGGCTTTTATGGGCCTCAGAGGCGAGGAAGTACATGCCAATTGATCCTTCGGCGGCCATGGGCAGAGCCAGAAAAGGCATCACAAGTTCCCACTCAAGTCTGTGGGACTGACAGCCTGGCCCCCAGTCTTCAGGCCCTCCTGCCCTGAAGGTGGGGCCTCAATGGGGACCCATTTCCTCCAACCTAGGAGCCTGTCTGCCTCCTGCTGCCAGGCTGCTTGCACGAAGGGGCACCTGCGGGCCAGTGCCAGGCTGTCCTCAGCACCCCATCAGCATCCCTCCCATGCTTGTTAGTGCCCAAATTCCAGAGGGGTTGAGGCAGCAGGGGGCTGGTATGTCAGCACTGCCCTGAGTATGTATATCCCTGGCCGGGCTGTGACAACACCCAGGCTCAGCTCCATGTTGCTCCAAGTTTGGAGCAGGTGTTGACAGCAGAGGAAAGCCAGGCAGTAGAAGCAGGCACTTCCAAGCCTGCAAGGTCTTGGTGTGTTGGTGGGTGGCAGGGGAGCTTTCCCAGCCCCTAAGAGTACAGAGAGATCCGGGTCCACAGCCCCAACTTGGGTGGCTGCAGCTGCATCCAATAGGGCAGGGCTGCTTCCTGCTCCCAGATCCCACTGACTCCTTGGAGCATGCAGCCTCAGCTGCGACCCCCTCACAGCCTGGGCCTGGGGCTTCAGGTCCTTGATGGGCCTGGGCTGGCATCCAAGGCAGGAGCTACGTTACTGTGAGCTTCCCCCATGACCCCAGCGCTCAGGGACAGCCTGAGGCTCCCCTGTGCCCGGCTCCCGGTCCTGCCCAGGGGGAACCTCTAGGAGTGAATTGTGGACCATGGGCCCTGGACTTGGCCATCTGGAGTGTTAGGCTCCATGGTCTCCCCAGTGCCGGGCAGACCCTAGAGATGCAGTGCTAGGTAGCCCCGTGCAGAACCTCCTTCCAAGGCACAGGAACCCGACATCCTCAGTGGGTTGGACAGAGTGGCTGCATTCCTGACTGGGTCCCTCAAGTGGACATTGCTCCCACTTCTTTCCCCAGGCCCCGTAAGTGCAGCCCCTGGCTCTGCCTCAGGGCCCCTCTCTGCTCTACCCCACTGCTCCCCATCTGGTGAATGACATGGCCCAGCCCTATCCTGTTGGCCCCCAGGGCAGCAGTCTGCCGGAGGCTGTCTGCCTCTTCCCTATGGCATCCCCACCGCAGCAGCATGATGGCAGCAGCCACTCTGGACAGCCCACCACTGCCATCACTTCCAGGCATTGATGCTGAGAATAGTCCCTAATAAACCTCCTGCAGGCTGTTCTCCCTTTCACAATCAGCTTCCTGGGGCACCCAGCCTGTGATACATACTATCACTAGAGTTTGAATGTCAAAAAAGGAGCCTTCCCTATCTTAAATAAATTTCTCTTCAATCAGAATGTAAACCAGTTGCAAGAAGTAAACAATCAAACAATTTATCCCCTACCAACCTCCAAAGAAACCAAGCTGACTTCTCTGCTCCCTTTTGTCAGTCACTAACTCACAGCTTCCTGCCTACTACTGTGCATTTCTTTCTACAATGAAATACCCTCTCCTTTATTTCTCTTAGCCAAAACCACATTCCTCTTATTGCTATTCATGAGTACACTCTTCCTTGAAGAAGTGTTGCCACCTGACTTTTTCAGCATGAGTCTGTGAATGTGCTTGTAATCTGTCATATAATCATGGATTTCCTTATATATTGACTTGTACTCTGTAGAGAATATGTGCCTAGAGAGAAGAAACCAAGCCTTCTGTTTTGTTTTACGTTTGTTTTTGTTTTGCTTTGTTTTACATAGTATACCTGTTGAATGGCAATAAACGTAAGACGATAAAGAATAATGATCAATGTTCTAACACAGGACATTGTTCTCTCTAGCCACTGATTTTACCAGGCTTTCTGAAGGCTAAAGTGATGTACCTATATATACAGTCACACACTGTACTAAAAAGCAATCCTTCCTCCTAGTGTCATGACTTAACTGAAATGTTCAAAGTTTCGTTATCTTTATTATAAAATATCTGATGCTTTTTCTTTGAACTGGTTACTTTGACTTGTATATATGTTTGAACTAAAAAGAGTAATCTGTAGTGTTTTAAATTATTTTGTGTGGTAAATTAATTTTGATTTCTGTAATGTGATAATGTAATTAGTAGTTCTCTTAATGACTGAATTATAGTTTTCAGTTGTGTTTTTACAGTAGTGTGCATTGTTGTTGAGTTGTGTTGTATCTTGTTTGAAAGGATAAAGGAATGAAATTTTTGTTTTCTAAAAGAAAAGAAATAATCTGGAATTAGACTAAGAAGATTTGAATCTTGAGTCCTGCTCATCATTGACTGGCTTTGGTACTTTGGAGAGTTAGTTACCCTCTCTGTATTTCAGTTGCCCAGCCTTGAAGCCATTAATATCTTTTGAGAAAGCGTGTATCTATTAGGAAAAGTGCTGATAATCATTGCAAGAACATAAAATGGAGAGTCATAGAAGAAAGACATAATATTCTTGCAAGAATTATACAAGAGAAAGGAAATGTTTATCAGGGACATCAAAAGCTAGAATTACACTGGTAAAGAAATGCCTTTTGGGAAAATGAATTCATATGCTATCTTAACCTGAAAATTCTTAATCTGTACTACAGCGTTCTAATTCTGTGATAATCCAGTAATCTTACTGATATTTGGCATGCTATAGGGAGAAGCATTCATGTTGAACTAATGTAAGCAGTTCTTCCAAATAACAAAATTTTCCCTGTAAATTAAGACACAGATATTCATGATGTATATGTAGATGGACATCGATCTCTTATGAACTTGACAAATTTAAGAATCCCAGAATCTAATCAAGTTTAAGATACAGGCAAAGTGAGTTCTTAAGCCCAAAAAAACTGAGAAACAGAACTCAAATGGTGGTAAATCCGAAGTTTGGAGTCCGAGCACATGAGTTTCTCTACCCACCAAAAGACATTCCTCTGCTTTACAGTCACAGAACTTTGCTGCAAGGAATGTATCAGATTTGTCAAGTGACTTCCTGAAGCAATAGGAAAGTCTTTCCTCAATGTCTAATCCTTTAGGGCAGGAAGTTTTGCAAAATGATTGCATATTTATAGCTTTTCTCCAGTGTCTAAATTGGTCTTTTAAAAAAAAGAGTTGAAAATACATTTTTTAAAACTTCAATAATATTGTGTCTGACAGTGATGTGAGCAAAATCACTAATCCTGTCGCCAGTGAGCAACAAAGGAAGCTGGTTTGATCGATCAGAAAAAGCATCAGTGTTGACTACATCCCACTATCTGAAAAGCCAATCTGTAAAGTGTTATCTGTAAAAGAAGCCAAGGAGTGCTGAATGGGAGGAAAAAGAGGAGATGCAAAAACGCCATTTAGTGTGTCCGTAGGTGACAAGTAACAAAAGACATGAAAAGCAAAAAAACATTTAGCAATTTCTGAAATATTTGGAGAGTCTATTCTTGAACAATCTTTTTCAGTAAATGTTTTCATAATAAAATAAGTAAAGGCAAAATTAAATAAAAATCCACATCTGAAAATATAAACTGAGGAAAGAAAAAAAGAGACATCTAAACTGAGGTTCAAAGAATGTAAATAAGGAAAATGTTTCAAATGGAAAAACTAAAAATTGAAGCAATTCTTGGTAAGACTAATGACAACTAAATCCCAAAGCCAAATGACTATTAAATGTGGGATGGAGAGGAGATAAAGCTATTTTAAAAGGCTGTTCAGTCACTCACCTTTGTCATTTAGACATCTTTTATAAGAGGAAATGTGACAAGCAATTACAAAGAAAACATTATGGTCTTGTTTATCTTGTGTAAGAAATTGATTCCTTTCTCTTGTTTCAAGTTGACAGAGCTATCCAGAGTTCCTTCTACCTCATGCCCCAGCAGATACAAGCTGGAAGAAAAATAACTTGATTCTTTGTTTGCTTTCCCATATAATACAACCCCAGGAACTATATCATTAGATTGGTAGGTATATGGATAGACAAATGTGTATATGTATATATGTTTATTTTGTAGAAAATACAAAAATATGGAAAGTAAAAAGAGAAAATAAAATATTATGATCTCTTTACCCAGAGGTTTTGGGGGTTTTCTTGTTTGTTTTTATAATAAACATTTTAATGAAATTTCTTCTACATTTACACAAACATATACATTCAAACATATGTATATATGTGTGTATACACATGTATGTGTGTATATACATTATTTTCCATTTAATAGCTTTATATCCTACTCCACCCTATCCCCTGTAATCTGTCCTCCAAGGAGTTTTAGGCAGTTGACATCCACCTACATTTGGCCCTTTAAAAAAAAAAAGAGTAATAGTTTCAGTTTATAATTATAGTCCTAAGGATATAAATTATCTTGGGCTCAGTGAGTTTATACACAACTTTCTAGCAAATTTTCATAAACAGTATTACTTCATGAATAGAAATTATTAGTTCTAAATCCAAGATCAACAGTAAACATTTAAAATATTGATGTATGTGTGAAATACATCACATGTGAATCTTGTAGTTTTAATAAGTGCTATTTTAGTTAAAATTCATAAAGTTGGAAATATTAATGACTGATTCATCATTGAATTCTTGGATAATAATAATTTGTCACATGAATTTCAGGGGTAGTTCTTTTTAAACTTTATCATAGTTGAAAGAAAATATATATAAAATAAGGATATATGCAAACATAAAAATATATTTTATATATTAACAGATTTTTAATATATTTTTATTTTAAAATTGCTTTTATTAGACAATCATAGCGGGTCTGTGATATGCCACACAACTCCTCACTTTGAGGATTAAAGTACTCATTCCACCAACTACTGTGAGAGTTGACAGCTAACAATTCTCACCCCTATTGGAGGACTGCCATTATTTGAAGAGAGTCACTTTGAGCAAGTTTATGCTCCCTTCCCAGAGATGGCTTAGATCCAGTGACTGGCAGCACAGGGATGTAAAGGCTTGTTTCCTTGCACCAACTTATGATACCTTTGCTGTGGTAGTCCAGTTCCAGAGTTTCTTGCTGGCATGGATCTCTCATGCCTTTGTTGTGGCTACACTAGGGTTCAATTTCTCCCTCTGCCCAGTTCAGCTTCCTACACTTCCCCAACATGTGCTAATCCTAAAAGAACTCCTCAATAAGCTTCTGCATGCTGGTGTCCAATTCAGAGTCTGCTTCCTAGGTAACTTGACCCAGAACCACAATTATCAAACAGATTAAACGACTCTAAAGTGGCCACTATGTATTGGGAGGAAAGTTTTGTCATCTGATTACAAAGCTAGAAAGTGGTGTCTTGATGCTTAGGATTTATCTTCCATATCCTGTATAGCCCTTTACTTTAAAGAGCAGCAATGGTTTTCAGAGTAGCGCAGATTTTATGGTCACTGATGGATTATCCTCTCATTCCTATTTGATTAAATTATAGAGCAAATATGCTGTAAAAATGACACTTTAAAATAATCCTTTCTCAAAACCAGTATTATAAAGAAGGATTTCAAAGTTTGTATGACCTCCTTTTAACACAGAGGAAAGAGGCAAAATGCAGGACTATTTTTAGCCAATTATGACTATACAAATAACCCTCATATTACTTACTACAGATGTCTACTTTTAAAAGCAGCTATTACAAGGAGAAATCAATGCTACTACCCAACCTAATATTTTATTTTCTCCTCCCCACGTTTTCTTCTTTAGTAAGAACATTTATATTTCAATTAAGCATCAATTCTTATAGTGTAGAGCTTTACACCTACATTAGGATGTCACAGTTGGAAAAAGTGGTAGAAGAGAAACTTTCTGCCTATAGGTGTGAAGAGTATAGAAGGTCAATAAGAAATCATCTCTTAGTCCTCCAAATTATTTTCATATCACATTGTTTATTTGCAACACATGTTAAGCACTGAACAACATACTACTTGATTTTACAGCATTTATTGAGTGTGTATTATATACAAGACACAATTTTATGTGGTATATGGAATGTAATGGAGTTGATATTCCAATGTGGGGGCATAAAACACATGCTTTATCAGCAAGATTGTGAAATAACTAGGGGATTGTCTAAGGAGATTCCGTGAAAACAGAGAATGTCATGTCACTAATGCTCCATGAGGACAATGCCATTTAACAGAAGATGAGAGGAACAGATTACACAGGGAGTGGAGAGAGTGGTCATTTCAAACCAGCATTGTAAGTGAAAGGGCATGAAAGTAGGAAGGAATGAAAGAGATCTGCAAGGAAAGCAGAAACAGCTATTGTTATATTTCTACCATCTTTTTGGAAGCTTTGATTAATCAATGTAATAAGCTACTCTTTTTCTTAATATCGCTTTAAACCCAACCTAAAGAGAAAACAGATGATAATATTAGAGCTAGCATAATTAACTCCACCAGGAGCAGTGTCTTCAAATGCAAGATATGAAATCATCCCATTAAATATTTCTGGGGAAAGAAAAAGTGAAATTTAAAAAGCTGAGCCAGAAATACTTTTCTGGGAGTTGTAAGACATTGACAAAAAAGAATTTCTATCTATATCAAAAGGACTTAAACCTGAAAATGCTAATGTAATATCTACTAAGATCTGCTCCTAGTGCTTTTGTTGGGTACTTAATAGTTAATATTTCATATGGTTTTTAATTAAAATAGGAAATATTTTATTCCAGTGGAGAGTTAAAACAAAATTAGAGTTTCTTTAAGCTCTTACATGACAAAGAAGACCTCTAAGGAAAAAATTTTACGTATTTTTAACTCTTGAAAAATATTTTGGAATCATTTCATTAGTCATACTGAAAATAAATTATATAAAGTAGACTAACGTTATTTCCTCATTTAAATATGAAAATAGCTGCAGTAAACTAAAGTGGCACTATTTATAGTATAATTTTAAGGCCTAGGTTAGTGGTCTATAGACAGAATAAGTGAATTATAATTTTAGATTGGAAGAAAGATCTTAAGCAACCTGCTGTAATACATTCTGGCATAATACTAATACTGAAACAATAGTAAATTTGAAGGAAGCAAAAGATGTTGCAAATCCTCCCATCCACCACAGGGCAGTGGCTATGGCTGGTTGGATATAGCTCATCATCTATACATCAGCTGACTTTGTCCCTTTTAATCCTCAGTGAACAGCGTGAGAATATTTCTGTTTAAACAGGCCTCAAAGGAAGCTGAAGGAAGTTACAGCTACAGTCTGTAAGAAAGGTTATAAAATATGAAGAATGTCTGTCTCCATGTGTGCTACAGAAAATCTGACTTGGGGCTTTTTGAGGTGTGTTGCAAAGTGTAAAGGAGTCTAGTCATGGCCTGTGTGGATAATGAGAGAACAAGATCAGATCTCCTACAATATAGAGAGTGATTCTTCTATCCTCTACACACCTGAGGAAGGACCCTTCAGCTCCTGTCACCCACTGCCTGCCCACAGCACAAACCCACACTACATCATATGGATTCACAAATATGTAATTAGCGCCCAAGAGATGACAGGTACCATTTTGGGTCCTCAGTGTTCACTCGAAACAGAGAGGAGAGCGATCCCCTAGCTGGTACATTGTCTAGTAGACAAGATAGGATTTAACCAAGTAAACTGATAGACAAATACATAATATAAAATACTTGTGAGTGCTCTTAAGGAAAAAAGGAGACAAATGGCATTTAAACTGAGGCTTGATGGATAAGGAGCCAATAATTGACGGTGGCTGAAGATCTTTAAGCTCAGAGGTAGCAGCTGCTGTGGATGCCTTGAGGCAGGAGGAGCTTGAGAGTTGAGACTATGAAAGGACACTGGATGGGGATCATAGAATGTAAGAGAGAGACTCGGAGGCCAGCAGAACCACATCATGCAGCACACACAGCCAAATACAAGACTGTTATTCTACTGCTATGGGAAGCCACGTGTCATGCTCTGAATATTTGTGTCCTCCCAAAATTCACATATTGAAATCCGAAGCCCCAAAGTGATATTTGAATATGGGGCTTTTGGGGGTGATTAGGTCATGAGAGCATAGCTCTCATGAATGGGATTAGTGCCCTTATAAAAGAGACCCCACAGATATCCCTTATCCATTCAGTCATTTGAGGTTACAGTGAATAGATGGTTGTCTATGAGGAAATAAGCCCTCAGCAGACAGTGAATCTCCCTTGATCTTAAACTTCCCAGCTTCCAGACTGTGAGAAATATATATATTTCTGTTTATAAACTACCTAGTTTATGGTATTTTGTTATAGCAGCCCAAGCAAACTAAGACACAATTCTAGGATATTAAGGAAAGCGGCTGCCCAATCTTCTTATATTTTATAATATTATTCCTACTTCAACAACAACAACAACAACAACAAAACACAAATTTTAAAATGGCAAGGACTTGAATAAACATTTTTCCAAAGAAGGTATACAGATGGCCAATAAGCACATGAAAAGATACTCATGGTCATTAATCATTAGGGTAACACAAATCAAAACCACAATGAGATAGCACTTCACACCTATTGGGCTATCATCATAAAAACAAAACCAAAAAAACAGCAATGGCTGGGATATGGAGGAACTGGAAACCTTGTGCATTGCTGATGGGAATGTAAAATATCTCAGCTACTGTGGAAAACTTTACGGCAGTTCCTCCAAAAATTAAGCATAGAATTATCACATGGTCAAGCAATTCCACTTATGGTTAGATAATCAAAAAAAAAAAAAAAAGTAAAGGAGAACTCAAACAGGTATTTGTACACAACATTCACAGCAGCATTATGTACAACAGCTGAAAGGTAGAAATAACCCAAGCATCCATCAACAGATAAATGATGAGCAAAAACAATGAGATGACGTGTGTGTGTGTGTGTGTGTGTGTGTGTATAATAAAATATTTTAGACCTAAAAAGTAAGAAAATTCTGAAATATTCCATTACATGGATGAATCTTGAAGACATACTGAATGTTGCATGATTCCACTTATATGAGGTACCTAGAGTAGTCAGATTCATAGAGATAACCCCTGATGGTTGCCAGGGGTTGAAGAAATGGGGAATGAAAGTCATTGTCTAATTATACAGAGTTTCAGTTGGGAGGATATAAAAGTTCTGGAGATCAGTGATGTTGATAATTGCACAACAATGGAAATATACTTCATGCCATTGAACTGTGCACTTAAAAATGGTAAAAATGGTAAGTTTTATGTTTTTCACATTTTGCTACAATAAAAATATATTATCTTTATCATAGCCACCTCCAGAATTTTTAGGAAATCAAGAATATTAATTGTATTATTCAAATCTTGTGTACCTCTATAGAATCTTTATTTTCAGACCTATTAGTTGCTATACTAATTACTATCTGCAAGTTTACTTAATATCTCTTTGTGATGTGTTAAATGTATATATTAATATTGAATTTTAAATATTTCTAGTTGTTTAATTTTTATTTCAACTTATTCTCGACTAATCAGGAGGTTTTGTTTCACAGCCTCCTGAGGATCTTAAGCTATGCTTACTTTAATTATTTACTTTCTTTTTCATTGCTCTGGGAATTTCTTCACACATGTATTGTGAGCTATAATTTTAAGTTAATTTTGTACCTCACTTTTGAAATGTTCATATGAAAATTTGTTTTAAGTGGAAATTGGGGTTTTGTTTATTTTGAAATTTATTTTTCTTTTTCTTTTTTTTTTTTTTTTTTTTTGAGACGGAGTCTTGCTCTGCCGCCCAGGCTGGAGTGCAGTGGCCGGATCTCAGCTCACTGCAAGCTTCGCCTCCCGGGTTCACGCCATTCTTCGGCCTCAGCCTCCCGAGTAGCTGGGATTACAGGCGCCCGCCACCTCGCCCGGCTAGTTTTTTGTATTTTTTAGTAGAGACGGGGTTTCACCGTGTCAGCCAGGATGGTCTCGATCTCCTGACCTCGTGATCCGCCCGTCTCGGCCTCCCAAAGTGCTGGGATTACAGGCTTGAGCCACCGCGCCCGGCCTTATTTTTCTTTTTCTTTTCCTACCCCCAAGTCTGAATATTTTATGGTTCCTTCAACTTAAGATTTTGGGGTCATTCAATTCCAAATAAAATTTTATGCTGTTCATTTCAGACTTTCTAGCTCATAGAAATCCTAGCCAGTTACATGGTAGGCCTGGCTCTCAGTATGTGCCTTTCTGCTCTCAGGTTCTCTCTAGTCAAGGGCCTCTTCAAAGGCCACCACTTCAGGCAGTTATCCCAGTTCTTCTCACCTCTGGTGCACATTGAGGAGTCCTGCCTCAAATCCACTTTTGTGGACTAACCCTGGTTCCGGATCCCTAGCCATGTGGGCTCTCACAGGGGTTATCTGAGCCCCTTTGTTCTTCAGGAGTGAAATTCCAGAAAGCCATTGGCTTTTTCTGTTTCTGGGACTCTGCTTATCTCAATGTGTTTTTGTTTCTCTTCTGTCATATAAATATAAGATGTGTTGATGAAACAAGATAATTTCCCTGACCCCTTCATGGGATTCACAAAAGGACTGGTTTGTTTACTCAGGCGACAGCTCTCAACACCTCACAGGACCAGGAACACGCAGGTGAGCAGTTGCAGGGGCCGGGACAAGTGCTTCTGGGTACTGGCAGGAGTAGAACTCTGTGCAGCCCCGGGGCACCATCTACACAGGGTACCCATGACCCCAGGAGCCCCAGAGGGCATGTGTGTTACAGTGTGTTCTTTTAGCTTTGCTGTCCATGGATGGCGTAAGTGTTTCAGAACTCAGTGGAGGGTCAGGGTGACAGCATTTTTGCACCTGCCCTCTTGGTACCCAAGTTCTTGTCCAGCATCCAGGAAGAATCAGGTCACATGAATGGACTGAAGGGTGTTAAATGTGAAGGATTTTATTGAGCAGTGGAAGTTGTTCTCAGCAGGAAGGGGAGCTGGAAAGGAGATGGAGTGGGAAGGTAGTCTTCCCCTGGAGTCTGGCCATATTCAACTGAGCTCTTCTCTGAAGTTCCACCATCAAGCCATCCCTCTAAAGTCAAGCTGCTTCTGTCTGATGTCTGGCTGCTTCTTCTCTTCTCTCCTTGCTACCACTCTGCCAGAGAGGCCTGGGGATTTTATGGGTACAGGATGGGGGTTGGGACAGACCAGAGTGGTTTTGGAAAATGAAGAATTTAGGTGGGAAAACAGGAATGCCTGTTCTCACTTTGGGCTGTGGGTCCAAATCAGGCTTGAGGGTGTGACCCTCACTGGGGACAGTCTTCTTCTACCCAGTATTTCCCTACCTCCTGTCCATATCATGTTGTTGTTATTGTTTATTTAAAACTTATATTTAAAAAAATCCTACAGGTTCATATACAGAATGACCTGGGCATATACAAAGGAAACCGTAATGTTAACAGTGCTTATCCCTAGGTACATCATTGTAGGGGTGAAGGAAAAACTTCCCTTTCATGCTCAGAAGTTTCACTGAAAAAATCAACTCACAAAAGGCAGATTAATTAGAAAAAAGCCATGAAAATTCATTAATGTGCATGGGCTAGAATCACAGACGGTTGCCCAATATCCCAAAGGGTCCAGGTGCTGAAAGCGTGGATGATTTTAGGAGGGTAGTAAACGATTTTTATGATAATTAAATATGCCTGAAGAACATACAATGGTCTGGGGCAAATTCTGCTGGGCCTGCAGAGTGGGCAATGCTTTGTGATAAAAGTCTGTCCCAGTTTGTTGACAAATTTCTGTCTTTCTTTCTGGAATATGAGTTCAGTTAATGAAAACTCAGGGAAGGGAGGAGAAGTGACTATTTTCTTCTTTGGTAGGTCCAGAGTTTAGGCAGATAAAGGAACTACAGCAAATGACTTAATCCTGTCTTTGGGAGAGGTGGGAAAGAGCAAGGAAAAACAATTATTCTTCTTAGTGGGTCCCTCTGGTCTCTTTATGTAGAGAGAGAAAAAGTCTTTTCCAGCATCTGTTGGTCTCTAAGGGCCTTTAATTCAAAATACTCATTATACAAGGGAGCCATGTTTTGGGGTGAAGTTCCCTGTGCTCCTTCAGTATTCACACTGATTCCTATGTCTTTGAGAGACCAATCTTCCTCCACTTTCTGAGTCCTGGGGAAGTAAGTAGAAAGGCTGCAATGATATGCAGTTCCCAACTTTCACCATCCAGTCCAGTAGGTGCTACAGACAAGACTTAAAAAACTGGCTCCTCAGATCGCTCACACTTGGACATCAGAGAGCAACAGGAACTACTTCTATGGCTGTCGCAGGAGTTTGTTTAGGTAAATAAATAAAGGAATTTTTACTTTGCATTTTGTTGCTTTCTTTCTCCCATTTTTGCCTTCTCATTCTTATCTTTTTTGTTTGTTTATTTGTTTTGCTTTAGTTTTCATGTCAAAAGTACTGGGGGACATTTAAATGGGCTAAACCATGAAGTACCCAGAAAAATGATTTAAGGAAGACCATAATAAGAAATAGCAAACTGTGATATTGTGAAATATATATTTGACCTTCTGGCATATATCTCCAAAAATTATTGGAATCTCTGAAGTGATTAAAGAGTCTTTTGCAGTCTAATCACTCCAAGGTATGATTAGAAGGTTGGGACTTTCAGCCCCACCCCCAAACTTCAGGGAGGGGAGATGATCATCGATGAACAACCATTTAATAAATCATGCCTACATAATGAAGCCTCCATAAAAACCCAAAAGGACTGGGTTCCAGGAGCTTCCAGATAGTTGACCATATGAAAGTTCCTGGAGAGCGGCCTCAAGGAGAGGGCATAGAAGCTCCATGTCTTTCCTCTATGCCTTGTCTCATGCATTTCTCCCATCTTGCTGTTTATTTATATCCTTTGTAATATGTTTTATAATAAATGTGTAAACCTAAGTAAAGTGCTTTCCTGAGTTCTGTGAACTGCTCTAGCAATTAACAGAACTCGAAGAGGGATTTGTGGGAACCCCTGATTTATAGCCAGCTAGTCAGAAGTATCAGTGACAACCTACTACAATCATGCACCCCATACGTTCATCTCCATCAATAACAGAGTGCATATGTGATGGTGGCCCCATCATGGCGCTGAAAAATGTCACCTTAGTGACCAAGTGACTTCCTGATATATTCATAGCACAATACATTATATCTTTTTTGTGTTTCAATAAATACTTAGCATTGTGTTACAATTGCCTACAATATTCAGTAGAGTAACATGCTGTATAGATATGTAGCCTAGGAGCAATAATAGGCTATACCATATTGATACCAGTGGGCTAGGGGAGGTCCCCAAACGTGAGTGGGACCTCAACCCCAGCTGGTACCCAGGCTCTTGACATCATTGCAAGAAGGAATTAAAGGACAATTTGGAAAATAGTGAAAGTACAGGGATTTATTGCAAAGTGAAAAGTACACACTCAAGAATAGGGAGTGTGGATATACTCAATAAAGTGTCACACAACAGGGTTAGGTGCTTCTTTATGAGTTTCTTTAATCAAAGGAATATTCATGAAGATTCCTGGAAAAAAAGTGAAGATTTCTTGGAACTGTCATACTGCTGATGGCTGTGTGATTCAGCATGTTAATGAGCATATAAAGAGGTCCTTTAAGGTCAAATCCAGCAACACGTTGGGTCCAGTGGATCTTAGCTAGCTTGGCTCACCCTGTCTGTTTAGGGTCATATCAGCCCCTAGCTTCTGCAGATATTTCAACAGTTTCTTTTTGCTAGTCATGTAAAACTGCTCCCTGGAATTTTCTGTTCTCCTGTGCCCACTCTGTATTATTCCTATCTCAGTATAGCTTAAGTATTTAGTAGTTTATATCACCTAAGTTTGTATGAAACACTCTATGGTGTTCATACAATGATGAAATCACCTAACGACACATTTCTCAGAACGTGTCCCAGTCATTAAGTGACACACAACTGTACTCGAGACTGGCATTTGAGGTAGGGACAGTCTTGTGAGTCTCAGCCCTCAACCTGTGGGATCTAATGCTATCTCCAGGTAGATATTGTCAAAATTGAATTGAATTCTAGGACACCCAGCTGAAATCCACTGGAGAATTTCTTGAGCATGGGAGGGATAAATCTCCACACATTTTGGTGACCAGAAGTGAATAATTCTGTGTTGTGTTGTGAGTAGTGAGAAGAGAGAGAGAGAAAAATGTTTGTTGTTTTTTTCCGCCTATTTCTAACACAACCTAATAAATAATCTAACTTATTTCTAACAAAATAAGTTATTTAATTCCTAGATCCAGAATCCCAGTCTGGAGCTACAGACTGAACAGAGGGAGATCAGAGAGATAAAAAAGTCCCAACTTACATCAGAGAAGCCAGGACGGTGGGAGTTTCATGTTAGGGCCAAAGCCGTTGAATTAGTTTTAGATAAAACATTATGTTTATTCAGAAGAGGTCAGGAGCAATACAAAGGCAGAGAAATTGTTAGATTTAAGAGCCATCTGGAGTGTAGAAACACTAGGATAGGGTAATGAATTGAATATTGCAATGTAAGAATTCAGCAAGAGACAAAATGATTACTTGATATTTGACAATATCTTGGAAGAGGACTGGAATTGGCAGTGATGGATATGGGAAGATATTTTTAATTTAAAATTTATGAAATATATGTGAAATTTCTGTCTGAACCAGACTTAAATAAGGCCTTGCTTAACTCCTATAGGGTGGGAATTCTATGATATATTGAGATAAGTATACTACTATTTATTATGAAAACTGGTTTTCAGAATTGAAAACAATAGGATCAGGGGAGCTAATTTCAAGTAACAGCTGTATTATTTTAAAACTCCATGACTCACTAATTTTCTAAGCCTTCCTCTGTTTCACCATTAGTTTTAATAATAAAAGCCACTGTTACTTTTGCACCAACCTAGTACCAAAAAAGTGATTATATTACCTATTCTAATGTTCTCAACAAAATATTACCTATTCTAAAAGTATTACCTACCTCTAAATATATTACCTATTCTAAAATATTACCCATTTCTAAAAATATTAGCTTTTCTAATGTTCTCAACAGAAATGTGGAAATTGAATAAGGTGAAGAACATTGCAACACTTGTATCATGCTCTTCCTTCATGCCATTCTTATCTTCCTTTTTTCTTTCATAATAAATGCTGCTTGTGTGACTTGAAAAGACACATAAAAAAAATTTAAGGATATATGTATATTTCTTTGCAAATGACAAATTTAACATATTACAGTGTGATTTGCCTAAGCAAGGAGAGAAATCAGTTGGTTTTTTTATGTGCAGGGAACTTGGAAAATATATTACTTTAATCAGAAATATTTTTAAAAACCCAGAATCAATTTGGGAAAAATCTAGACCACCAAAAATGTCTAATAGAAGGTAGATATATATCATTTTGCTGTCCCTATTTATCTCATATTTTCTGTCCCCAAATACTGTCAAATCTTTTAAAGTACAATTCATGCATTAACTATGTAATTTCCTAACCTGTTGTTTCCAGAAAATATGATTGAAATACATTCTAATGTAAGCAGCTAAAACTGGAAATGCCCTGTTCCTAGTGAGGTTTCCCTTCCATGTCAGAGCTGGTAAGTAAACTTAGAATAACTTCAGAATCACTGGTTAATCTAGAATAGTTTGTTCTCCATGGTTTACCTGTCAGTTTATTGCTTCAATAATGCTGTTTAACAAACCACCCAAAACCTCAGTGATTTACAACAACAAACATTTATGCTCATGCCTCTGGGTCTGAGGTTTGATGGCAGTTGGACTGATCTAGCCTTGGTGCGTTGGCTAGTTCTGGTTTAGGCAGAGAGTCAGTTCAGTTTGGCTCTAGACTACAGTTCAGTTCAATTTAGTTCCACATATACTTGATCTGGGGCCTAATGTGAGAGGGCAGTGGATCCCGAGACCTGCTCTTCTCATGGGAGATTATGGGTGGGAAGGAACCAAGCCACACTGGAGAAGTACATTTGAAGACCCCACCTGTATCACCTCGGCTAATCATCCCATTGACTAAAGCAAGTCACATGGCCAAGCTAAACATCAATGGATCAGGGAAGTACACTCAACAGTGAGAGAAGAGGGAACTGAATATTTGCCAAATATGGTCCACACTATCATGTCATGGTTGCAAAAATGTTGCTCATATTTTGTGAAAACGTTGCCTTATAACTATTTATATCAGTCTATAAATCCTAAAATGGTGTTTTAGTGTAACATAAATATAGTATAGATGGAAGACCTATTTTAAAAGCTAAGGAAACCTGATCTTAGCCCAGAGGAAATAGAATAATCTTCCTATTAAAAGGTATTTCAGGAAAGAATGATGTTTTATTTTCCATCAAGACCGTACATACAGAAAATCACTGGGAAGTTCTAACAGTTGTTTTATGTGTATATTGTCCTCTGATATGTGTGAAATTAATGGTATATTAATATAGAGTAAATGAAAAAATATTTTATTACACAGTATGCAACTAGCCTGCGGGGTTCATTGTCACAAGAGGTCACAGAATCAAATACTGTGGCTAGAATTTTGAAAGCTGTTGGAAATTTTTATGATGACTAATGGCATTCATCATTATTCATGCCAAGCTCCAGGTAATGAACGCTCCCACTCGAGGCTCTGACTGATCACCTCCTGGGTCAAATAGAATGGTCCCCTTTGTGTAGCTAAACAATAGACTATTCATTTGGGCACATCCATAAGATTGAAAAACAGATAAAAAACACATATTGGAGACCTCCAAAAATCATATTATGCTTCTACATTTCTATGTGGTAAGGGCAATCTTATCTATCACTATCAAAACTGATTTTTGTTATTATATATTTAGACCAATTGGCTTTGATCACTCTGAAGGGAAAAGTTATTAAAATTACAGTTATTTCTCAATTGTATATAATTAGACAGTCCATTTTTAATGCAGAATTCCAAACAAAGCCTCAAACTCTCAAAGATAAAGAAAAATCTTTGTTTTTCTTTAAAGATTTATATTAGGATTAATCTAAGTGAGGATACTTATAGTTACGAGTACAATTTTGCTTTGCTCACCAGTAAATTCTCCACTACCCAAGGAGATACAGGAAAAATGCAAACGTTAATGTTGGTCTCCAGGTTAAGAATGCAACATCATTTCTCCATCTGCATTATGAAGTGGAAAGATAGCAGTAAATTCAGCAGGATAGAGACAACTTTTCAGTTCCTTCTAAATTGTTTTCCACATTTTTTTGTTTTTTGTTTTTGGAAAGATTGCAATCAGCATAAAAGCAAATAAATTTATATTTTAGTGTGAATAGAAATTTCACACTAAAATTTCACCTTAGGCCAAAATTTATATTATCTGCTAGTTTGCATATTTAACCCCTGTTACTTACATTAATGGCTTTATTTTAGTAAAAGTTATTTTCATGGGTGTAGTAACAATTTCATCTTTTGTATATAAACAAGGGAAGCAAAACATAAAATCCTTCAAGTTACTTTGAATCTTTTATTATTATCAGTAATTCTATGAATAAAAATACATAGTTGAGGGGATAAGGGCTTGAGGTAAATTAGAAAAGAAGTAAGATCAATGAGAGAAAGATTGATGAGATCTCGAGTCTTAGACAAAATACAAAACACAAAACAGAGGTAAAGTCAGTTCTTAAAAACCAAAGTTGACATATAGCTACAAGCCTTTGAAAATTTATATGTCTATTCATTCTTAGAAGTATGAAAATATTATGGATATGATTATTTGTTGTTTCTAATTTTACAGATGTAGTTCAAAAGTATTTACATCTTAAAACTTTGGTAGAAATTTATTTCTGGCTACATATTCCATATTGTTAGTTGGATTACTTTTATTTGACCATATAAGAATTTTTAGGAATAGATAGCCCCTCATTAATTTCATAAAAGTGAAAAGAAGCATAGCACTCATAATTCTCTATTGGAATACAAAAGATGCTTGACATTTCAATAGATCTATTTTGATTATCAAAGTGATCGCAAAAATCTGTGGACTAAAGCAGCTTGTAATTTTTCTGAGACATAAGTTTAACAGATGGGGTGTAGTAGAACTGTTACTTAGGTCACCAAGATGGATGCAGCTATCTAATGTTGTATGTCTGAGGGATTGTGGCTGGGAATGCCAAAAAAGTTGGCATTTGAAACATAGTTGTTCTTTGCTGCAGGATCTTGAATAGGAAAAAAGTATCTTCTACCTTCTTCCTGCCCTCAATGTACAGACTACTTCTCCCACTCAAAGTACCTAAGGAGACCTCAGCTGAGAAGGGAGTCCAGGAAAATTGTAGAGATGAAGCCTCAGCATCCCAGGAAGGGCATGGAAGCTGGAATTGGCCATAACAGGGGAATGACCAGCCCAAAAGCTTGTTTAGTTTCTGTGGGGCGAAGAAATTCATTACTAATAATGTAACAGCTGTAGAAAGTGAATGTATGTAAGGAAGTGATGGTATTTGAAAATATGAGGATTTCATAATGTATGCAGGGATATACTGCATAAAAGCTGAATTTTTAGTTAGTTTAAGCAAAACTGACTATCCTACTATGTACTGGATAGCTCTAAGCTTGTTAAAGAAACACACTTTTAAGCATGAAGACAATACAGAAGTTTCAAAATCAACTATTACTGTCAAATTGAATCATCAACATTTACTCTCCCATTTTTTAAAACCACCATTATTTTATATTAATAAAATAAAATGTAGTCATGATATTTTATAAAAAAGCAGAATATACAGTAAACATAGAAAATAAAACTATAACTTCAGAAGAGTGAAATAACTACTGATACATAACACATGCTTTATTTTATTTTTTTCTACCATTGTATTTTCTAATTGGTCATTGCTGGTACACAGGAAAACTACTGAGTAAACATATTTATGTTATATATAGGCACTCTATTAAACTATTTTATTAACTATCTTTATTCTCTGAAGATTCCAAGTAGAAAATCATGCTGTCTATAAAAAATTGGAATTCTGTCATCTTTAAAAAATTATATCAATGCTTCTTCTTCATATTATATTTAATTTGCCAGAACATAAACAAATATTACACTTTTCTTACTAAGTTGAGAATGACTCTTGGAATTAACTTTTCACCATGTTTACTTGTATTACTCTTATAGTTTTTAAACTATTTGTCAGGCACTGGTTTGTTGCCACATGTACAAGAAGTATTCTGTCGTTATTTGGAAGTAAATTATACTTTCCTCAGGTATTTTATTGATTTAGAGTTCCACATTTAAAAAGAGGTTTTTAAATATATATTCTGAATCACATTCATTGAATAAGATTCAGGTATCAGCAGCTAAAGAGTGCTGAATATTGTACTAGATGTTTTGGTGAGGAAAAACTAAACCCACTAAGACCAGGAACTGATGTCTTCATTACAGTTGGTTAGGTAATGAGAGCTGTCACAGGGAACTCCTGATAAAGATACCAAGCAAAAATAAGAGTTAATATTGAGTGCTTTTAATATGCTGGTCACTGAGCTTTTACATAGATTATCATAATACTAAATCTTCACAATTATCCTTTGAGGTAGGATTTGCAGTTATGTAAATGATGAATCAGAGGTCCAAATGAGCTTGAAGTTCTTGCTTAGGTCACTTTAATCCCTAGCCTCGCCCGGCTTAGAGTGTAGGCAGCCTGATCTAGACTCTACTTCTTAAACATTATATAACACATTCCTCTGAGAACTTAGAAAGAAGTGTCAATTAGATGCTAATAGGTCATGACAGTTTCATGAAGTTTTTAAAGATGATGTGGTATTTTGAGAGTTGAGAACAATCTAGACAGCTTCTCTCTAATAAGATAATGGTGTGAAGAGGCCAGGACTTGGGAGAAACAATAGTTAGACAATCTAACTGAAGCAGAGGGTTTATAAAGAAGAATCATGATGTTGGGCAAAGAATAGGAAAATAATGAATGCTAACCTAAAGACTTTCATTCCATTTTTTTTTTTTTTTTTTTTTTTTTTTACTTCATAATTAGTAGGGAACAACAGAGGAGACAGAAGACTATGAAATAGTAACCCACATCCAGTAGGCCTTCTAGATATCTTTCAACAGTGAGGTTAGAAAGGGGAATGAAAAGATTTCATCCTACAGAATTATCAAGCAAAAGAGACTTGAAGAAATCATAAGCAGCAATAATGAAGGCTGAGAAAAATATGTGACATACGGAAATGAGCTACTTTGGATGTGCTAAAGACTTTTACTTTTGCCCATTGCAGGCCCAAAGAGGGCAGCCAGTGGGAACAAAGCCTTGGGTTCAAAAGTTCTAATGCAATTTCTGTCTTCAGAATTCTATCAAACTGAGCTGGAAATATTTTTACCCAAATCCTCCTAAGATTTCAGGTAGCCTCCAGCTATGCTGAACCACTTTCACACTGTTACAAACCTTCCATTTCTTTTATGCCTGAAATATGGGTTTGCCTTATCTTAAAATGCACGTGCATGCATGCATGCACACACACTGCACCCAACAAAAAGACTATGAAAAATAAAAGTTACAGAAATCTTTAAGAATATCAGAAAAGATTAGTTTTATATCCTGCTGTGGGGGCCTCATTCACGCTTTCTCATAAGTTTCTTCGTCCATAGAAATGACCTTAGATACAGGGATGTGTTATAAAGCTTTATGCTAAAACACATTTTAATTGACTTTCTAAATTTAAGATGATTCTGTTTTTAACCATTTTCAAACATTTTGTGTATACCTTAAATTATTGAAAGTCTAATGCTTTTTCAGCAGCTGGTACTTTTCAGTCAGAAAGTCCATCCCATCTTATTTAAATAGTCAGATGTGTGATGACTGGCAACAAAACTATTTGTAATTATGATTACAGCTAAAGGTTCCATACTTCTACTAAAATTTTTAGCTGCCTCAATCCACATTTCCATGTGAAAAAGGACATTTGCATGATCAAATTTGAGAACCATATTTTAGTCATTTTACAAATGTTCACCAGAGTAATTTAAATACATGTGTTAAATGCGAAATATTTTTAGATGATAGTGTCAAAAATATAGTGAGTGACTGATGCCAGAAAAAAAGTGTAACTTTATGAAAATTCAAATTTGCTACATATTTTAATCGACTTTAAATTTCTTTTCAGATGCATTATTTGAAGCTTTATGGAAAGCAACTAGAAGTTAAACTCTAAATCATCACTATCCCATAGAAATTTTTGCTTGCTGGAAATGTAGTATACCTGTTCTGTTCAATACGGCAGACATGAGTCACACATACTCATCATTTAAAATGTGGCAGGTGTAGCTGATGAACTGATTTTTAAATTTTATGTAACGTTAATTAACTTATAAATAATCAGTGAAGCTAGTGGCTACTCTTATCAGACAATACAATCTGTAGTCTGCAAGTACTTATAGTTGAAATATCTCAGTGTATATTAACCTTTCAATAAGTAAGTGTTGCTGCTTGTGTATTTTTTGCATTATTAACGGATCAATAAATACAAAACACAAAAGAAACAGCATTCATACAGACAGACGCACACACACATGCACACATATGTTGTTTCAATGCTTAAGACAATCAATATAGTAAAAATCCATTGCTGCTAAATGAGGAAAGAATCTTTAAGTAACCAGATACTTTCTCATAGGTGAGTTCTGGTTCTCCAGAGATGGATCTCTGTTAAATGTTTGTTTTATATATTTATATGTATCTATATATGTTGGAGAAAATATGTAACACTATGTGTTAATATATATGCATACATTTCTCATCAGCTTGGAGCATTGGAAATGAACCATTCTCCTCCTTTCTGGCTAAAGGCATTGAAAAGACTCTCAATGTGTATTTTGTTGGTTAAATATACGTCCTTCAAACATCCTGGCTCTGTATGTCTTTGCAGTGTCTTAAAAATATATCCAAGACCTGTTTCACTTAGTAGCCCTACTTAATGTACAGTTATAGCTGTTAAAGGTTGATGCATGGTCTCACACAACAGAATAAACGAATAGTAGCTGTCACACAAAATTATTCACCCTCCATCTTTCCAAGACTTGCTTTTGTGGCGCTATTACTGCCGTGATCCCTTTCTTGTTTTTCACCCTTACTTCAATTGATTTTAGGTATTTTTGGTGTTTTTCCCCTTCTAATGTATTACCTATTTTATTCAAATATGTAGGTGGAATATTTTTAAGTGAATCAATAATGAAGTAGTTGAGACCACAGGCCTCATCACCCTCTACATGCTATTAGTATTAGATTCCCAAGGGGCAACTGTGCAGTGAACCACAGTAATGAGGTTGATAGTTCACGAAGGGGCTGATGTGACAAATTGCCAACCTGCTGCAGGAAAGCCTCCCTCACCCTCCAGAAGGCCAATGTTATTCCAATTTTCATCCAGTTTTGCTCTCATTCTAAATGTGCCAGTGCTAACACCACATTTGAATGATTTAAATGGATACACTCACTGTCCCCCTTAGAAAGGAGAGCACCTGGCGGCATGTACATTTATAATCTCCTTTTCAAATTGACATGCTCTCGGGGTGAATTTAATCAGTATTTGTCATACCTTCTAAAGCACAAAAAGATGTTTTATTTTTCATAACTTATGTTGGAGGTATTTGTGAAACAGGTATCTTCTTTTGCTGTTCTGGGTCTGTAAGCACTTTTTAGCTGTATTGTTCCTCTCTTGATAGTCATATTAATGGACTTTTGTTGTATTCTCTCATACTTGAATGAAACATCTTGCAGGCCTCTTTTCACTCCTTTTCTCTCCCTGAGTGTAATTCATATAAGAAAGGCAAAATTCAACTTATTGAAAAAGGCTCAAATATTATGTCAGGTGAATTTCTTTATAGAGTTTTTTTTTTTTTTTTTTTTAAGATTCATCTTATTCTTTACTTCCCCCTTCATCTCTTCATCCTACCTTTAAATATTTTTTTAAAGTGTTATTGTTAGCAAATGGACAATGAAAATGAGTCATCTCTGACTTTCAGGGGAAATTTTAGCCCAGATTGGCACGGTCTATGCATCAAGTCGTTTACAAGACATTCATAAGCATTTTAAAAGAAGCTTATACTTCATAGAGTGGTTCCCAAACTACCATGACTTGACCTGCAGAGAAGCCACTGGACATTGGGTACTCAATTTCTGATAGTGAAACTAAAGCATTTTTATCGATAGAGGCGCTAAAATAAATGTTTTAATTCTTTAGATGCCTCTAACATTCCTATTTTTCATTAATGCCTGCCACAGCTTAATAAAAAATAATGTTTTAAAACTTGAACATTGACCCCTATAGCCCCGAGACTCTAGCTTCTGTGAATACATACAGCACAGGGTTTTGTTTTCCAAGTCTTCAGGGATTCAACTCTCTAATCATCCATGTATTAGATGACTCTGGCACATCAGTTTTGAACCTATGTTGTTTCACCTTGAGTTTAACTGTGAAACACTTCAGTTATTCTCATACTATTTCTTAGGCATATGTTTTGTCTTCTTATCTAAACGATTTTTAAATTACAGATTCGGCAGGTACCTGTGCAGGTTTGTTATCTAAACTCTTTGAGCTAAGGCATATATACTGCCTTTAGTCAGACCTTGGCTGTAAGATTTTCGGTAAATGCTGGTTAATTGTGTCCTATGTGTTATCAGTTGCTCCTGTTATTCACTGTGGGAATTTCATCATCTTGTAGTTTATTACCATGAGGAATCACTTTTTACCTTATATGACTCAGAGATAGTGTGTTGCACATTTCAATCATCTACTGCTCAGCCAGAGAATATATTTAAGTTTCAGATGCTTATTTTTATTTTATTGACCCAGAGGGCACCTTTATTCATTGAACATCTATCTATTGAACGCTGAGGTGGGTCAGGCACAGTGCCAGGAACAGGTAAACAAACAGACACACATTCCTTTCCTCGTGGTGTTTATGTTCCAGAGAGCTGCATTTTCTTGTAACTGATACTTTCTCAAGGAACATTAGAAAAAATAAATGAATAATAGGCAGGCATGTTAGTGCCTGTCCTCTGAGAGGCAAATACCAATATAAGATAAAATGTGCAAGCATTTTATTAAGAAAATGCCTGTGTGAAAGGAAATAGAGCCAATCCAATTATGGCTTGGCTTGGCTGACAGAATTCCATCTAAAATGGGTGGTTCTAGGTGTGTGATAATTTTGTGTCCTGTAATCAAGAATTTCATCAGTATCAGAATCCAGTGAAAAGTTTCTGTTTCTCAAAGGGTGTGGAATCCTCTGTTGCTGATGGCATGGCCTTGCTTCAGATTATAGGGAACTGCATCTTGGTTTTCTCACTGGAACTTGCCATAAAATCTAATCTGCATCACTATCCCCTCATGAACACCTCTAAATCCACAGGTCTACTCCACAGAAGACATGGTCTAAGTAGCAGGACTTATTGTACACAGTCTGGATCTACTGCAGTTCCCTTTCCTGTTTCAGCCCTGACCCAAGGCTGGCAGCCCTCCATGTCACCTGACATAAAGATGTGGAAAACGTTGCCTCAAGAATCCAAAGTTGCCAACCAATATGTTGCTCTTTTTGTGTTGAGAGATGCAAAATTCAGCAACGTGTTACCTTCAAGGGAATATTTCAGTATGCCCCTGGCCACTAGACCCCTAAAAACTTCAGTGAATTGGCCAGGCACTGAATCTTTGTAGGATTTATATCCAAATCTCTAGAGCACATGTGTCTAGGAAAGTTTCCAGTATACTGAGTACCTCTTACTTGCCTTGTCAACTTGATGTTGTCACTGTAACAAATCGTGTATTGTTCTATGGGGTGTCCTGGTGTTCCAGATCTCTGTGTACTATACAATGGTAGAGGGCAATTTATTGTAACTCCACGGCAAAAATTTAAATAATAATTTTGCTGCTCATGTGAATGCAAACTGTTTCTGATCCTCCTTTCTAATTGGAATACAATGGAATGACTTTATACTGTGTACCTGATGTCTTATTAATACATTCTAGCAAAGATACCACATTTAGCACCGTAACTATGACTGGGGCTGCTGCCTGGCTACACCTTCAGTATGGTCTGTCATCATTCTCTAAGATCCCTCTGATTTCAGCAGAAGCCAGAATTAAATAGAGATATGATAGGGACAACAATGCTTAAATCCATTATGTTTCTCCTGGTGACACTAATCTGTACTTTCCCCCAGTGATATGATTTTGATTTGGATATATTTGGGAGGAAGGACAAGAGGAGAGGGCAGTTTCAGAAGTTTTCGTTTGGCCTTCACCAGTATATTAACTCTTATTCTATAGACCAAGAACTCAATGTGGAAGTTAATTCAAACTGCCATTTATGCACCCAATGATTGAGAAACCGATCATTCATTGTCTGTGGCACGCAAGCCCACTGGGAGTCAGACTGTAACTGGGACCCCCTTGTTACTTGGCCCTTATAGATTTCCACTGTAACAAGGAGACTATGATGAGGTCTTGTATCTTTAAATATCAGTGTCAACCCAAACCCTATTTCCAATGCTCCTTAAAATGTCTGATTTAAAGGAGCAATTTAGCTCTTATTGGTTGTCTATTTATTTTTCCTTTAAAGACACTGTGGTCTATTACCCATCTCTACAATTCCCTGCTGGTCAAGCCCTTTTGGATTCTCCTACCTTACCTGTTTTATGAACACTGTGGGCTCCTGGCTTCTGGTGATTAAGCACTGCTGTTTGACCTCTATTACTTTGGGGTTCTTCATCCCAAAGGATGTTAATGAGCTCAGTTATATGAGTGTCTCTCCCACCTGCATGCCTGGCTTGCACAGACGAGCCACCACTGCACTTCTTACTGATGTTGGTGTCCCTCTTAGCAACACTTTCCTGATGGCCTTGGAAAGTATAGTCTCCGGGCCGCTCGCATGGAGCATACTCCTCTGGTGGATTTTCTGGCCTCACCTAATATATCTGGCTTGACCTAGTAAGCAAACCTCATCACTTTTCTCAGTTTTTGTGTTCCCTTTTTTAAGCTCTGCTAGGGAAAACAGGCATTTGTATGTCACTGAGATGTGGCCAGCATTTATTCCAGATTTCTAAGAGTCACCCAGCAGTGGACAGTGGGTTTAACCCATCCCCCAGGATCCTTGCTAGGGTGTTAAATCCCTCCTCAAGAAAGTGTTCCTATGTTGAATGAATGTCTGCTTTTCAGCCTAACATTCTAGTTCCTTGATCAAGCGCCTTCATCATCCAATTTCAGAGAACTTCTGTGGCTCCTGCTGACACATGCCAGCCAGTTCTTGTAATTTCTTAGTTGTATCATCTTTTCTCCTTTATCATGCCAGCATGCCACCAGTTGGGTTATGCTGAGATTTAGTCCTATTTGACAACCCGACACCTAGGTTGGAGGAGGTGGGAAGTAGCTGATGGAAGCCGCTATTGCCTTGTAGGGGAGAAGCTTCTGCAGCATCATCCATTGCAGTGTACTTACTAGCTCTTATTAGGAAGAGGCAGACCACTTCTGCAGGCCTAGGGATTGGAGGGAATGCAGAATCCACATCCTCAGAGGCTCCACTCAGGTTTTCAGGATTCCAGGTTTTCCTGATCAGCATCCTGACCTCAGCATAATGCACCTTGGTTGGGAGTTCAACTATCTATTGAGCTCTGCAACTCTCAAAATTAGACCTTCAGGCTACTTTTCCAATTATGTCTGTCCTTCTACTACAGGCGATGAGGTCCTCTTTATAAGCCACAATTTGGGCTTTGTGGTTGTCAAACTCAGCTGTTAACAACTCTCATCTCTCATTATAAGCACAACTTAACAATAACCAGCCAGTTCTGCTGCCTTAGTAGGCATATGATATGGTTTGGGTGTGTTCCCAACCAAATCTCATCTTGAGTGTAGTTCCCATAACCCTCATATGTCCTGGGAGGGACACATTGGAAGGTAATTTAATCATGAAGGCAGTTACCCTCATGCTGTTCTCATGTTAGTGAGTGAGTTCTGATGATATCTGATGAATTTATAAGGGGCTTTTCCCCCTTTTGCTTGGCACTTCTCCTTGCTGCTGCTATGTGAAGAAGGATATGTTTGCTTCCCCTTCTGTCATGATTGTAAGTTTCCTGAGACCTGCCCCATCATGCTGAACTGTGAGTCTGTAAAATCTCTTTTCTTTATAAATTACCAAGTCTCTGGTATGTCTTTATTAGCAACACGAGAACAGACTAATACAGTAAATTTGTACTGAGAGTGGGTGCTGTAAAGATACCCAAAATTTTGGAAGCGACTTTGGAACTTGGTAACAAGCAGAGGTTGGAACAATTTGGAGGGCTGAGAAGAAGACAAGAAAATATGGGAAAGTTTGGAACTTCCTAGAGACTTTGAGGGCTCAAAAGACAGGAAGATGTGGGAAAACTTTGGAACTTCCTAGAGACTTGTTGAATGGTTTTGACCAAAATGCTAAATGATAATGATATGGACAATAAAGTCCAGTTTGACATGGTCTCAGATGGAGATAAGGAACTTGTTGGGAACTGGAGTAAAGGTCACTCTTGCTTTAAAGAGACTGGCAGCATTTTGGCCCTGCCCTAGAGATCTGTGGAACTTTGAATTTGAGAGAGATTATTTAGGGTATCTGGTGGAAGAAATTTCTAAGTGACAAAGCAGTCAAGAGCAAGCAGAGGATAAAAGTTTGGCAAATGTATAATGCAATAGAAAAGAAAACCCTATTTTCTCAGGAGAAATTCAAGCCCGCTGCAGAAATTTGCATAAGTAACAAGGAGCCAAATGTTAATCACCAAGACAATGGAGAAAATGTCTCCAGGGTTTGTCAGAGGCCTTCACAGCAGCCCTTCCAATCATGGGCCTGGAGGCCTAGGAGGAAGAAAATGATTTTGTTGGCCAGGCCCAGGAGCCCCTGCTCTATGCCCTGTGTCCCAGCTGTTTCTGCTCCAACTGTGGCTAAAAGGGGCCAACATACAGCTCAGGCCACTGCTTCAGAGGGTGCAAGCCCCAATCCTTGGCAGCTTACACATGTTGTTGAGACTGTGGGTACACATGAGTCAAGAACTGAGGTTTGGGAACTTCCAACTAGATTTCAGAGGATATATGAAAATGCCAGGATGCCCAGGCAAAAGTTTGCTGCAGGGGAGAAGCCCTCATGGAGAACCTCTGCTAGGGTAGTTCAGAAGGGAAATGTGGGATCAGCGCACCCACACAGAGTCCCGACTGGGGCACTGCCTGGTATAGCTGTGAGAAGAGGGCCACCTTCCTCCAGACTACAGAATGGTAGTTCCACTGACAGCTTGTACTGTGTGTATGTGGAAAAGCCTCAGACACTCAATGCCAGCCCATGAAAGCAGTCATGAAGAGAGCTGTACCCTGCAAAGCCACAGGAGTGGAGCTGCCCAAGTCCATGGGAGCCCACCTCTTGTAGTAGTGTACCCTGTATGAAAGACATGGAGTCAAAGAATATCATTTCGGAACGTCAAGGTTTAATGACTGCCTATTAGATTTTGCACTTGCGTGGGGCCTGTAGCCCCTTTGTTTTGGCCAATTTCTTTAATTTGGAAGGGCCGTATTTATGCCATGCCTTTACCCCCATTATATTTAGGAAGTAACTAACTTGCTTTTGATTTTACAGGCTCATAGGTGGAAGAGACTTGCCTTGTCTCAGATGGGACTTTGGACTTGGACTTTTGAGTTAATGCTGGAATGAGTTAAGACTTTGGGGACTGTTGGAAGGGCATGACTGTGTTTTGAAATGTGAGGACATGAGATGTGGGAGGGTTTTGGGGTGGAATGATATGGTTTGGTTGTGTCCCCACCCAAATCTCATCTTGAATTATAGTTCCCATAACCATATATGTCCTGGAAGGGACCTGGTGAGAGGTAACTTAATTATGGGGGCAGGTACTTTCATGCTGTTCTTGTGATAGTGAGTGAGTTCTCATGAGATGTGATGGTTTTATAAGTGGCTTTTCCCCCTTCTCCTTGCTGCCTCCATGTAATGAAGAACACGTTTGCTTCCTCTTCTGTGATGATTGTAAGTTTCCTGAGGCCTCCCCAGCCATGCTGAACTGTGAGTCAATTAGACCTCTTTCCCAGTCTCAGCTATGTCTTTATCAGCAGCATGAGAATGGACTAATGCAGCATATTTTCCTAGTTACTCTAAAATATTTTCATGTTTTCACTGTAAGTACTGTTCAATCCTTTTGTACTGGTATGTTTATTTCTATAGAATAGATAACAAAAACATGGGATTTTTTGGTTAAAGTATATTTTAAATTATATATATTACTACATAGTATTCCTGTTCTGTTTCTGTTGTAACCATTCATGTTTTTACCAGTAATCTATGATATTACTTATATTCATCATACTCTCCAGTATTGAATATCAATTTTATCATATTCACCAATCTTGTACATGAAAAAAAATGTTCTCATTGTAGTCATAACTTGCATTTTCCTGACTGCCAGTCAGGAAATACTTTTTATGGCCATCTAGTTTTTACTTATTTGTTAATATTTTTTGCCCACTTCTCTATTTCATTTGCCTTATATTTGTCAGCTTATAGAATCTATTTGGATATGAATGTTGCAAATAGTTTATTTGCATTTTGACTTTATGTAGCTCTTTGTATTTCATTTAATGTATGTGTGTGTGTGTGTATATATATATATATTTGCTTACACCATAGGGTGTTTTCAATCTTGCTTAAAAACTGAACATACCAGAAGACTATACAAAGCATCTTAAAGGTTTTCTTCTAAATATTTTTCATAATTTCTTATATGTTTTCATCTAAATTTTCAAACTTTGATGCATTTGAAATTTATGCTTTTATATGGTAGAAAGAATGTGTCTGTATTTTTTTATTCCATCAGCAAGCCAATTATACAAGGACATTTATTAATCCTTTTTTGGATTTTTTTGTTGTATAAATTTAAGATATACAACTTGATGTTTTGATACAAACATTATAGTGAAATAATTACTATAGGTAAAAAATTTAACACATCTATTACCTTTCATAGTTACCTTTCTTAAGGTAACTATGAAATTCATACATTTTAGGTGAGAGCATGTAAAACCTATTCTCTAAGAAAATTCTCAATATTTAATACATTATCAATTATAGTCCTCCTACTATACATTAGATCTCCAGACTTATTTATCTTACATAACTGTAAATTTGTACCCTTTGACCCATATATTTCCATCTCCACTGCCTGATTTGTGGTAAATTCCTCTTTACTCTTCATTTATATGTAGTCAACTTTCTTGTTTTTAGATTCTACATATAAGTGAGATAATTTTTTCTGTGTCTTGCTTATTTCATTTAGCATAATGTCGTCCCAGTGCATCTATATTTTTGCAAATGATAGTATATTATTTTGTAAGACTGAATAATATTCCATTGGTGGAATATTATTTCATAATTTCTTTGTCCATTTATCTGTTAATAAACACCTAGGTTGATTTCATGTCTTGGCTATTGTGAATAGTGTTGCAATGAAAATGGGAGTGCAGATATCTCAAGGTACTTATTCTGTGGGTATATACCCAGAAGAGAGATTGCTGGGTCATATGGTAGTTCTAGTAAATAATCTTCTTGTCAACTATGTCCAAACTTACTCATACTTCATCTACCAAAGATTTTTTTCCTTCAAAAACTCTTAAATTTCAGGACTTCTTAAAATACATTATTTCATATCTAACAATTATTATTTCTTTGTAGGGCTTTTTGATTCGTTGGCAATTGATTTTGCAATATTTTTTTCTTTCTCTATGAGTGGTATTTTCTTTCACTACCTAAAAAAATACATATTTCAAAATGTTTCTTATTTTATTCATATACTTTGGAAGTGCGAAAAAAGTAAAAGGCATAAGCACATTTGTTCATTTCTGCTTGAACTACTGACTCTGTGATAAAATGCAGTTCTTCTGAATAATTCTTTGCAGATAAAACAGGATAGAGCACTCAGCCCCCTGCATCTCTGACCTGAGTCACTACATTCCTTAAAAGATAAATGACCTTGGCCTGGTCTCTTCCTACACATAAGATAATGTCTGACAGCGATAGTGATTATGCTTCTCCAATCTATAATAGAATGTTCTTTCATAATCTATAACCAGATGTACTCTTATACCCAAACTTTCATGTGATTTTGCACATACTGAATCTTCACTACCAGTATATAAACTGTGATTTAAAAGACTGTCTTGGAGCAGTCTGACAGAACTGCTCTCAGGCTACAGGCCTCAGTCTGTAATCCTCCGAAACACTTCTGTATAAAACTAACCTTAATTTTTTTTAAAGCTTAATTTTATTTAGTCAACAGAAGTTTATTTGGCTAAGTTGGTTTAGCACCAGTCCCCAGGGGCCCTCAGTTCATGAGCTTCTTCCTGTATTAACATTGGAGAGACCAGAGATCCACTCATTATCTCAGCTTGCATCACACTCCATCTACACTATGAGATGTGTATGTGTGTTTCCTCTAGCAGGTAAGTTCACACAAAGTCTAGATCTAGCTTTTTTAGGTATATACTGTATTTCAGGTATATGCTCAAGCAGGGATCCTAATTCCAGCCTCTTGCTTGGGGGGGGCATTTTGCCTCCATCACTGTGCAGGAGTAGAAGGCTCAGCCACCTTTGCTTGCTTCTGACCCAGCCAAAGCATCCTACAGTTTCATCCTATTTCCAAACTATTTTCTCTTTAATTTCTAATAGAGATGTTTGTTTAGTTTTAAGCCTAAACATGTCCTCTTAGTTCTCCCTACTTATATTTTATGCATTATTGCTTCGTCTTTGTTGTGGACACAAAATCTGACACTGTCTTAACTAGAAATTATTTACTACAGCCAAATCAAAATGACTCCCAAAGTTCCTTAAGTGTGGGGTCTACTGATAGAAGTTATTTTGTTCTAACAGGATATTTGGAATAAAGTACAGGCATATTCACTTTATTGGTCCTCACTTTATTGCACATAGCAGATATTGCATTTGTTACAAATTGAAAGTTTGTGGCAATCCTGTGCTCCTCAAGTCCATTGGCACTGTACAATTTTCCCACAGCTTGTGCTCACTTCATGTCTCTTTGTCACATTTTGATAAACTCCCAATATTTCACACTTTTTAATAATTTATGTATTTGTTATAGTAACCCCTGATCAGTGATCTTTAATATTACTATTGTAATTGTTTTGGGGTACCACAAACTGTGCCCATATAAGACAGTGAACTTAATCAATAAATGTTGTGTGTTCTGACTGCTCCACTGACTGGCCATTCCCCTGTCTCTCCCCGTCTTCAAGCTTCCCTATGTCTATTGTCTGAGACACAACAATATTCAAATTAGGCCAGTTAATAACCATACAATATCCTTTAAGTGTTCAAGTGAAAGGAAGAGTCACATGTCTCTCACTTGAAGTCAAAAACCAAAAATGATTAAACTTAATGAGGAAGGCATGTCAAGAGCCAAGACAGTCTGAAAGCCAGGCCTTTTGTGCCAAACAGCCAAGCTGTGAATGCAAAGGAAAAGTTCTGGAAAGAAATTAAATGTGCTACTCTAGTGAACACAGGACTAATAAGAAAGTGAAAGAGTCTTATGACTAATTTGGAGAAAGTTTTAGTGGTCTGAGGAGATCAAATCAGCTACAACCTTCCCTTAAGCCAAAACCTAATCCAGACCAAGGCCTTAACTCTCTTAAATTGTCTGAAAGCTAAGAGAGGTGAGGAGGCTGCAGAAGAAAAGTTGGGAACTAGCAGAAGTTGGTTCATGTAGTTTAGGGAAAGAAGCCTTTTCCATAAAATAAAAATGCACGGTGAAGCAGCAAGTGCTGATTAAGAAGCTGCAGCGATTTATCCAGATCTAGCTAGGATCACTGATGAAGGTGACTACACTAAACAGCAGTTTTCAGTGTAGACAAAACGGCCTTCTATTAGAAGAAGACACCATCTAGGGCTTTCATAGCTAAGGAGGAGAAGTTAATTCCTTCAAAGATTCAAGGGACATGCTGACAGTCTTGTCAGGGAGTCAGTCATGCACCTGGTGACTTTAAGTTTAAGCCAATGCTCATTTATCATTTGAAAAATCCTAGGGACCTTAGGAATTATGCTAAATCTACTGTGTCTGTGCTCTGTAAAATGAAACAACAAAGCCTAGATGATAGTGTATCTGTTTACAGCATGGTTTACTGAATATTTTAAGGCCACTGTTGAGACCTACTCAATTAGATTAGAAAGACAGATTTCTTTCAAAATATTACTGGTCATTAACAATACACCTTGTCAGCCAAGAACTTTGATGAAGAAGTACAAGGAGAATAATATTGTTTTCATGGACTGTATCCTATGCCAAGTGTAGCCTTACAAAATGTAATTCTTCATGATACTTGAAAATTGAAATGGATATTCTGCAGCCCATGGATCAAAGAGCAATTTCAAATTTCAAGTCTTATTATTTAAGAATTACATTTTGTAAGGCTTTACTTGCCCCAAATAGTGATTCCTCTGATGGATATGGGCAAAGTAAATTAAAAACCTTCTGAAAAGGATTCATTCTTCTAGATGCCAGTAAGAACGTTTGTTATTCATGGGAGGATGTCAAAATATCAACATTAATAAGAGTCTGAAAGAAGTTGATTCCAAACTGCTTGGATGACTTTGAAGAGGTCAAGGCTTCAGTAGAGAAAGTAACTGCAGATGTGGTAGAAATAGCAAAAGAACTAGAATTAGAAGTGAAGTCCAAAATGGGATTGAGTTGCTGTAATATCATGATCAATCCTGAAGGGATGAGGAAATGCTTCTTATGAATGAGCAAAGAGAGCAGTTTCTTGAGATGGAATCTACTCCTGTTGAAGACGCTGTTTATATCACTGAAATTACAACAAAGGATTTGGAATATTACAAAAACTTAGTTTATAAAACAGTGGTAGGCTTTGAGAGGATTATCTCTAATTTGGAAAAAGTCTTACTGTAGGTAAAATACTACCAAACAGCATGGAATGCCACACAAATGTCTTTCATGAAAGGAAGAGTCAATTGATATAGCAAACTTTATTGCCGTTTCATGTTAAGAAATTACCAAAACTACTCCAATCTTCAGCAGCCATCAATATGCGGAAAAGCCCTCCATCAGAAAAAGAGTATAACTTGCTGAAGGCTCAGATGACCACTAGCACTTTTCAGCAATAAAGTATTTTTAATTAAGGTATATATAATGTTTTAGACATAGTGCTATTGCACTTAGCATACTATAGTATGGTATAAATATAACTTTTATATGCATGAGACACCAAAAAATTTTTGTGAATTAATTTTATTGCAATATTCACTTTATTACTGGTCTGGAACTGAAAGCCCAGTATCTCTAAGGTATGTCTGTAGTTGTATAGTAAGTTATAATATTTTGTAAATCATCCTCACTCTACTTTTTCAAATTATTATTGGTTTTTACAGCAACTTAGAAGTTCAAATCTAAAATGCATCATGAGGATACCCATTGGAATTGTATTAACTATATATCAATTTATAAAGGCTTGACAATTTTAAGAAATTGCCATTCTAGAAATAGGTTATATCTCTCTATTGTGGAAATTTTATTTCCTGCTACAGAAATTTATAATGTCTGTACTGTTTTAGTTAATTTGACCCAAATATTTTTAAAAACTAGTATGAATGGATATCTTCTCTAAGTGATTAAGTTAGGGAGGCTGAGGTGGGCGTATCAACTGAGGTTAGGAGTTCAAGACCAGGCTGGCCAAAATGGCGAAACCCTATCTCTACTAAAAATACAAAAGTTACCTGAGCGTGGTGGCGTGTGCCTGTAATCCCAGCAACAAAGAAGGCTGAGGCAGAAGAAACGCTGGAACCCAGCGGGGAAGAGGTTGCAGTGAGCCGAGATTGCGCCACTGCACTCCAGCCTGAGCAACAGAGCAAGACTCCGTCTCAAAAAAAAAAAAAAAAAAAAAGAAGAAGAAGAAGATAGCTACTCATCTTTGTGTATATAATTTTTATAAAAGAACCATTGTAATTTTTCTAATTCTAAAATATTTTACTAGAATCTCTTTTAATGGAATCAGATGATAATTGTATAATGTAGAGCTAAAAATCAGAATGGAAAAATCATACTTTTCCAATATTTATACCATGTGTTAAATTTTCACATTGTTTATTAAATATAACTTCTACAATGGTAAATAATATTTAGTCATAAAAGTGTTACTGTTATAGCCCTAATTTTAATAGTAGCTTTAACATTTCAAAATTTATATATTTGCTCTTAATTTTTGTTTGAGAAAGATTATTTTAAGTAGTTTTCTTCTATTCATGTTTAAAGTAGAGCTTCAATTAGAAATGGTTGTTGAATTTCATCAATGTTATCTCAGCATCTATTGATGCAAACATATTGTTTACTTCTTTGTCACATTTATGTCATCAATTATTCTAGTATTCGCTGTAGTGGTAACCATATGCAGTTTCATACTTGGTCATTGTGAATTAGTATTTTTAATACACTTCTGGATTTGCTTTGCTATTATTTTATAAAGCCTATTTGCTCTATCTCTATTAAGAGATCTCCACAGTATCTATCCGACTATGGCATTAAGGTTATCTAGGAATCCTAATTAGAATTATGGCATTTTCCATATTTTTCTACAACTTAGACTAAACAACATAGGGAATACTGTTTTTAAAATTTGAACATAATTTACCTTTAAGACTATGTTTATCTTTATTTTTCAGCCCTGTTGTGGTTATTATTCTCTCACCGTTTCTTCCATTACTTGCAGCAGTCTTGTTTATTCTACCAAGAAATACCCATTTTATTTCAAATGTGCTCCATAAATTTTCTCAAAATAGTCTCCTATGATTCATAAGTTTTTTTCTTGCAAATACATGTTAATCAATTTTTAAGTATTCCAAGGACACAAGAAAATTCTCTTTCTGAAATATATATGTATCTATGTATATCTATTAAAATAAAATTATCAAGTATATTATTTACCTAACTCTCCTTGTCAACTTGATATGTCAAATTCTGCAAGAACATTAATAAGAGGTATTTTATTATCAACTACTATAAATTAATTTTTTATACATGCTTCTCTGTGTTCTTAGGCATTTATAGATTTGTCTGGTACATTGTTTGGTGCATAAAGTTTTATGGCTATAGATTATTCTCAGCTCTCACCTTTTATTATTTTATAGTAAAAATCTTTGTCCTGTTTAATGACATTGTCCTTGGAGTCGGTTCTGTCTTATATTAATAGGGCCACTTTTGCTTTCATTTTGTTTATATTTGCCTGAAATATCTTTGCCCATATCTTTGTATTCAAACTTTCTTTTCCATCAGTTCTACTTAACGGAAGTTCATAATCTAAACTTTATGCCTAATCTTTCCTTCTCAGTTTTTTGAGTCCTCTTAGACTAATCATTTTTCTTTTCCTATTCAAATGGATTAAAAAGTAAAACTCCAACAAAATTCAGGCTTATATTGATACAAGAGATAAATTTAAAAGAAAACATAGAAAACTGTGTGCCCCTTGGCACCTAAAAAGGATAGACAGTAAGGTCTCTCAAACTTGGTGGACCAGTAAGCAGTGGGAGGCAACTGGGTTAAAAACCATCCCTCTTCTCTGAGGTATGAAAATTAAGCCTGACTGTAGACAAACTCTCTGATTACCTTATGTTTAAAAACTCATGTAAGTTTTTCTAGAGATTCCATACTCTTATTTTCTCACCTATAAAACATAGCCTGGGAATTCTATTTCTTCTTGTTCAGCCCACTTCTAGCCACATCTAAACTGAGATTCCCAGTCCCTGGAGAAGCATCTTTCATCTTGGTACAAAAGCAGGCCTATAATTTTCAGAGAACAATGTTCTAGATGTGATCTGGTATCAGATTTATTAACTTATTTTTTTTTCCTTTTTGGATAAAACCTTTAGGCAAAAACATAATTCAACCTGGGAATTAAATCAGTAATCATCTGATGCAAAATCCCCAGGAAACTTCCAAGTTGTCCTTTAGCTTGTTATCATAAATTTTTTTGGAGGGGAAGGAATCATAATGCTGAGAGCAAACTTTTTCCCTACTTCTAATGGGCCCTTCCTTGTGGAGGAAGATCCATTATATGTTTAAACATGTGGTCAATCCTTACTTCCTCGCTCCTTTCAAGGGGAAGAGGTGAGTTTAGGAGAGGACAATGGGCATGTCTATCTCAGTTGCTTCTGCTTTCTCCTCTTAGAAAGCAACAGAGATGGCCGGAAACGGTGGCTCACACCTGTAATCCCAGCACTTCGGGAGGCTGAGGTGGGCAGATCATGAGATCAGGAGATCGAGACCATCCTGGCCAACATGATGAAACCCTATCTCTACTAAAACATAAAAAAATTAGCTGGGTGTGGTGGCACGTGGCCTGTAGTCCCAGCTACTTGGGAGGCTAAGGCAGGGGAATCACTTGAATCCAGAAGATGGAGGTTTCAGTGAACGGAGATCACACCACTGCACTCCAGTCTGTTGGCAGAGCAAGACTCCATCTCAACAAAAAAAAAAGAAAAGAAAAGAAAAGAAAAGAAGCAAGCAAGCAACAGAGATAAAACAGCTTACATTGTGCGTTCTTCGTTTGTGCTTCATGTTCTAAAGGTTTAGGCCTGTCCCTGCAAAGTATAGCAGTTTGGTACATAGAGGTAATTTTACTTCAGAAAAATGAAACATTGGGTTAAAAACAGATTTGGTAAAGAAGTGGAAATTGAAAAATGCAATACCGCTAAAAGTCTAGTTGAAACTTGATGGTTTGCAACAGTTTAAATTGTTCTATGTGGATGGTTTTTGAAGTTAACTAGTAACTCCATACCCAGGAAGATTTTAAGTTCTAGGTCACCTATGATATTTTCATGGAAAAACCTCTTTCCTGGAGTATTGTAATTTAGTACTAGGAGTTCTGGGATCCGTTTCCATGTTAAAACCGACTTTGCCTACTGATTACTGGATGGTTTGAATGATTTGCTGGCCTTACACAACTATGCTGAGCCTTTGCAAATTCTAGGAGGTCTTAGGAGTCTCAACAAGAAAAATTCAGCCATAGTAGGGTCTTACCAGCGTTACAAAGACAGATCAATCAGAATCAGCAAAAGCTCAAACTTCAGATGATGTAGGTTCTAAAGAACAGGCTTCTGCAGCTTTCCCTTGGTCTATGTTGGTTCAGTATTTGCTGAGCTGGTTTGGGGCAAGGACTGCATTTTTAAAAAGGAGTCTTTCATTTTGCAGCCATCTTAGAAATTAGGAGGCAGGGCTGGGCGCCGTGGCTCACGCCTGTAATCCCAGCACTTTGGGAGATCGAGGTGGGTGGATCACAAGGTCAGGAGATCAAGACCATCCTGGCTAACACGGTGAAACCCCGTCTCTACTAAAAATACAAAAAAATTAGCCGGGCGTGGTGGCGGGTGCCTGCAGTCCCAGCTACTCGGGAGGCTGAGGCAGGAGAATGGCCTGAACCTGGGAGGCAGAGCTTGCAGTGAGCCACTGCACTCCAGCCTGGGCGACAGAGCAAGACTCCATCTCAACAACAACAACAACAACAAACAAAAATAAATAAATAAATAGAGATTAGGAGGCAGAACATAAATTTATTTTTTTCAGATTTTTTTAGGCTGGTCTTCTAACAACTAAGATCCATTTCTCCTAAAAATAACTAATCTGCAAACACATAAGCCACTCCATTTATGTTGTTTTTCATGTTTTTTAAAACTGCATTCACTTCCAAAGGAGTAATCTGAGAAAGGCCTAAATTCTTCAACTCAGGTGACTTTTATGAGCTCTTAAAGGTTGCTTTCCCTGCATGTTTCCAACTTGGCTCAGTATATTTATACATGTTCTAACTATGGATTTTAGCTAATTCACTCATAATAAGAGAGAGATTTTATGAATCAACAAAAAGTAAAGGGAGCCCACATCAGAAATAGAATGTGCCATTTTCTCTGCTTGGAGCAAGAAAACAAACTCAGTTTATTACAATACAAAGACTTAAACAGCAATTCAAAAAGCTTGTTCTTAAAATACTGTCTGAGAAGTCATATTTGCACATAAAATAAAAGAAGTGGAAGGCATTAACAAAGGTGTGAAAGTATAGATCAGCTTTGCTTTTATACCAAGAGTGGTAAAGGGTGAAAACTAAAGAAAGAAAGAAAAAATTATTAAGTTCAGGGTTAAAACAGAGATTTCCCTAGGAGAAAGGGTCACATATTAAGAGAAAACCAGGTAGACATGAAGATTAGTTTCTATCTTAGAGATCATGATATGCAAATAGAAAAAGAAAACAATATACTCACTTCTAACTTCTCTTAAAATATGTCTGGGAAAGGGGGAAATTTGGTTGCCATTAAATGAGTAAAAGTTGTAGGGAACTAGAAAAATTTATTAATTGGCTTCTCAAAAGAAAAGCCATATCTGAAATAATCTCCAGCAGTGGCCAGAGTCTAAGAAAGGATTCATGGTAGCTTCTCAAAGACATGAAGAGATAATTTAGAGTAATAGCAATTGAGGAGCTACACTGTAGAACTGAATGTGGCTTTACAAAGTGGTTGCAAGATTGGAAATGGGAAGACCAAAGAGATCAGTGGAAAACAAAAGAAAAATCAACACCATCAACAAAGCATAAGGGAGTTTCAAAGTGATAGAACCATAATAAAATGAGCATATGAATATTTACTGTGCCTTAGATTAAGACCTTAAGGTCAACAGAGGAAAGGTGAAATATAGAACAAGAGAGCAGGCAGGACAATCACAGATTACATTCAGGCCTGGGCTGAATGTTTCTCAGGGCAGTGTATTTCCTGTGTGGGATTATCCAATTCAAATAAAAGAAGAGCTAAGCGTGTAGGCATGCGCCTGTAGTCCCTGCTTCTCACGAGACTGAGGCAGGAGGATCACTTGAGGCCAAGAGTTCTATGCTGTTGTGTGCTATTATTGCATGCATGAATAGCCACTGCACTTCAGCCTGGACAGCATAGTGAGATACCCATTACTAAAAGGAGTAATAAGAGTTTTTTTTTTTTTTAAAGGAGCACAGGATTTTGTCAAACTATGAATGCTTTTGTCAGACCCCAAATTTCTGAATATCCTTTTCCTCACTAAAAGAGAATGCAAAACAAAATTTAGAGGATGATATTAGAAAATCACATATCTGGGCCATAAAGCAAAATAAAAAAAACAAAGCATGAATGCAGAGAATGCTAGTGTTATGGTTTGAAAGTGTCTCTTTCAAATTCAGGTGTTGCCAATGTGATAATGTTAAGGGGCAGGGCTTTAAGAGGTGATTAGGTCACGAGGGTTCTAGCTCACTGGGAGTAGGTGCCTTTATATAAGGGCCTGCTCTTCCACCTTCTGCTGTGTGAGGATGCAGCAAGAAGGCTCTCGTGAGATGCTGGTGTCTTGATCTTGAGTTCCCTCCAGAACTGTGAGAAATGATTTTTTTTAAATTAATTATCCCGTCTCAGGTATTCTGTTAATTGTAGTAGAAATGGACTAGCCAGCAAATTATACTGGCCCGACATGTAATCAAGGAAAGAGAGAGATAAACATCAATTTAAGAAGCAGGTTAGGTTACAAGAAACTACTGAGTCTTCTTGAAAGTGGTATAGGCAGGTGAAGGGGTGAAAGATAAAATACTACCTACTGTGTACAAAGTACACTATTCAGGTGATGGGTACACTAAAAGCCCAGATTTCACCATTATACAATATATCCATGAAATAGAACTGCACTTGTGCCCCCAAAATTTATAAAAATAACGTAGTATAGAAGTAGTAGAGGTAAATGGGCCATCGTATCACATCACTTTAGGAAATAAGTAGAAATAAATGCTAATCCATACCTAGTGTGTTCAAAAATTATAGAAAGCTAGTGTCTTGAAAAACAAACTCCAGTGGCATAGATCTTCACTAGTTTCTCACAGCAACAACAACCTCGGTTGATTAATGTGGAGAAGGTTATTCTCTAGCGGAAACAAATGTGGTGAGGAGTGAGAATACTTCCCTAAGAAGCAGGTTGCATACGAGTGAGTCTCAATCCTGACAGCATACTGGAATCACCTGGAGAGGCTTTTCAAACTACTGCATTCACAGACATACTTCAGAGATTCTGACTTAATTAATTTGGGGTAGAGCCTAGTCATTAGTACTTTTAAAAGCTCTCCAGGTGAGTCTAATGTGCAGCCATCGTTAAGAACTACTGTTGTACAAGCATCAGCAAATGACTCTCAACCCTGGAGGTGTGTCAGACTCTCATAGAAAGCTGCTAAAATAAATCCAAGCTTGTGCCCAAAGCCAGAGGGTGAGGTCTGGATACCAATATTTTTGCACAGCTTCCCCCAGTGATTCTAAATCACAGCCAGAATGGATGAGCAAGGGCTCAAGCAATCCACAGCAAGAGGCATTGGCGGCAGTGATTGGTCACAGGCTAAAAAATGCCTGTGATTTATCTCTGTATTTAAATACTGAGATGCCAGAAACACAAGGCTCAAATGGAAAATGGAAATACAAAGCTTTTCAATATGGAAGAAAGTCACTTTGATTAAAACCTAGATGGAAAATTCTAAGACTGGAAAGTTCTAACTTATGAAAAAATTCTACAATATTTCAAATCCTATTCTTTGAGAGAAGAGACAGTTTATATGCGATTTCCCCCTAAATATAGTGCCTTTGACCCAGAAGCTAATATGAATGTTATATTTTCCCTCATTTTCTTATTTTCATATTTATTCACTGTGGCTAGTATATAGAAATACAATTGATTTTGTATAATAACCTTGAATTCAATGAGCATTCTAGATGGATTGATTTTCAGTTGTTGATGCTATGTTCAAAATTATCTGTGCAAAATGACACTTTATTCCTTTTCCATCTATTAATTTATCGTGACTTTTTGTACTGGCTGAGACCTCTAGCAAAAATATTGATTAGAAGTGTTGGTAATATTTTTTAATAAGTTTTAATTAATTTATTTTTTTTGAGACAGCGTTTCGCTCTTGTTGCCCAGGCTTGAGTGCAATGGTGCCATGTCGGCTCACCGCAACCTCCACCTCCCAGGTTAAAGCAATTCTCCTGGCTTAGCCTCTCAAGTAGCTGGGATTACAGGTGTCTGCCACAACGCCTGGCTAATTTTTGTATTTTTAGTAGAGATGAGATTTCACCATGTTGGCCAGGCTGGTCTCAAACTCCTGACCTCATGATCCACCCACTTCGGCTTCCCAAAGTGCTGGGATTACAGGCGTAAGCCACTGCGCCCAGCCTTTTCATCCCTTCTATAAGGGCATTTATTTATGGTTCCTCTCTTCCCTCGCCGACCTCCTCAGATAATAGCACCAAGTGTTTATTAGTTCCATTTAAATTATTTTCTTATTTCTATTTTTTTGTTTGTTTTGCTATTCTTTTCCTTATTTTTTGAGATGTGTAACATCACTGATATGCAATCTTTATTTTCTTCAAATACATTTAATTCTATACATTCCCCTTAATGTTTCAGTATGCTACATTTATTACACAATTAGATAGGTTTGTCAGAGTTTGAATTTCTTCCTGGGATCCCCATTTCAATCTCCTAAATGATTTTTAAAAGTTTAACTTTTTATGTTGTAAAATCTATGTGTCTGATAAATGCATAATGCCATTTATACACCATTACGGGATTTTACAGAATAGTTCCGCCTCCCTAAAAAGACTCCTGTGTTTCACCTATTCAACCCTACCCCCTCCTCCGAACCCTTGTCTGCTACTGATCTTTTTGTTTCTATTGATTTGCCTCTTTCAGAATATCATGTAGTTTAAACCATAAAGTATGTAGCCCTTTCAGACTGACTTTTTTTCACTTACCAACTTGCATTTAAGGTTTATTCATATTTTTCTGTGGCTTGATGGCTCTTTTTTGTTTTAATCACTGAATAATATTTGATTACATGGATGTACCATGACATTTTGTTTCTGTTCACCTATTGAAGGACAACTTGATTGCTTCCAGTTTCCAATTATGAATAAAGCCTCTATAAACATTTATGTACAGTTTTTATGTGTACAAAAGTTTCATATCAGTTGGGTAAATATGTATAAGCACAAAAGTGAGATCTTATATTAAAAATAAACTGCCAAACTGTTTTCTAAGGTGACTGTGCCATTAGAAGATAGTTCCCACTATAAATGAGTGAAAAGTTCTCTTTCTCCTCTACCTCTCAAGCATTTGCTTTTGTCAGTTAAAAAAATGTTCAGTCCTTCTAGTAGGCTAATATAGTAGTATCTCATTGTTACTTTAATTTGTAATTCCTTCATGACAAATATTAGAAACTTTCATAATTTTCTACCATCTATATATCTTCTAGAGATTTTGTTTAGATCTTTTGCCCATTTTTTAAATCAGGTTGTCTTCTTAATGGTAAGTTTTAAAGGTTTTTGTATATTTTGAATACAAATTCTTTATCAGCTGTAGGATTTATAAATACTTTTTTTCCGGTCCATGGCTTGTCTTTTCATTCACTTAAAAGTATCTTTCACTGAAAGGGGGTTTTAAATATTAACACATCAATTTTTTTCTTTCATGGACTGTTCTTTTCATGTTGTGTCTAAAAACTGATGCTCAAATTCAAAGTTCCCTAGATATTTTCTTATGTTTTCTTCTAGAAGTTTTTTAGGTTTCCAAGTTTTAGCATTTAGGTTTATGGTCCAATTTGAGTTAATCTTTGCAGAGGTGGTAAGGCTTGTGTGTAGGATTACATTTTGCATATGGATTTCCAATTGTTCCAGCTTCATTTGCTTAAAAACTATCCTTTATGAATTGAATTGTCTTGGCTACTTCATCAAGGATCAATAAATTATAACTGTGGGTGTCCTTTTCTGGACTCCTTGTTCTGTTCCATTTATCTATGTTTATCCTTTCTCCAATACCATGATGTCTAGTTTACAGTTGGCTATGCAGTAAAGTTGAAGTAGGTTATGTCCCCAAGTTTTGTTGTTCTTTGGTGTTGTTAACTATTGTAGACTTCAGCTCTGTTTGTCAGTATCTACAAAATAGTTGCTGGGATTTTTATTGGGCTTGCATTGAATGTGTCACATATAGATTCTGTACATGCTTTGTTAGGTTCATCACAGTGTTTCAATTGGTTTTACGCTAACAATATTGGTATTGTTTTTAAACTTCAAATTCCAATTGTTTGTAACAATTGTTTGTATGTAGGAAAGTAATCGACATTTGTCTATTGGCCTTACATGCTGAAACTTTGCTATAATCTCTTATTCCAGAAGTATTATTTGTCAGTTATTTGAGGTTTTCTATATAGACAAGCATTTTTGTCAATTATTTGAGGTTTTCTATATAGACAAGTATTAAGTTAACTGTACTTTTTTTTGTACATGTTCTCTATTTGAAGAAGTTCCCCCCTTTTCCTAATTGGCTAAGACTGTTTTTCATGAACAGGTTTGAATTTGTCAAGCGTTGTTTTTCTGTGTCAAATGATTGTAATTGTACAGTTTTTCTTTTTAGTTTGTTGATATGATGGATTATGTTATTTTATTTTCAAATGTTGAACTAGCCCTGAATACCTGGAATAAATCTCATTTGGTCATGGTGTATAATTCTTTTTATGCTTTGTTAGATTTAATTTGCTGATGTGTTAAGAATTTTTGTATCTGTTCTTCACAAGCTGGCAGGAAGAAGTGCCAAGGGAAGAAGGAAGAGCTCCCTAAAAAATGACCAGATCTTGTGAAAACTCATTCACTATCACAAGAAAAGCGTGGGGGAAACCGCCACATGATACGGTTACCTCCCACTTAGTTTCTCTGCTCACATGTGGGGATTACGGGGATAATGGGGATTGCAATTCAAGATTAGATTTGGGTGGGAAAAGCCTGACTATATCAGGGTGTGTTCCTTATATACCTATTTTTTTGAACAATATTGTGGAAAACTATAATTTCTTAAATGTTTTGTGGAATTCACCAGTGAAGTCTGGGACTGTAGCTTTCTTTTTTGGAAGATATTAATTATTCAAATTATTTAATCAATATATACCTATTCAGATTATCTGTTTCTTCTTCTGAGGATTTTGTAGTTTTTATGTTTCAAGGTGTTGATTAATTTTATCAAAGTTATCAAATTTGTTGGCATACAGTTGTTTGTAGTATTCCTTGATTATCCTTCTAATACCCATGAGATGACCCTTCTTTTATTTCTGACATTGGTAATTTTTATTTTCTCTTTTTTTTTCTTGATTAAAGTACCTACAGGTTTATCAATTGTATCAATCCCTTCAAAAAAGAGGCTTTAATTTTTTATTTTCTCTATTTTACTGATTTTAATTAGGTTAATTTCTCCTCTATTTTTTATTTCTTCCGCTTGCTTTATGTTTAAATTGTTTTCTGTTCTCTATTTTCCTAATATGGAACTTATATTATTAACTTTAGGTCTTTCTTCTAATATGTATATTATATATTTCCCTTTATTCATTGCTTGCTGCATTTCACAATTTTTGATAAGTTGTATTTTCATTTAATTCAAAACACTTTTTAATTTCTTTTGATGCTTCTTTGACCAAAGTGGTATTTAGAAATATGTTGAATCTATATTCTTACTGATATTTTGCCTCTTTGATTTAGTAATTACTGATAAAGGAGGGCTGAAGTCTCTATAATAGTGGATTTATACAAAAACTTAAGATTTTTTATCTCTTCTTGGGTAATTAACCACATTATCATTATATAATACCCTATTTATAACCAATAGTTTCCTTGCTTGAACTCTGCCTTGTCTGAAATTTATATAATTACTCCAGCTTTCTTTTGATTAATATTAACATGATTTATCTTTTAACTTAATTGTTTACATTTAAAGTAGTTTCTTATAGATAATATGTTTGGGTCTTGTTGGTTCCCCCCCCCCATTCTGACAATCTATTTTTTAATTGATTTATTTAAGTGACTCACATATGAAGTGATTATTGATACAGCTGAATTAATATCTTGCTATTATTTTAACATGTCCCTTAAAGTTAATATGTTGAAAACTCGATCCCCAATCTATCGGTGTTGGGAGGTAGGTCCTGTTGGGAGCTCCGTGAAGCCTAATGAGAGATGTTTGGATGCTGTGAGCACCTCTCTTATGAGTGAATTAATGCTTTTATTACAAGAGTAGATTTGTTATAGCAGGAGTAAGTCTCTTATATAAAGAATGAGTTCAGTCCCCTTTTGCTCTGTTTGCCCTCCCGCCATGGGACGGTGCAGCAAGAAGGCCCTCAGAAGATGCTGGCCCCTCAATCTTGAGCTTCCCAGCCTCAAGAACCATGAGTCAATAAATTACAGTTCTTTATAAGTTAACCAGTCTGTGTTATTGTTGTAGCAACTCAAAAGGACTAAGACATATTTATTATATTTGTAACTATTTTCTATTTGTTGCTTTTCTTTTTCCTTTATTCTTCCCCTTCTTTTCTACTTTTAAATGAATATTTTATTATTTCAATCTCTCTCCTGTCTTGCTATTCAATTATACCTTTTAAGATTTGAGTTGTTGCCTTAAAATTTTGAAGTATAATCACAACTAATCTGGATCCACTTTTAAATAGCAATGTATCCCTTCATGTGTAATGAAGGTACTTTATACCAAGTACTTTATTACAAGGTACTTTGAGTTGAAATACGGAATTCAACTCAAATTTCTGCCCCAAATTTGTTAAAGTCCTAATCCTTTTTTTCTCTTTTTAAAAAATCTTATTCCTTTTTTCCTGTGCCTTTTAGTTCAAAAAGTTTCTGGTGACATGTCTACAAGCTCATTAATTTTCTCCCCATCCCCATTTTCATCATACCCAGTCTACCAGTAGATACATTGAAGGTGTGAACCCTGAAAATCTAAGACAGGTCTCAGTTAATTTCGAAAGTTTATTTTGCCAAGGTTGAGGACATGTGCCCATGACACAGTCTCAGGAGGTCCCAATGACATGTACTCAAGGTGGTCAGAGCACATTTTGTTGTTATACATTTTAGAGAGACATGAGATATTAACATATCTTGGCTTGGTATGGAAAGGCAGGACAACTCAAAATGGGAGGAGGCTTCCAAGTCATAGGTCTGTAAGAGACAAATGGTTGAATTCTTTTGATTTTCTGATTAGCCTCTCCAAAGGAGGAAATCAGATATGCATTTATCTCATTGAACAGAGTGGTGACTTTGAATAGAATGGGAAGCAAGTTTATCCTAAGTAGCTTCCAGGCTGACTTTTCCCTTAAGCTTAGTCATGTTGGGGACCCAAGATATATTCCCTTCACATTGCTCCCTCAACCCCCACCACCTTTTGTAAAATCTTCTGGAGAAAGTTTTTTTAGAAGAAAATGAGTCTCTGGTTTTAGGTTGTGTCTGATTTCTCATGGCTAGGATGGTTTATTCCTAAACAGGTAGATCTTGAGTTATTAGGAAAGCTCATTTTTAAAAGGTTGTGAAGTCTCATGTCCTACGAAGAGAAAATAGGGGGAGCAAGGGAGGAAAACAACAAACTAAAGAACAATCCTGGAAAACTGATATAGGCCACATTACTCTGAAGTTCATACATCAGTAGGTACGTATGAAAGTGACTTACGTACATAAATAGGTTATTTTCTTCTAAATTTGTCTAGCTTCAGTTAACAGGGCATTATGAAAGCACAGCTTATTTTTCATTGACTCCAAATTTTAAAAACTGGAAAAAAAAATTGAAAACACTATTTTGAAGACTGGTAGGTAAAAAATTTAGGATCTTGTCCAAACTGTAGAAAATAAAATTTAAACACGTTAGGTTAGACTGAATCTAGCAAAAGGTGTACTATAGTTTTTGAAACATAATTTTTCTCTCTCTGGTTTCCCATTTTCACTAAAGACAAACCATGACAGAACTGGTTTGCTTTATCATACTTGGCCTAATTATGTATATACAGTGCAGCAAGAATAATTATTTTTTACATAGGCTTTTAAATTGGCTTTGATGAAACTTTGTTCCATACCACAAATCTCAGGTAATACTTTGTTAAACCCAGCCCAGCCCTGAATTTGTACCATCAAATACCTATGAGTTGGGTGAATTTCTCTCCTCTTGAGGTTCTTAGATAAATTTGGGGCTCCTGGGCCTGTCAGAAAGTGACACTCTTTACTTACCACAGGACAGGAACTCAGTACAGGGACTGTGTAGACAAAGGTATGAAGCCAGTTTTTCCAAGGGGCTTTTATTGGCTCTGTAAGTCAAGTTTGATGCCTAAAAGGAAAGCACACCATTCCAGTTAAAGTCTTGGTAAAATAACCACTTTCTCCGATTGTATCCTGTTATAAATGAAAACAGATTCTTATTGCACTGATGCAAATAACTGTATTGTCATAACAGAATACAGTTTCCAAATTCTATAAAAATCAAATAGAAACAAATAAATGCTCCAAATTTTGTTCACAGGAGTATACTCCATTTTTAAAATGTGTAAATAGCTTTTAAAAAGGTTTTCTTGACTCTGAAAAACAAAACAAAGGATCAGCAACATTTTAATCAAAAAGTTACAAAAATTACTTCAGACTCTTATTAATCTATGCAGTTAATTTCTGTTCTGCTTGATATTCATGAATATTTCAGCTATCCATGGTTCCTAAGGTTTTTCCACTATTCTGATGTCACAATCTCCAAAGTTATCAGAAATTTGCATTCAATAGCACCTGTTAGAGTTTTATAGCTGATTATAAAACCACCTTCTAAAGAGGTCTAAAACACGATAACAATTGTCCATGGATGACAAAAAGTTTCAGGGCAGTCAAAGACACAAGTGACAAGGAAATTTATTACCTCTGTGGGACACAATACTTTAACATAACAACTACAATAATTACTAATAATGTACATTAAGTCATATCATAATTATAGGCATTTCCCATAATTCTGGAACACATATCAATAACATTTATACAAAAACAGCCCAAAGAAAAACCAAACACCATCTTACATTTGATAATTCTTCTTGTATAATTTTTATACAAAATAAGCCAAATATGTCATTTTTGGAGTTTAGGGAACCTATTAATATCTTAAAGGATTAGGTCAGAAAAATGCATACTTTATAATTTGACTTTGAAAGTTTGTCAAATATTAAACATTAAAGGTTACAAAATATTAAAGGTTACAAAAAGGATCACAGGCCATTGTATAATGTCATTCATTTAACCAAAGTGACAACACAATTTCAAAAAAAGGCAAAAACCTTCATTCTCTGAGAGAGGACACTTAATTTTCTAAACAATAAGCCCTAATAAAAACAGCAAGAAGCCAATTAAATTTGTTTTCTAAAATTTTATGAACAACATGAAATTTTTATCTTGATCGTCAGATACAACTTCCATAAGCCTTTATCACCTTTAATAAGGAGTTGGTTAATGCCTCCAGAAAACCTTGTTAATCTGACACAGGGGCCCATATACTGGTGTTGTATCAGTGTGTCTTTGACATTAATGATTAATTTATAGAGAAAAAACTTATTTTCTCTCTCTGAATCAGCCCTTACAATTTCACACACCTACCTCTTCTGCAATAGTCCCTGGGCCTTGAAGAGTTGAATAGCTTCAATTTCTGAACCTGTAACTCAGAAATGCAGTTTATTTTGATTGACATCCTCTACTGGACCTGAAGATGAATCTTTGTTTTTAGTGTTTAAGATTTAGCAGGACTTATTGTTCTTTTTAGACCCAAAAGTTAAAGCCCTTTAACTCAATGTAACAAAGACTTTAAAAGTGTATACAGGAAGATACAAGAATTTAATAACCTTAATTTAAAAAATTTACATCTCGGTTTTTCCTAAGCAAACCAAACTTAATAATAATGGCATAGGAATTCTTTCAATAAAGGTAAAATCTGTTAGGCCAGTTACCAAAAGGCAAAATTAAAAAATTTCTGAGGTGCACAGCATATTATGTTGGAAGAAAACATTTCCTTTAGACCTTTAAGTAAACATTGTTAGCATCAGGCCACAAATAACAGAACTCAAGGAGGAAAAAGAAAAAAACTCATACGAACTAAAAATGAGTTGAAGGAGAGTGTTACTGTTTCACACCTTTTAAAAGGGGAGAGAAAACCAAAATCAACAAAATGTAATAAAAGTTGAACTTTGGATTAAAAAAGTATTTTAAAAGTAAAATCTCTTATAATCTATTAAGAGTAAATTAAACCCCTTAAGAAAATTGCATTGTTCTAATTCTTTAGCGTGTGTGTTTTTTAAACATTAAACCAAATCTCCAGAAAGACAATTATAATTTCCCTTTAATCATAGACAACTTGATCATATAAGAGTTTTTGGTTTTTTTAAATAAATCCTTTTATTGTGACTTTTATAGACTGTTTATGACATGCTTGGACTTTCAGGTTTGTCCTGAACATCCATCCTTCCGTCTTAAACAACCAGTCATTTTATTCTAGGAATGAATTTACCACACAATAGTCTTTCTTACATGAAATTATTTCTCTTTAAGCTCTTTACCACAGAAAACCCTCTTTTTGTAACTTTTTTTACGTCTCTTTTATTTCCTGGTTCTTTTTACCTTGTTTTATACATGACTTTTAAATAAGCTTTGAATTAGACAAAAATTGCTTACTTTTTTTAAAAGGACACACTTTTTTTCCTTATGGAAAGAATGTTTTCCTTCAAATATATCTTTATTGAAAAATACCCAAATGATGAAATATTTATTATTTAATTTAATATAACTTTAGAGTCTAAATTATGACAAGTTTGTCTACAAATATTTATCCTATTTACCTAATTATTTTAATTGTTTGCCTAGATTATTTTCAAAAACCACTGTGACTGTCATTATTTGAAGTATGAAACTGCCATTGCAAAATTATAACTGAGACTGTGAAAAATATTCGACCTAACTGACTCCATCTTTTAACCTCCAAGCTGTCCTTGTTCATTCCTGGGCATAGGCTGAACTAACTTGGGGAGAAACTTAGTTTATAGTTTAGCTTTGAAGAAAAGATAAGGATCCTTTCCCAAAACAAATTTTTCTGTTTGTTGACTAGACGACTTAGAGCCACGAGATTAAAAGTTATGGCAATCTTACTAAATTTCAAATGTAGCTATTTTTATTAAACCAATATCAATTTCTTATTTATTAAAGATTACACAAGCAGAGATCATTCTGTCTTCAGCTGGGTCTAAAGTTTTGTACCCCATATGCCAAATTTTGACACCTTAAAGTATTTGGCAGTGTTAAGTATGAAATTGTTTGATTAATAAATGTAAACAAAAATGTATGCTGGAAATTCTTAAGACATTTCTAATATTATTTTACTAATAATTTTAAAGCTAGCTTATTAAAGATTTTACTTAAGTTGCATAAACTTGAGCAAGAATTTGAGTAGCCTTTTCCTGAAGTATTTGATTCAAGTGCTTTTACAAAGCCAATTAATTAGAGCTCTTTCATATATTTTCAGTAGTGAAACATTGTGTACACAACACATAAATATATACATGTATTAGACATGCTGATGGAAGTACATCTTACAGACTTATAAATATCTTTTTTTTTCCTATCTTAGACTTTCAGTTCTTGATTACCTGTTTCACAACCCTGGGCAGTTGTCAGCTAAATAGTCTTAAATTTACATATTAGATGAACAACTCAGGTGAGTGAAAATCAAATAGAAAAATTTACATCATCAGGTACAAAGAAAAAAAAGTCTAGCGCTGCTACAGGGAGATTAAAGATGGATGAAAAATCAAACATAAAATTACAGAAATCTATCATAGGATTGTATAAGGAGACCAATTTTATTTATATAGGGACTACTTATCTTGTGACTGGATCTCTGAGCTCTGGCCAGAGTCCACACTGAATCCCGAGTCTTTGAAAAGGGAGAATTATTATGAGGTTAGACTGTGATGCTGCTACAGTGCACTTAAAAAATTGTTTTTAAACAAATACATTTCTAAGTGTCTAAACCATACTCTTCCTTAAAAACCCAAGAGTAACCTTTGTTGCAGTAACTATTTTAGTCAAAAAACAAAACAAAACAGGTAACACAATACAAAAGTAGGCAGTTTAAGATCTGAGACGAACTTCTCTGCTTACATGTTTGGGTTTCCATAAGGAAAAACAGTGTTTTTTTTTTTCTCCGAAGAGAGTCTGGCACCTTATCCATTTTCTTTAAGGAACCCTGGCTATTATAAACTATTTTAGGTCCCCCATGCAGCAAAGGGTGCAAGAGAAAGGAGAGACAGCAGAAGTAAATGAAGAAAACAGAGTTCAGTCAACTGAGAAGAAGAAAAACTTTTGCTCAAGAAAAAGACAGGTCTTAGGAGAAAAACAAAAACATGAAGACATTTTAAATACAAACACATGCATATACATTTATACACACACATCTTGGAGGTTAGCTTTTAATTAAGCTGACTTTTAACCATTGAGCTCATTTAAAAATATTTTTAAATATCATTGCCATATTTCAGCCAGGACAAACTGTGCTATTTTAGGAGTATAGCCATTGCTCTTTCAGTTTGATCCGGCTAGCAAAAAGGTGGCCTTGTTATGTAAGTAAATCCCCTTAGTAGTTAAGATCAAAAACCAACCTACCTTCCTTCTTTCCTTCCTTCCTTTTTTTTTTTTTTTTTTCCCCTCTCCCCCACCCCACCACCTTCTTTGTGTGTGTGTTGGGGGAATTTAGCCCCTTCAGAGCCCTCCTCCATAATTTGGAACTTCCTTTGGCTTTGTTAAAGTCAGATAGAGTTGATCAAACCCAATGAGAAAAAGACTAAAACAACAACAAAAACAGAAACAAAGAACAACGACAAAAATCAGTTAAGCCAATGGGAACACATGGACACAGGGATGGTAATATCACATACTGGGGCCTGTCAGGCTATGGGGAGCAAGGGGAAGGAGAGCATTAAGACAAATACCTAATGCATGCAGAGCTTAAAACCTAGATGATGGGTTGGTAGGTGCAGTAAACCACCATGGCACATGTATACCTACGTAACAAACCTACCTGTTCTATAAATGTATCCCAGAACTTATTGGGGGAACCTGCCTCCAATATTTCAATGTAGGTTCTTTCTATTTTTCCGTAAGTGTCAGCTGGCTGAGAAATAAAGAGAAAGAGTACAAAGAGAGGAATTTTACAGCTGGGCGGCCGGGGGTGACATCGCATATCAGTAGGACCATGATGCCCGCCTGAGTCTCAGACCAGCAAGTTTTTATTAAGCGTTTCAAAAGGGGAGAGTGTGTAAGAACAGGGAGTAGGTACAAAGATCACATGCTTCAAAGGGCAAAAAGCAGAACTAATAAGGGTGTAACAAAGATCACGTGCTTCTGAGGGAACAGGACAAAGGCAAAAAGGAGAACCACTGATAAGGGTCTACATTCAGCAGTGTACGTATTATCTTGATAAACATGTTAACAGAAAACGGGTTAAGAGCAGTGAACAAATTTACCAGGGTGGAGTTTTTCCCCACCCTAGTAAGCCTGAGGGTACTGCAGGAGACCAGCGAGTATCTCAGTCCTTGTCTCAACTGCATAGGACAGACATTCCCAGAGTGGCCGTTTACAGACCTCCCCCCAGGAATGCATTCCTTTCCCAGGGTATAAATATTAATATTCCTTGCTAGGAAAAGAATTTAGTGATCTTTCCTAGTTTCATGTCCATTTATAGGCTCTCTGCAAAAAGAAAAATATGACTCTTTTTGCCTGACCCCGCAGGCAGTCAGACCTTATGGTGGTCTTCCCTTGTTCCCTAAAAATCACTGTTATTCTGTTCTTTGTCAAGATGCACTGATTTCATATTGTTCAAACACACATGTTTTACAATCAATTTGTACAGTTAACAAAATTATCACAGTGATCCTGAGGTGACGTACATCTTCAGCTTACGAAGATAATAGGATTAAGAGATTAAAGACAGTCATAAGAAATTATAAAAGTATTATTTGGGAACTGATAAATGTCTATGAAACCTTCACAATTTATGTTCCTCTGCCATGGCTCCAGCTGGTCCCTCTGTTTGGGGTCCCTGACTTCCCGCAATAAAAACATAAAATAAAAAATTTAAAAGAAAAAAAATCAGTTAAGCAAAACACATGTTCATACAACTTACATGATTACTGAGCACTCTAATGGTAAGGGGAAATTAAGACTAGCAGATAGTTAATCTTAACTTGAGCCAAGACAAACCCCAGTTCAGTTACTTACCAAGGGATGGGTCTCAGGCTGAAGATTGCTTTCTACCATCCTAGAAGCAGGCAAAAAAACTCATTTTGCCTGTAGGAAGCAACTTAAACTCCATAAAGGAGTTACCTGCCTTCCATTGTCATGGAAGCAGGAAAACACTTGCCTTCCTTGTGTTGGAAGAAAGTAAAACTGCCACCCACTGACCCTGCAAAAAAGGGTTGCAGAGCAAAAAAACTTTAGATCTTGACCAAATCTGGGGAGATCAATGATTCTCTGGTGGGGGTGCTTCCAGGCCTCAGCAAATTGTGCTATTGCCCATAAAGGTAGCTCAAGCTGGTACCAAGCACCAATAGGAGATTTGCCAAAGGTCAGGGGCATCTCCACTCAGAATCCCTGCGTGGTTACCAAAATGTGAACCCTCAAAATCTGAGACAGGTATCAGTTAATTTAGAAAGTTTATTTTGCCAAGGTTGAGGATGTGCCCTGTGACACAGCCTCAGGAGGTCTTGATGACATTTGCCCAAGGTGGTCAGAGCACAGTTTGGTTTTATACATTTTGGAGATACACGAGACATCAGTCAACATAGGTAAGATGAACATTGGTTCAGTCTGGAAAGGTGGGACAACTCGAAGTGGGGAGGAGGCTTCCAGGTCATAGGTAGATAAGAGATAAATGGTTTCATTCTTTTGAGTTTCTGATTAGCCTCTCCAAAGGAAGCCATCAAATATGTATTTATTTCAGTAAGAAGTAGGGTGAATTTGAATAGAATGGGGGGCAGGTTTTCCCTAAGCAGTTCCTAGCTTGACTTTTCCCTTTAGCTTAGTGATCTTGGGGGCCCAAGATATTTTCCTTTTATAAAGGTATTCTTCATTTTTGTTGAAGTATTTTTTTCTCATTTCTAACATTTTCTTTTGATTCTTTCTTAGCGTTTCCATCTTTCTGTTTACATTACACATTTTTCTTGTATATTGTCTATTTTTCCATTAAAGTCCTTTACGTATTCATAGCTATCATTCATAGCCATTCCCCTCTGAAAATTCCAAAATCTGTATAAAAATCTGAGTCTGGTTATAATGCTTTCTTTGCATCTTCTTACTACATTTTTTCTTGCTTTGTGAAAGGACTTATACTTTTCTATTACCAGCTGGATATGATGTATCAGGCAATTGGAATTTAGGTAAAAGTCGTCTAGTGTGAGACTTTATAATAATCTGGTTATGAGCTGGGTTTTGCTTAATGTTTTCTGTACCTGTAGATAGCCAAGGCTTTAAAATTCTCCTAATGTCTGAGAGTCATTATTTTTTCTTTTTGTAATTGTGTTTTCCTATTCCTTAAGTAGAGCCTGTACTTTGCAGCTCTTTCAGCTAGAATTCACTGCTATTATACTGGAACCCCTTTGAGATGATGGTAGAAGTAGTAGAAGAGGATCACTTTCTAATCTTATGATTAAATCCCAGTCTTTCAGTATATCTGGGTTTCTGGAATGTAATATGTTTCTTAGCTCCATCACCATCTTCATTTATGTGATACAAGAAGGTTAGAAAGAGCTGAAATTTGATAAATGCTCTTCAACATAGATTGCATAAGTCTTGGGAAAGTCATTTCCCCTCCATAATAGACCTTTGTTATGGAGGCTACTATGGCTGTCTTTCAAATTGGTTACATTTCGTTCCTCCTGCTAGAGTCACTAAAGGATTGATGTTTTTCTGTTTGTTTGGCTTTTCACCATGAGAACCTTATGGAGTTACTAGAGATAAAACCTATGAATAACTGGGCACCCTTGTCCCCAAACCTCACAGGTAGTTTCCCATTCACATGCTTATCCACTCTCCAGCACCAGTAACTTTCCACAATTACCATTTAAGTGTTTCTATCAGTTTATGGCTCCAGTGGCTTCTCTTCCAGATGTTACAAAGACTTTGACTTGGATAACGCATAGTTGAGACCCTGAATCCCATATAGTAATTCTTTCTATTTTCCTGTCTGCATATTTTAGTATGGTGGTTGGCCTGCTACCTCAGTTCACCAATGAGTCTAAGAAAAGTAATTGATTTTTAGATTGTTCAGCTTTTTCTTCTTGTTATAAAGACAAGTGACAACTTCCAAGCTCTTCACATGTCACATCTGAAACTGGAAGTCTATGAGTCTACATTTCAAAAAAAGGACTTATTTGTGCTTTAAATAACGCATATCACCAATTATAACCAGAAATTGACAGACTGTATTTAAAGAATGGACATCAATCCTCATTAAGAACCATCTCTTCCAGTTCACATCTGTTCCTCAGATGGTAGCATTCCAAGAGGTTCCAAGCAAGTCTGTAGCATTGGAGAGAAGCAGCATTCTAAGAGGTTCCAAGCAAGGTTTCCTCATCTGTAACACTGAAATTGGAGCAATCTGCTGGAAAATGCTCAAGTTTTCACCACATCCCTTCAACTTCTACTTTATTGGCAATCACAAAGAAACCTGAAACCATATGGTAGGCCTGTTTCTCTTGGCTTTTCACCTCTTCTGAATCTTTGCCCATTGTATTCTTACTGCCTGGTGATGAAGACTCTCTCCTTGACCAAACATTTAGACAGGCTCCCCTGAGACCTCTTTTGACTAGGTCTTATGTTTGTGCCCTATATTAAACCTGCCTGTGTAAGTCTTAACAAATAATCCTGCTAAGTCAATACCCCACTCTTTGATATCTGATCAAATTTGATATCTGACCAAGTTCTTCATCCCCTACCTTTGATGTGTAAGTTCTTGGCCAGGATTAATAAGCATCTGTAGGTCAGTTTAGCAACAATGCTCCTACCCTTGATGTCTCCTCGTAGTAATTTCCCTTAGTAATTCCCCCGAGTCTGCTCATCAGCTATAAATCCTCACTTGCCTTGTTGTACTTGGGGTTGAGCTCAATATCTCTCTGCTGTTGCAATGGTCTTACTCTTTATTGCAGGAATCTTAAGTAAAGTCATCTTTAACATTTTTGAGGAGTCAGAATTATCTTTAACACTAGTAGCTTTTCAATATGTTCAAATAGATTTCTAAAAATGTATTCTGTCAATTCTTTAAAAATTATTGAATGTGAGGTAGAAGTTCAAAATAACCTAAGTATCCAGCTTGGAGTGAAGTGGCACAATCATAGCTCACTGCAGCCTTAAACTCCTGGGAAGAGTAATACTGTTTGAGGGCATAAGAGCATATACCAAGCATTGAGCTAAGTATATAACATAAAGAATAACCTTATATAACAGCCTTAAAATAGTATTATACCTAATTTACAAATGAAAATGAAAGAGTAAAATATATATGTAATCTTCCATGATTGTACAAATGATAAAAAATTGAAGGCTGAATTCAACCACAGATTAGTTTGGTTCCAAAGATATGTTTTAGCATTACTTTCCACAGCCTCTCCAAGCATCTTGACTTTAGGAAATTACTAGTATGAAGTTGTACATTGTGGTTCATATAAGACTTTTTGTCTTATTCACTCTTCTTAGAATGGTTTGGTTCTGGGTAATATCTATATATTTTTTCTTTCTAGACGTTTTTCTCCACAGGAAAATTTTGTATAGACTGCAAATGCAAAGCACAGATTGAAATACATCAAAACACTAATTTTTAATCCTTGTAATTCTTTGATCCTATCAGTGTTTCCATTCTACCTATTGAAAATTAGAGATTTTATAAAGTAAATAATATTCCAAAGACAACAATTGTGTGGGGGAGAGCCATTTTTGAGCTCTAGGCAGTTTACTCTGAAGTTCATACACTTAACCTCGATATTACGTTACCGTCTTTGGTATACTTGCCATGTTGAAGTTGTATTTTGACAGATTAATGATATAGTAATATTTTCCCTGCTTATAAAGTCAACCATTCATTTCAATTTATTTCCTTGTGGCTGTTAGTATATAAAAATTCCGAGTTATTTTAATCATGGCTGATCTATTTATCCATAAAATAAAAATTATTAAAATTTATTTCATTGCATTGTATAGTTAGTGCTTAAGATCAGCTAAGAAGTTCTATTTCTGCTCTAATCAATAATCCCCACCTCACACCATCTCCCCACCACCGCTTCACCCTTAATCATCTTGTCCTCTTCTCAGGAATGACATTACTGATACATGTTAGTTCCATTGACAGCTGTCACCAGAACATGGAAATCCAAATATTTCTTTCAGTTATACTACTAAAAATATGCAGTACTTCACATTTATATTGTATTGCTTACAATTCTACCCAAAACTGGGATAACCACATCTTTAATAAGGAATATGAATATCGTCATGGGGAAAACTTGTGTCCATGGACTTTTAAAAATATCAAAATGAAATGACAACACTTTTGACAATTAAAATATGTGATTGACAATAAAATATGTTTATCAATTTTCAGGGAATTCTAGAAATATTTTAACTTTATTCTTTATAAGTATAAAAATTGTTAAATGTATATTTAGAAGTTTATATTTATACAATATAAATTTAAAAAATAAACTTGTGGCAGGTGGAGATACTGCCTTTGTGGAGATTGCTTAGTTATTTGTTTCTGCTTCATCATTGGCATCTCGTACAAATTTCTGAAAAGCTAACTAAACACTAACAAGGCTTCAACTGAAACTTCCCAGAGAAGACTTCACTCTTGAAGGATATTGATAATGGCATATGAAAATGTTGACCTCTAAATGAATTATCCTTTGCACAATGTAGATTAGCACAGGTTGGACATACAGGCATATTGTAAAGTCAGGCAGTCACCATTCATAGTTGAGATCTGCCTACAGTAGTTACTTTTTTTTTTTTTTAATTTTTTATTTTTTGAGACGGAGTCTCGCTCTGTTGCCGAGGCTGGAGTGCAGTGGCGCGATCTCGGCTCACTGCAAGCTCCGCCTCCGGGGTTTACGCCATTCCCCTGCCTCAGCCTCCCAAGTAGCTGGGACCACAGGCGCCCGCCACCACGCCCGGCTAGTTTTTTGTATTTTTAGTAGAGAACGGGGTTTCACCGTGTTAGCCAGGATGGTCTCGAGCTCCTGACCTCATGATCTGCCCGCCTCGGCCTCCCAAAGTGCTGGGATTACAGGCATGAGCCACCGCGCCTGGCCCTACAGTAGTTACTAAACATTAGAAACCTAATTAAAGGAAAAGCGACATCACCCCATTCTTGAAATGTTTCAATTGTTGAGAAAATAGATGCACATGAATCAATTTCATGAAGAAGTAACAGGACAACATGTACATATACAATATAGATCCCTGAGCTGCTATTGGTACAATTCCAGCTCCAATATAACTTAAATTATTTTTAATATGTTTTAAAATAGCATGATCAGTGGGGATAAATAGGTTTTCTCTTTTATTAAAAATATTTCTTTCAGTGCAAATTTATTGCATACAGAAATATGTTCATATGTTGAAGGAAAATGGAATAAAACAGTTTACTGCAAAATAAGGTATGATAATGTTATGAATACTTGCAGATAAACCTCTATCACATAAAAGCTAGTTCCCATCGCAAAACTAGTTCTTATGGTTATTTTCATTATAAAGGAGAGAGTGTATGGCATATGGTGAGAAAATAAGGAAGGAAATTGTCATTTATTTTGCCAGGTGTCTGCCTCTGAGCTGCAAAGATTCATATGTATTATTGCATTGTATCCTCCCAACATGAACCTCTTGAAAGCAAGAACAGCATCTTAAAAAATTTGTTGCCTAGTGCTCTTAAGCATGATTTCCTAGTAAACGTTGGTTAAATAAATTAGCACATGAATGCGTGGAGTGAAATAATATGTAAATGAACATGCAAATAGAATAATTTTTGAAAGGTGAAAGTTTTTGGAATATGGGAACCCAAGTTCAGAATGGTAAAGTTGTATAATTTCTTACTTTGTTTTTTGTTTTTTCATGACAGAAAACAACCTCCTATCATTTGCTTTCTATTTGTACCTTTTATTTTAAAAAGTATTTGATCTCATGTATATCATGTTATTTATGTTTTATATTTTCCACTTCATTCTAAAAAAAAACTCAATTTCCTCATTTAATTTAAAATACTGTGCTCAACTCTGACCATTGTTTTCTATTCTGTTTCTCTTGAAATTCTTTTCATTTCCGAAATCATATTTTGAGGTTTTTTGGGGGAACAGGTGAATATTCAATAGTTACGGTGTTTTATTAATGTAGCCTTTCATTATCAATAATCAAATTTCATTGATTATGCTGAAACCTTAAATTCTTCTGCATTTATTGTGTTTCAATGGAAGCCGTTTGCTCCAATCCTGATTTTCCTTCAAACAGATAGTAAGTTTCTCTTAATTGCTCATACATCTTCATAGATGAAGAATGTATCATGATGTTCTGTCTCAGTTCATGCTCAGGACTCAGAAACTAAAACAATAAAACAGGAACTAGGACACTCAAATCACAAAGGAAAGTGGTAAACTATCCAGCTGGGACAGGCGATACAAGCAGTAGTGATTTCTCATTTCTAATCTGTGGTGATCCCAGAATGGTGGTTGCAGTATAAAGAGACAGAAAAATTTCACTATGAAATTGTAATTTATATACTCAACTGAGGGAGGCCTTCCAACTAAAATAGATCGGAAAAGCTATGGGACACATCCAAAGTTTTATTCTGGAACAGGGAAAAATAAGACTATGTAAACTGAAAGGACAATGCAGAAAAATAAAGCAGATGACATCATGTTGTATCCAGATCACTTGTAGAAATACAGAAATTGATTAATATAAGTAGGCTCTTAAGCAAGTTGTGACTTTGCTGTTGTTTCTTTCACTTTTAAAATCCCATACTGGATAGCCTCACCTCTCACTGCTGATAGAGATATTTGCAAGAAATTTGCCCTTGACAAAAGCCCCTCATTTTGTCCTGTAATTAGAATTAGAACTAAATCATGTAGCCTGCTTCACTGTGATAGTTAAGTTGGCATACCCTGAGTTAAGTATTTCCTGTTTGTTTCTCATGAAGATTCCCCCAGGATGTCCCAAGAACAACAACAACAACAACAAATGCATAGGTTTCATCTCCCAACCTTACTATACAAGCAGTAGAAGTGTATCCTTTCTTGTTGATTTTTCAAGCTGTTTATTTTGTTCACATCTTATACAGAATAATTTCTGTTTCAAATTTTGCCTCTTTTCTTTATACAGAAAAGATAGTTCCTTCAGGTTATTCATTGTGAAACAAGACATCTTCTTGAATTTTATATTGTATTATAGCTTCTATTGGTTTTTTTCCTTTTCCTTGGGCATAACATTTGTGTGAAAATCTTTCTAAGTATTAAATTTTGTTCTATACTCTATCCTACATCTATAACTTACATAATTCTTGCAACTGAACCCAGTGAACCTCTTTACTGTCACCACCATCTACCTACTCATAAACATCAGATATCCACTGGGTAAACAATCTAATTTTGGGAATACTGAAACAGAAAGATCAAGAGGTACATTGCAGAGCATTTCTCAGATTGCAGAAACTAGATAAAGTACAGACTAAAGAAAAGAACCAGGGGTGGTGGAAAATGGCCTGGAGGGAAATAAATAGAAACACAGTGTTCTGAAGAGTTCTCCATACTGGCATTGAGATAAAAAGTCTGGAAAATCTAGTGTCACATGAGGAGTGAGGAAAAGCTCTGAACTTTTATATCCAGTCCAGTGAGATATTCAATAAATGCTTTTCCAGTAAATGAGTGCATGATGTTCAGTAAGAAAAGAAAATAGAGGGCATGAGAACTGTCTTTGAGAATTTAGACATTTGTTTTTATGAAATAAAAAGCAGACTTTGAATAACTCAAAGGGTTACTTTTAGATTGAAAAGAGAGAGATGAAAGAACAATCTTTGTGATCTACATATCACATATATATCCTAATATATCACATATATCATGTATATTTATATATATCACATATCATATATCACATATATCATGTATCAATATACCCATGATATGTGATATATATATACATGAATATTGTTGCTATTTCTTAAAGGGCAGTTTAAAAATACATGGAAGAAGTATTATAACTCTTCCAGAAGATAAGCTAAATTTGATTGCCTAAGTTCTGCACTACAGTGAGAATAGTCTAGAGCCCAAGATATATAACACGCACATATATATACATATATATACAAGTGTGTGTGTGTTTTCTGTGGGAGAGGATAGCTTTCTAAAAATATGAGGTTTCTAGTAGTAGAAATCATTCATTTACCAAATATGCCTCTGATAATACAGGTAATGGGCAAGGTCTGGGTTTTCAGTGGTGACCAATTTAATCTTGAACTCATAATGGAGAAAGTAGGAGGGTAGACAGATGCTGTACTACTGATTTCATAATAATTGGATTGCAACTTAAATAATTGTTATGAAGGAGGACAGTATAACACTATGAATATTTTAACAGGGATCTCAGGGATTAAGGAAGTATTATCTGAAGAAGTGGTATGAGGGTTTCAAGTTTAATGAGAACAAATTTTGACTAAAGGAAGGGTGGACAGAGTGATAAGTTACCAGGCAGTGCGTGTAAAGGCTCTGGGCAGGAAAGAGAATGCTCAGTTTGGGGAACAAAGAAGATAAGTGTGGCAAGAAAGGTGAGATAGATGGAGCACATGGTGCCCAACACGGATTAGAGAAAAGGTGTTTAGTGGCGGCTGCCAAGGAGCTGGGTGAAAGCTGACACAGGGACCCCATACCCAGAAAGCCACCTTGCTTCCCTCCAGGCGAAGACAACCAGGTGGGAGGGAGTCCCTGGCAAAACTCTAACTGGCCTGGGCACTAGGAGCCACAGAGGTTCTCAGTTTGCAACAGGGAGGAGCCTGACCCCTTCCCTTCCTGTGTGGACTCTGGGATTCAGTTGGCAAGGCAGGAAGCTCATGGGCAGGAACTCTTGGCCTCACAGACAGTCCCTGTTCTCCCTTTTTTCTTTTTCACCCAATAAAACCCTGCTTTACTCATTCTTCAAACCACCTGCAAGCTAAATTTTCGTGTCTCTGGGAGGTACGAAGACCCATCTTCAGCCGAACTAAGCAAAAGTCCTGCAACACAGGGAAGAATTCTCAGTCCATTAACCCAACTGAGTGTATGATTTAGAGTCAACTCTTTAATATTCCAAGACTATACCTAACCAGCCACTCCTTAACACTTTACCTTTCTAGTGTAGATACTGTGAAACCTCTCAGAACAGGCAGGGCAAGACTGGGACCCCTTGAAGGATGGTTCTGTTGTAATGGAAAATCTTTGCAATTATATAATCTGTGAAAAATTCTTCTCCCTTCTGAGAAGGATCTGTGAATCCTTCTATTAAGTTTTGTATATTTCTTGTTCTTTTCTAATTGCAATGTTTTATAGTTTCAGTAGTTTCTTAAAATATTAAATAATTATGCCGATACTGGACATATTTATATTTTTCCTGACTTTTAATGTGTCTAATGTCTCTTCCTTAAATATTGTGCTAGCCTTTTCCTTAAAACACTTGTAAAAATCATATTAAAATATATTTATTGAATTGCAGCCTTTTAAATGTTATATTTTAAAACAGAAATGCATGTTCAATATTTAAAACTATCTTCCTTCAGTATTTAAAACTATATAAGACTATTCTCTACTTTAGGAATTAAAAATAAAAAATCTGATGGGGTTGAAGATGGTAAGATCATAATGTAGTATGATGAATGGAGGTAGCGACTTTATGATGATTTCAACAAATATCTACATGCCTCTTTTATGGTATTGCTATTTGTTAAAGGACAGTTTAAAAATACGTGAAAGAAGTCCTCAAACTTTTCTAGATGATAAGCTAAATTTGATTTTCTAAGTCCCACACTGTAGTGAGAACAACCTAGAGTGCAAGATAGACATGTGCTTATCACTACATTGTCTTTTCCACTGGGAATCCCACAGATCCTATCTAATATCACAAGTCATACCTTTTAAAGCTAATAGCTATTATCTCTTCTCCTGGATTGTTTCCTGGCTTCCCTCCCTCACCAAGATTCAGAATGTGTCCCAGTGATCATTATTTGACTTAAAGGTACTTTATTGTCCAGTGTAAGTGGAGGACAAAGTAAGTAATACTCTCTATTAAGTTCCCTCTATCTTACTTGCCAGACACAAAGGCTGTCCAGAAGAAGGTCATGCAATCAAAACAAAGGCTTGGAGATCTGTGTGAGAAATTCTGCTAAAGATACATGTTGTCTTCTTGGAGCAAAATGAAAATCAGTACTATTTATTATGATGCCTTTGTCTGTATCACATAAGATGTCATCAAGTGGTCCTATGCGGAGCCGTCTCACAGCATATGATCCCTCATAGAGCATATGATTCCTCACAGCATAGAGTTTCCTCAGCTGGAAATTCTACCAATGTGGTGTAATTTGAAAGAAAGGAGAGTTATAAATTATACACCATTGTAATTAAATGTGAAATTGTCGCTCATCAGGTGGCCCCATCATTCTTAAAGACCTTCCCAGCTCATTGCACTGGACTTCTTAATTTGGTTCTTGTGATGTAGTTAATTTTCTCTGTAATTGAAAGAATATCTATTGCAAATGATTTCTAGGAGCAAGTGAACATGATGATTTGCTCAACTGGTCAGTGGGTGTTAGATTCTTTTCCTTTATTAATTTACAGTGATTTCTGTACATCCTCTGAATTTCTAACTTGATTCCAGAAAAGGCCATGCATTCAAAAAGTGGCCTTGCAGTTGCCTGTAATCAGTCATCTTGCTGTCAGTTTTAAGGATGGGGGAAAAAATGCTGGCAGATCAGGTGGACGCAGAGGAAAATTAACACAAGGTAACCTTAGGTTTATGACACTGAAAAGCTAGTTAAGTGGACTGTGGACTGTGCACTGTAGTAAAACACCTCTGTGAATTGTAAAGAAAAATAAAAGCTCTCCCTGGAAATGCTTCAAAACTACCTAAAGCAAACTATTTTATATTTTCTCCTGTGGGGAAATGACTTTGATTAGGTTTATAAGATGCTTAACACAGCAGAAGGAATACTGTTTGATGATATTTTCCAAGTGTATTGACAACAGTGATGATTCTCATTTGGAACTGGACATCATTTCAAAATTTCAACAAATACTTCAATCAGTATGGGTTAAAATTAAGTTTCCTAGTCTTTCAAATAATTACCTGACTCTTAATGTGATGAGTCCTTCCGCTGTTACCTTAAATTTGCATAGCACCTCTCTAAGGAGCACAAGTGATTTCTAGACCATATCTCATTAATTTTTCTAAAATCACTCCCAGGAGACAAAGCCAAGAGAAATTAGAAAAGGCTTTTTCTACCTAAAAAAAAAAAAAAGTCCCTTCCATAGTTAAAATATCTTTCATCCATGTACAGAGACTCTGTATAACTGATGATAGTTTCCATTGTTAAGCACCCAGAGATTCCTCCAAAGATGTTCTTTAAGCTTACTTTTTATTTGTAACAACAACTTAAAAGAAAAGAAATCCTTTCTGAGCTATTTTTTGAAGTAACAAAAAATTGAAAAAAGTACATTTGACACAGACTTGAAGGGCTTAGTCAGGCTACTGTGCAAGAGAACAAACTGCATGAAAGTAGTTGATGATATTTATTGTAAGTCTGGGGATGGGAGGTTCCAGGGGAGTTTATAGAAAACACAAGTTAAGGTTCAATTTACTTTTTAACGGACATGTGAAGCAACGAGGAGTCCTAAAACCATTGGACAGCCATTATGATGTAGTTAGTGTGCAAAGGTAATAGATGCTGTTAAAGGCAATCTTTCCCAACATACTGAAAAAAATTATGAAGTGCCAGCAAGTGTATTCAGTTTTTCAAATGTCAAGACTTACCTATAGGGAAGAGATGGAAGCTTGACACCCTCATGATACTCTGCCACATACCCCTCAGCAATTCTGTAAAATGATAGAACATTTGAATCTGTCTGGGAAAAAAGTTCAGAGAGCCATCAAAGTGCCAGAAATCTTATGGGATAGCTACTGGTTTCAACACGAATATAGAACTATACCCAGACTGAAGTATCGTACGTCACCTTCCTGTGGAATAGCCAGTCCTCACCAGGAATACTGGTGATGACTCGTCACAGGAACACTACTGAGTTTGGAAGATCAAGAGCCAGACATTGACAGAACAAGAAAAATAAGGTCAATAAGGCCAACAGAAGGAGAGCCATTTGAAGTTCCTTTGGTGATATATAATTAGACAGGACTCTAAAGCAGTATTAACAAGCAGCTGAAATAAGCAGAAAATCAGCCAGCTCAGGCAGCAGCCTCTTACAGGGAGTTTCCACTGTTCTTCATCCCAGGATTACAGAAAAGGTAAGGACTAAGGCCTCAGTCAACCTGGAGGAGCAGACTTGGTCAGGAGCTGGGAGTAATGTGGCAGGAGGGTAAACCTGTCCACAATGAGGTGAGTAGGTCTTGTCTGGGGTAATTAGTGTAGGAGAACCACTGGAAGTAGCTCTCACGCTAGACACAAGCAGTGACGGCTTCCCCGGCAATGAGAGAGGGAATGGGAGCGGCAGTATTTTGGAGAGGGTGTTTCAGTGAGGACAGCCATTCTTCACTGAAAAGTCTGCCAGCAAAATTCATCCCCAAGAGAAGCACAGGTCTTCCTACACTGTGACAGATGCCCAGCAGCATGGGATAGGCACCCAGGTCAGCAGCTTCACCAAAACCAAGAAGAACCCATGCAGAAAACAAATTTCCTCTGTCAGGATTATCCACGATTATCCACGAGCCAGTGCCCTCAAGGAAACACAAATTAGAACAATAACTCAAATGTCATGGATGTGGAAAGGACATGGAACCGAAAACTAAAAGACCTGTCTGGAAAAAAAAAAAAAAAAAAAAAAAACAACTCCAAGCTTTTCATATGCATAACTTTATCTTCATCCTATGACATAGATCTAAGGGGGTTTTACCACCACTTTAGATAAGGAGAGCATCATAGAAGAGTTAATTAAACTGCTAAGGTCATTTAGTATCGTATTAGAAATCTAGTCTCTTGATATATGGGGAAAAGCATAAGAATGTTTTCTTTTTTTAAGATAGAGCTTTAATTTCATTTATTTAAAAGATCAAATGATACCATAAATTATATTGACTAAAGGCTTACCCATTTTTCCTAAGCTTCTTAAACATCCCTGTAAACTGGTTCATTGTTATTTCTACATTGCTACTGCTTGTAAATTATTGTTAAATTTTATATTCATGTTTATGTTTGTACCTCTGATTAATATGGCTGTGGTTGAAATAATCTTAGCTTTTTCCCTCTCACCACTAACTTTACTCTTTGACTAACTCCCTTGTATCTACTATGGGCCATGCTATGGACTGGGCTACAAAGATGAATAAGAACAATCCTTCCTCTTTATTAATCCATTATTGAGTGGGGGAGAGAAAGATTAAAACTATAAAACAATAGTGACAAGTGCTAAAACATACATTGATGCAATGTGGTATTGGAAAAAGAGAAGTGACCAATTCTTCTTATTATTTTAGAATGTTTACACCTGTATCACTTGCACATTCTAGCCTGCAGATATTTTCAAAAAGATTGAAAATATTCAATATACTTCACATTATATTCACTTATATTATAGTCACACTTCACATTATATTCACAAGTGTTAGAGAAGTTCCTGTGAAAAGTAAAATGAAGCTCAGATGTAAAATGAATCACTAACATGATAAGTAAGTAGTAGACCCAGGATACAAATCTCAGGCTTCTAACTTTAGATCCTCTATCTTTCCCACTACAATGACACTGGAACCTAATGTGGAAAGAGGGATACCCCAGACTGAAGGGAGTGGGAGTAGAGAGAATGTGTGATCAAAGCTACTGTTGAGTGGAGAAATGAGAAAAAGGGACAAAGTCTTAATTTCCTCCTCTCTATTAAGGGGACAGTATGTCCTAACATGGGCATAGTTGTGAAGATGTAATGATACTGCAGGGCAGGGCAGAACCCTCGGAAAGACCTTAGGCATGGAGCTACCATTCTTGTTAGAGTACAGGAGACTTAAGGCTGAGTGAGTCTGGAAATTTGATAAACACAGATTCCCAGGTCATTATTGTGATCATAATCTAACATCTTAATTTCCTGTCCCGAAATGCCTTCTGTAATATGATTTTTCTTTTGCAATCTATGGCATTTTATTTTTATTTCTCTTAGTAAATCCCGTTTTATAGTTAAATCCAGTTTCTGGTCTTACTCTAATGGTGAGGTTGGCAAGAACATTTTAATCTTTACCTTTCTAAATCACAAATACAATGTTTAACAAATGGAAAATGCATGAACGTGTTCTTTTTTTTATATTAAGATTTAGATGAAACATAATATATAAGACTTCCAGGCCTATATTTATAGTTCTAATGCTTGTTTGCAATACTCAATATATATTTGAATGAATAAATAAATGTGCAATACCTATTTGTTGATAGATTAATGTGTTTGAAGTTCCTGAAAGTTATATTTGACAGGAAATACCTTATTTTGCATTCTGTTGTATATGATATATATGGGGGGTTTTGGCATACTTTACTTTAAAAACAAAGTAATTTATATAAAGCATATTTGCAAGTGAATAACCCCACATTTTAATGTATGTATAAGGCAGTTTTTTGAGTCAGCCAAACTCATTAGGTTGTAGTCAAGAAAGAGCATTTTTTTGTTCTCTTACAAATGTCTTCAAACATGATGTATTAGATCTCCTTTTCTTGCTATAGGCAAAATTCCAGCTGATCCCATCGACTTGTAGTGATTTTAACATCTTACAGTCTTAGAACAGTTTCATTTTCAGGGTGTTCATAAATTTAACCTAACCTAAGTAAAAACTTTAATCTCACAGTCAAGTTAAAGATTTTTCCCTCTTGGCTGGGCACAATGGTTCATGCCTGTAATCCCAGAACTTTGAGAAGCCAAGGCAGGCAGATCACTTGATGTCAGGAGTTTGAGATCGGCCTGGGAAACATGGTGAAACTCTGTCTCCACTACAAGTACAAAAATTAGCCGGGCATGGTGGCGCGTGCCTGTAATCCTAGCTATTTGAGAGGCTGAGGCATGAGAATCGCTTGAACCCAAGAGGTGGAGGCTACAGTGAGCGGCGATCGCACCACTGCATTCCAGCCTGGGTGAGACTGTCTAAAAAAAATAGACAAAAACAAAAACATATATTTTTTCCTGCCCTTCAGATCTGAAATAGGGAATAGCTCAATATAGAAGGGGGTACTTCATCTATATTTCACTCTGCATCTCTTCGGTTCTTTTCTTTGTGCCAAGGAAGGAGAGGAGAGACTAGGGAGGGAAAAGTTACAGGCTTGTTTACTTAGCTAGTGAGATTTTTGTAGTGATTCTCCATTACAAAACATCTTCTGTGGTGGAAAGTTCTCTAGAGTGTTATCCGTGACCTTGTGTGTCAGGGAGGAGGTTCTCATTGTTCAGTTAGCTCCCTGTTGCAGGAGACACAGTCTGATTAGTTCCCAGGACTTACCAGATAGATAGTGCCTGTTTCTGCCCAGGTCCCCTAACCCAGGCAGGCAAGAGGGCCTCTTGTGCAAGGTCTTTCAGGTAATTCACAACTGTTCACCTCTGTAGCCTATTGGCTCTCACTCACCCTTGTCCAGCTGAATGATACATAGCCTTCTCCCTTCACTGCCCTCTTTCCTCAAGCGGTTTTTTTTGTTGTTGTTGTTACTGTCTGCCTCAGTTCACCCCGTAACACATATCAAGTTCTCACTCTTCTACATTACATATCTTTCTATTAACAGCAGAGTATAGTACTAAAAATTCTTGCAGCTCAGCAAGCATTAACTGTAGCTGTGAAATGCCACTTCCCTTCGTCATTCTTCAAGAGATTCTCTTGCACCCACATCTCCATCCCCAGTCTTCTCATCATCACAGACTGTCTTGGAAGTTGAACTGGTGAAAAAATTACTCTCACAAATTCCCATTAGAGAACTCTACTCCCTAATAAACCCCAGTGTCTGCTTGTATGAGGTAAGATGGACAATGCTTTCCATATTGCATCGGTATGTCTGGGATACCAATTAAGACTATGTACACATTTATCTCTCATTTCTCAGCTTTGTGACCTAGCTTGGAGACAAGGAAGTAACGAATGATGAACCAAAAAGTTAAAGCCATCAGTTACACTAGATAGATGGATGGATGGATAGATAATTGCAGACAAAAGCTATTTGTTTGCTTAATGTTGTTGGTGATTTCCTGTGCATATGAGCAAAGCGAAAGGACAATAATAGGTTAAGGGACAGGCAGAGCCTTCCCTGCAGTAGCATGATATTTGGCAGATTGTGAGGTTTTGGCTATGAGTATGCCAGTTTTCCTAGGCTTTGAAAGAAATGGTAACAGCTGACTTAATACCAGACCCTGACCTCAAAAATGTTTACTCGAATGTGAATAAACAAATCTCCAACAACATGATGAAGTGGATGTTGGGGATTTGCTTGTCCTCTCCTTTCCAATATTTTTAAAACACTATACTTACACTGTTATCTTGATAGTGTGAAATGAATAAAAATTATCCCCAGTAGAGACTTCATTCTGAGTGAAATCATTTTTATTCATGTGGGGAAAAAATGGTTGGAAAAACTTGCTACAAAATTGTCTAATTTCAACATTGCAAAATAGAAATTGGTACAAAATGATCATATACATTTTCATTCAAGAAACTACCATTTTCTTTCATTTTATGAGAATTATAAAATAAAGTATAATTTTAATAATGTCTCAACATTCTATTGTATGACCCTATTATAATCTACTTAACAAACCTTAAATTGTTGGACATCTAGTTTATCTTTTAATTTGTGGAAGTTGGTCATATGAATTGGATTGTTCTTGTCACACTCAACTAAAACAGAGTTGAGAAGCCAGGGTGAGAAAGCACTCAGGATATGAAATGTAAAATGTAATCCTCGCAAGCCTGGCAGCTAAAACTGCCTGCAGTAACCTGAGACCAGTTTTCTCTAATGATTACATAAAAAACCTGATACAACTCTCAGACTGGTTCTGCCCACCACAGTCACTTACCAATTAGAGCTGGACAGATCTTCAAAGTCTTACTAGTACCAATGAAATTTCTCAAAGAGCAGTACATAACAGTTACCCTTTTAATAAAATCTCTAACTCTTTTTTTGCTCTTTGGAGAGCAGCACGCTTTCAGTCGTACTAAAGGCTGTGCCTCTTCAATCTGCATATTAGTTTATTTTTTTGTAATAGAAAATAAAGTGATCCCTTTTCCTCTACAGATATTGTGATCTTTTATTCACAAGTTTTTATTTTTAAAGCTGTTTTAATGAACATCTTTATAAAATTTTCATACACTTGGACCATGCCTGTAATCCCAGCACTTTGGGAGGCTGAGGCAGGTGGATCACTTGAGGTCAGGAGTTCAAGACCAGCCTGGCCAATATGGTGAAACCCCATCTCTACTAAAAAGACAAAAATCAGCCAGGCATGGTGGCAGGCACCTGTAGTCCCAGCTACTTGGGAGGCTGAGGCAGGAGAATTGCCTGAACCCAGGAGGCAGAGGTTGCAGTGAGCTGAGAACACGTCATTGCACTCTAGCCTGGGTGTTGCTAGGTTTTGAGATCTCCATCTCAAAAAAAAAAAAAAAAAAAAAAAAAAAAATTCACACAATAATCATTTTCTGAAAACATTGAGAAAATGAATTTAAGAATAAATATATATGCCTCTTATAATAAGTTTAATGCATGTCATCCAATTACGCTTCAGAAATGTACCAATTTATAACTCATAAGTATATGAAAGTTATATTTCCTCAGATTCTTTCCATTTTGTCTCTATACCTTCGCCAACTAACACATGGAAAAAATGGTACTTCATTTGTCTTATTCTTTTAAGGTAAAATAATTTTTCTATGCTTACTGGCCATTTATAATTTTCAAAATATTCATATATTTTGCCTATTGGAATAATCATTGGTGTTTCTTTGTATTCATATATAAACAGCATTTTTTTTCTCATAAACATTGTTTCTTGTCATTTGATATTTGCTTTTGCTATGTTAAATCTTCATGTATCAGTTTTATCTGGCTTTTCATTTCTTGGCTTCTGCCTGTGTTAAATATCAAATAGTTTGTGTAAGGGGGAAGCAAGCAGAGTTAATTTATTAGAAAAGGAGACATAAAGAGCAACATGGTGAAGGGAAGGTATGTATGCAAACTGCTCAAGAACAAATATGGATTACATATTTTCCCCTGTCTCTGAGCTTTTGAAGTCTTCTTTATTGAAATCTTACTGAAGATAATGTCCAGATATTCTTAGAATTGTTTTTAAAAGTTAAACCATAACCTAATTGTTATGAATGAGGTAATGATTTCCTAAGATGGATATATTAAGTAAATAATTGAGTTGTTTAATTTTAATGATGAAAGCTGTAAACCAAAAATAAGATTCTAAGGCCCTCCAATCATCTAAATGGACCCATCCCCTTGGCCAAGGGCATTCTAGAGTTAGCCTGAAAATCTAGTTTAGGCCACCATGGAAGAGGGGGTTGGATATGCCTCAATATACCCCTCCAGCATTAACATCAACACAGACCTTAAGTCTCATAAGGAACATTTACGATCTTTTCTCTCTGAAGTCTGATACTTGGAGGCTTTACCTGCAGGATAAAACCTTGGTTTCTACAACCTCTTACGGTAACCCAGACATTCTTTTCTACTGATAACTTTTTCAACAAATTGCCAGTCAGAACATTTTTAAGTCTACCTATGATCTGGAAGCACCCACCCCTGCCTTCCCACTTTGAGTTGTCTCGCCCTTCTGGATGGAACCAATGTAAATCTAACATGTACTGAATGATGTATTATATCTCCCTAAAATGTATAAAAGCAGGGTGTACCCTGACCACCTTGGGCAAGTGTCGTCAGGACCTCCTGAGGCTCTGTCACAGGTGTATCTTAACTTTGGCAAAATACACTTTTTAAATTGAGACTTTTCTCAGATACTTTTTGCTTTACAAATTAGTTATTCCTTTGATTACTTTTTATAGTGTTAACAGGGATCATTTTTAGTGAAGAAAATTATGAGATATTTTACTTTTTTCTTTATAAATTCATGAATGCTTTACTGTTATTTTTAAATAGGCATATATTCTTGTAATGAGAAAAATAAAATATATTTTGAATTAGAAAAGGCTTTTACCTCAAAACTGAGATGTGTCAATAAAATTTTATTATCAAGGAAAAATGACAATGTATATAATTTCGTCCCAAAATTTTATGTACACAGGAATCACCTGGGAACTTGCTAAAATACAGACTCTCATAGCGTAAATTTGAGATGAACTCTGAGTTTGGTATTTCTAACAGGCTTCCATGTGATACTGATGCTGCTGGTCTGCACTGCACTTTGTATAGCAAGCATAAGGAGATTATTTGTTTTGGCAGCAGAAAGAATTACGCCTGTTTTTTTCAGATTTTTTTTTGTGTAGAGTGTTCGTATGAGTTTTATGTCGCTTTGTTGTTTTTTTTAAATCTCCTAAACCCTATGACAAATAAATTAGATAGTGACTATAACTGAATTCTGGGCAGTGGTAAAAATTATGTAGCCTGTGCTGTTAAAATGTGTATGGCTAACAACAACAAGTGTATTCTTAATCTATAATTAGGCACAAGAGCCAAACTAGTTAAAAGAGAATGAATTAATTATTTCCCAATTGACCAAGTAAAGTCAATAGAAAACTTCTACAAAGTTAACAAAATTAGGATATTGGTATTTTAACTTTTACCTTTGCTTTCTTTTATGATTTGATGGGTTTTGGGCTGATAATAAGTTTTAGGAAGAGTAATATTATTTATGTATTATATTTTAGAACCTGCAAGGGTAGCAGCAATAGCAAAATATGCAGTAAATGGAAATTCTAACTAATATATACAATTTGGTAACTCTTTATTAAGAGATAGAGTGAGGAAAACTGCAGGAACAAGAGGCCTTATGGTAAGCCCCACTGATCTTGAGAGATTGTCAACAGTTTCTGAAACAGATTATATTCCCTTGTGCTTGGCAAAGCTTCAAATGAGCAGCTAAATGTTGAGATGGATATCCGAACTAAACCTCTGAACTTTTGGAGGGTCACCTGTCATCCCTGAATGTATAATCAGATCATCTTTTTCTCTCTCTGCCTCCCCTCTGGCGAAATTTCCAGCATTAATTCATGCCATTTTCTCATCTTTCAGCAGTTTTTCCTACTGTAGGCAAGGCAGTCACCGTCCAATCAAGAGCTCATTTCCATTGAGAGTTCAGGGACATATGACACCCTACTTTATATGTTTAAAATCAAAATAGACTACCCATCACCCTCTTCCTAAAAATAAAACAATCCTGCCATTCTTCTTATGAAAATTAACATTTCTAAGGGGTTGAGCACGGCGGGCAAACGTTCTCGGCCTACCTCTTTAACATGTTATTACCATCTCCCTCTCGGGTTGTTAGGCATCCTGTTATGATTTCACAGAACTAATTCAGACTTTCTCTTCTGCTCATGGCGCTCTGATTTTTCTTCTCTAATAAATGGAAAATTAAGTGAGTGACAGAGGGGATTGAATTTGGGTTGCTTTTTCTTTTTTCTTGTTATTTTATTTTTACCAGAGTCTCAAAAGATATGGTAATTCAGCAATTCTACCTTTGGATAAATTGCTGATATCTTTATAAGTTCAAAGTCTGCTGGCTTCCTTCTAGATTTAGGTCGTCTCGGGTACTGACATTGAGAAAATGCCTGGAGGCCTCCTCCCTCCTGATGACAATACATTCCCCAGTTGCTTGAAGCTGGCTAGCATGATTTGTATCAGACTCAGAAATCTAAAAACTCCTGTTTACCTCTGTACTACTAGTTGTGCTGTGCAGAAAAGTAGAAGAGAGGCTCTGAATTTAATGCTGGCTTGTAAGATGGTTTGATAATTTAATTACCAAATTTATAACTTTTTTATAGTAAATAGGCATGTAGCTCTCTTTGAATGCATTGCAGAAGGGGCTATTGATACAATGACTAGTACTTGAAATTTTTGAAATGAAGATGTTCAGGAGCCAAGCTATTTTAAATTGCCTTGCAACCTGGGCAACATGATTTGCGAACTTTTCATCGGGGCTCCTCAAGGATGGGGTCTGTGTCTCTTACCTACTTATATATCCTAGGTCCGGTACTAGTATATATGGCAGCCAACACAAAATTTACTTTTTGCATGAAGTAATTACATTGTAAGTTTACAAAGCTTTGGAAAATGGGTTTGTAGCAAAGTAGAGAGGAGGAAAACAGCTGTAGCAGTTCTGGACCCAGACAGCTACATAAGTGGTATGAAACATGAACTTCCTCATAGTAGTAGCAGTAGTAGCAGTCACAGAAGCTCTCAAAAATTCAAGTGCAGAATGAGAACACACTATTATTTAGTTGTGTTGTCAGAGGCCTTATGATTCTAACTCTGGTTGGTTTGTTTTAATGTAACCATGTACACCCATTCTTTCTAGGAAAAAGGGAATGAGGTTTTTTTTTTTTTTTTTTTTTGAGACAATGTCTTGCTCTGCTACCCAGGCTGGAGTGCAGTGGTGCGGTGGTGCAATCTTGGCTCACTGCTGCCTCTGCCTCCCAGGCTGAAATGATCTTCCCACCTTAGCCTTGTGAGCAGCTGGGACTACAAGCATGTACCACCATGCCTGGCTAATTTTTGTGTTTTTCTCTTAGTGGAGACAGGTTCTCACTATGCTGGCCAGGCTAGTCTTGAACTCCTGGGTTCAAGCGATCTGGCTGCCTCAGCCTCCCAAAGTGTTGGGATTATAGGTGTGCGCCACAGCATCCGGCTGAGTTACTATTATTATTATTTTTTTAATTTTCTATTTTCTCCTTTCCCCTGTTCCCTGCTTCCTACTCAGTACTTTAGAAATGCAAATATAACCCTTTACCTCTCCTTCACCAGGCAATCCCTACAGGGCAGCTACATCTAACCATGTGCTCTAAGATGGAACTCTCCTTGAGAGTTAATTGATCAAGTTACAGAGCAAAGGATACCTGCCTCGGAACTCTCACCCTCCAGGGAGTAACTTGGAACTCTCATCATCAGGAAGCCATGTCAAAAGCATGCCCACTTGGCTACTTTTACAACTTTTTCCTGCCCATGAAGGTGCCAGCTCAACTCCCTGGTACCAAGCTAGCATGCGGACCCACCACCCTTTCTTGCTTCCTTCCCTGCCTTATAAAAGTACCTTGCTTTCTGCTCCAAAAGTGAAGCACTACATTAAAGACAGGATGCTTGAGCCTCTTCCTCTAAGCTAGTGTCAGAATAAACCTCTTTACACCAGACCTTGATCTTGTTAATTGAACTCTGCATGCAGTGAGTAACTAACCTGCTGTTCAGGTACACTGCCATGGCACATATTTATTTCTGGCCAGAGAAAAAATTAGGCCTTGATTCCAACTTGACTTTGAACACATGCTTTGCCTTAGAAGAGTGGATAGAACCCTCCTCAAACCACATTGGTTAACAAAGGAAAGGAGTAGATTCTCTCTTCCCAATTTTTGAAATGTTATTACTGGAAGCAGAATGACTACACACTGGACGTCCAGAAACATGTACACATTTATATACTCACCCAGATGTCCATGATAGTACCTTGAGTCAGGCTGGTGTTTAACCACAAATTGTTTCCATTCAAGAAACAGTGATGCGGTTGAAGAGAAGTTATATCCAGAGAAAGAATATCTAAGTACTTACTAGCTTCTAACCTAATTTGTCTAGATCTTGGTTGCTGATATGAGAAAATATCTCATCTCTCTAGAAAGTGCTCTATTTGAGTTTTTTTTTTTTTTGAGACGGAGTCTCGCTCTGTCGCCCAGGCTGGAGTGCAGTGGCGCAATCTCGGCTCACTGCAAGCTCCGCCTCCCGGGTTCACGCCATTCTCCTGCCTCAGCCTCCCGAGTAGCTGGCACTACAGGCGCCCGCCCCTGCGCCCGGCTAATTTTTTCTATTTTTAGTAGAGACGGGGTTTCACCATGGTCTCGATCTCCTGACCTTGTGATCCGCCCACCTCGGCCTCCCAAAGTGCTGGGATTACAGGCGTGAGCCACCACGCCCGGCCTCTATTTGAGTTTAAAAAAGAATGTTGCATATCTAAGGTCCAAAATTCTGTACATTGGAGTATTTGCACTTAGATTTACTGTAACAGCATTCTCCTAGATATGTTAAAAGTAAATTAGTGTGTTTACTATTCCAAACACTGTGTAAAACATTTTATTTGAAAAATCTTATTTTTAGAAAAACCTCATAAGAGTGTATTTATCAAAAAACTAGCCGGGCGAGGTGGCGGGCGCCTGTAGTCCCAGCTACTTGGGAGGCTGAGGCAGGAGAATGGCGTGAACCCGGGAGGCGGAGCTTGCAGTGAGCTGAGATCCGGCCACTGCACTCCAGCCTGGGCGACAGAGCGAGACTCCGTCTCAAAAAAAAAAAAAGAGTGTATTTATAAGGATATTTTATTTTTTAAAATACTGCCTCAAACTGGTATAAACAATAAAGGAATTCATTATCTTTAATATACGAAGGAAGATTGTCTTCCAGTGGGCTATGAGTAGGACTCCAGTGATTTCCTTAATTTGCCTGTCTGATTCAGCTTCATCTTTAAGTTACCTGCCCTCATGGATGCAAAATAATTGCCTTCAAACATAAAGACCATATACTTCTGTTTATTTCTAAAGGAGAGACAACTTTCCCTCTTAGCTATGAAAAATTTCCTTTTATATTGAGTCAGATAACTTAGGTCATGTGTACACCATAAAGATTAAGAGTTTAAAGTGTTCCTGGGAGAATGCCCACTGCTGATTATATAAAGCATAACATGAGTTTCTAAATCAATCTCTGGATTAGACGTATCAGGACCCACTCTGGCAGATGGAGATAGTCACCTTCCTTTGAGTCATTTGGTCTGATTGGGGGATATGGTGGATACCTGAACAAAATTAGCAAGAGGGTCCTAAATGCTATGGTGCCCATGTGGTTTGTCATCAAAACCGGGATACTTTTGAAAGTGACAAATGCTAAAGCATACAGAATGCCATTATAGCAGACATGAACTGAACTTAATTATCCAGTGGTTTCTACTGAGTTGAACATCAACATTTTCTGCTAGGGAAAGCATAATCATAGCTGGTTTAGTAATTAAGACACAACGCCTCTAATATTCAGATGCTATACATACTCAAAATTACTCAATAAATAGGAATTGGAGATTAAAATTCTCACAAGTATTTTCTATTCATTTCTAATTTATTAGACCACAAAGCTGTATATTCACCTGATATTTGCAGGACTGTAGTACTTCTTATGTTTCTCATATGGATATTTTATTTTCATTTTCTGTTTTCTATGTTAATATTACTATGCTAATAAGCATAGTTATTTCTACTGTCCAGTAACTTAATCCATATAGTGATCCTTTCTACTCTACAAGAGAAATGCCGTTCAGTGAGAAATTAACAAAACAAGCCAAACTCAAATTCTAAGTTGCTGGCATTATAAACAGCAGTGCTATGATGGGTACCAGCCTGCCTCAGCTTTGCCCTTATTGGCACACTGGCCCCATATAAGTGGGTCAAATATGAACTGACAAAGTTTCTATATTCTCCAAAATGTCATGCATACCAAGTGTTAAAGTGTTTGACTTAGACAATTAGGAGTGAAATCATACCTCTTCCTTTAACTATTTGCAGAGACTGGGTCAGCCACATCTTTTCTCCTATGGGATATAATAAATTATTTTCAGATCCAACGTAGACATTTTTAATTTAGTAACCTGAACTTCTTCCTTCATAGATGTTAGCAAATCAGATTTTTAGTTTCCTTTGAAATAATTACTGTCAAATTTATGCCTATAGAAAGCTATTTCCTACCAGATACAAATAGCAAAATCCCTATAGTGGAGAGAGATTTCTAAACATTTCAGCACATTTCCAATTCTACCCTGAGTCTGAAAACTGTTATTTGAAAACACTTTAGAATATAACAAGTATTTCTCCAAATACTCTGGATGTCTCTTAGGTCAGCTCTTTTTGACAAGCCATTGAAAACACAACAAATGTGGATGCCCCTTCCCACTGCAGTACATATGATGGATTGAAAATGAATATTGCAAAGATGGCACTTCCCCCTTGAAACTAAATATACCCCAAAGCCGTATAAGTGGGATGAAATAAGTCTCCATTTTCAAACCGTCTGCCACAGTTAGTACTGCTACTAATCAGTGTCACTGCTACAATTATCTCTAAAGCCATATCTAGAATAATATGAATTTTGGAGAGATTTCTTTGTAGCCAGGAGCACAAAATTTATGTGCTTGAAGAGAGAAAGAGAGGGAGACAAAGAGAAAAGGGGAAGAGTAGAGAGAAAGACAGGAAGAAAGGACACACAAAAGAATAGATGTTAAGTGAAAGTCCTGCTCACCACACTGCTCAGAGTCACCACAATCTTTCACCTGGATTACTGTATCAGCTTCTAACAAGTTTGTCTGGACTCACTCTTGATCCTCCTGACCATGATACCGGTTCTAAGTGTGAATCAGACCACAACTCTGACTTTCTGAAATCCCATTTGTATTAGTCTGTTCTCACGCTGTTATAAAGAACTGACCAAGACTGGGTAATAATTTACAAAGGAAAGACATTTAATTGACTCACAGTTCTGCAGGTCTAGAGAGGCCTTAGGATACTTAACAATCATGGTGGAAAGGAAAACAAACATGTCCTTCATCACATGGTAGCAGGAGAGAGAAATGAGTGCCCAGCAAAGAGGGAAGCCCCTTATGAAACTTACTACCAGGAGAAAAGGATGGAGGAGATCGTCCCACGGTTCAATTATTTCTACCTTGTCCTTCCCATGACACATGGGCATTATAAGAACTATCAGATGAGATTTGGGTGGGGATACAGCTAAACCATATCACCACTGATGCTCACCCCATTAAACATGCACTCCAATGTTGAAGTCACATGCCTGAAACGAGACCCGGGCCTACCTCTTTCATTTTGTCCCCTCAAGCCATGTCCTCACTTGCCATGCTACACATGTTTTGGTCTTTCTTTGCCCTTCGCTTATGCTGGGTACATTCCCATCCCAGGTCTTTTGCACTTGCTGATTGTTCTTTTCTTTTTCTGCTTCCAGTGCTTATTCCCTAAATCTTTATACTTTATACTGCCCTCCTTCTCATATCCAGGTTTCAGCTTAAACATTCGTCATTCAGAGATACCGTCCAGACCAAACTATAAGTCAACCAACCCATAAAAGACAGTCAACATCTCCCATGTTAATTTCCACAATATAACCCTGTTTTATCTTCTTTGTAGTACTTCTCAGTTTCTGAAATTATCTTAGTTATGCTTGTAAATTAGTTTCCACTCACTAAAATGTAATCACCTTTGCTGTAAGAATCTGATCACTGGTATACCCCAATTCCTAGAATATTACCTGGCACGTAAGTTTTTGTAAAATACTTATTGACTATTGACTGACCATCCATTTCTCAATTCCAACTGGTAATAATTATACTTAGCATTTCAGAATACACTTTACTACTTATTTTAGACACTTACATGCTTACAGATGGGCTTGTGACTTTGCATTCAATAATATAGAATTTTGTCACTTTATTTAACCAGTACATGATCAGGGTATGTACTATATATCATATAACCATTGTCTTATTGATGAACATTAAGGTAGTTTCCAATGTTTTATATTATAAATAACTTATGTTGCAAATAATATTGAGAAACTATTTTGTTTCAGTCACTATTCTAAGTTTTGGGAGCAATCAGTAAACAAAAACACCTGCCTTCATGGAGCTTATATTCTCATTAAAGGAAATATAACCATTAAGTTTCATAAATATGTAAATTATACAGTATGTAAAAAGCTACCAAGTGCCATGGAAAAAATAAGGTAAAATAAGGTACAAGGAGAGTAGAATCCCACAATTAAAATTTTGTTTACCTATTTTATCCCTAGATTAATTCCTGTTTACACTAAAAATAGTAATAAGTGGGGGAGCCTTAAGATTTCTTAAATATTCCTGGAGAGATCAATACAAAGCTTTGGAATAGTTGTTAGCAAATCTATTTGTTTTGTTTTTATTTTTATTCTAAGATGTATTTAGAATTTTCTTTTCCTTTGATTTATAATTAGGCTATTTAAGATATTTGCCTTTTCTTGTATTTCTGCTGGTCTCTCAATCTGAAACAATTTTGTTTAGTTGTTTTTACAGCTCAGATATATATTCCCTCTATTATTTTTTATTGTATTCCTTCTATTCTGTATGTATTTTCCAAGTAGACAACTGTTGGAAATCTTAGACAAATGTTGGAACTCCTGGCTCTATTCTTCATCTTTCCATGCTTTTCATCATTTTGTCCTTTTAGTTCATGTTCTAGAAGAAATGCTAAGTTCTATCTTTTAAGTTAGTTGTTTAATCATCTGTCATGTATCCCCCACCCCCTGGTATTTTACTGTCTATTGAGAGATTGTTCTTCATGCAGCTGCTTTTAACTTTCAAAAGGAGATTGTTTCTTATCAAAAGTGGTTGTGTTTTAGTCTGTTTTCATCAGTTGAATTATTCTAAAGAAACTTTGTACAGATATTTCATGTGTTTAAAATTTTACTTTTCCTTTTTACTGTTTATTTTCCTTTGGATGTTAATTTTGTTTGTATTTTGATTTCACCTTTAATTTGTTGAATTTTCTCAAATGTTTGATTTTATGTGATTTCTTTATAACTGGAAATGGGAAACAGGATTGAAGAGCTTTGATAGAGTGTATTTTTTTCACCTTGATAATGTATTTTCTCAGCCCAGCATATAATCTTTATTTCTGAGCAGTTAAGGCTAATTATAAACAGCTTTTTCTTCATTATGACAGATGTAGAATTGATCCATAACCAGGAGAAAGCTCTGTCAGTAGAAACATATCCAGAAATGACAGAGATGGTGAAACTATCAACAACAAACTAGGATGTTAAACTATTATAAATGCACTCAATATGCTCATGGATGAAAGGGAAAATATTATAAGAAAAGAAATTTGAGATAAAAAATAAATGCCTGATGGAACTTGTAATGATGAAAAATAAATGAACGTCATATGGATAGAATTAACTGCAACTTAGATCCTGAAGGGAAAAATTAGACAATTTAAATATAGGGCAGAAAATCATTTTGAGTGACTCAAACAGGGAACAAAGATTGAAAACAAATGGATAAATAATAATTTGGAGTGGTCTAACACACATAGAATGGTAGCTCTAGTGTAAAACACAGAGAGGTAGACTTAAAAAAATAATGGTTAGGATTTTCCGTCGTTTAAGGAAAACTCTAAAGGGATCTAAGGAACTCTAAGCAAGATAAATACATAGAAAACCACACCAAGCTAAATTTTAACCAAATGTGCTGATACCAGTGATAAAGAATTTTAAAGGCAACAAGAGATTAAAAGAACATTATGCACAGAAAGAACCAAGATATGAATGACTCCATAACAGAAGACAATGGAGTGAAATTTTTAGAGTGCTAATAATCAACTAGCATTCTATACCCAGCAATAATAGCTTTCAAAAATCAAAGGAAAACGTAGACTTTTTAGACAAAAGTCAACTCAGAGAATTTCTCACCAGCAGATCTGTACTATGAGAAGTGTTAAAGGGAGTGCTTCAGCAGAAAAAAAAAGAAAACTGTTAAGAACTTGAATCTATGCAAAAGAGCAAAGAGTGCTGAGAAGGCAGATACAACACACATGTTGTTCAGAATTTGACAACATAGAAAGAAAACCCAAGTTCAATATTCCCAGAGTTGGAGAATCAGTCTTTCTGGGACCCTTGCCACTGTTTTGGAAAAATTTGAGTCACTTAGTTCCCATATGACACTTGGAAACTTACTTTCTGTGCCTCAATTTTTCTATCTATAAAAATGGGGATAAGGGTTAAACCTCTTGTATAGTTATTTCATAACATGTGGTAATTGCTTAGTAAATGTTAGATTTAAAAAAAAATAAAGTTAACCCTTTGGCATTTCATCAAAAATATTAAATTCAGTCTCGTTATTAAAAAAATCAGGCTGACCTCAGATTTTCCAAATAACACATTGTATACTAAAAAGTATTAGAACAATGTCTTTAAAATCCATAGAGAAAATCTGACTTAATGATTGTACTTCCAGTCATTCAAGTATAAAGACAAGAATAAATTGTTGTGGCCATACAACTCAGTTTCCATGAGTCTTCTTGAAGAAACTGTCTCCTAAGGAACAAACTTCTGCTAACTAAGAGATGAATGGACATAAACTAGCAGAAAGGAAAAACTCGACAACCAACATAAATGTAAAGCATATAGTTAATACTACAATTAAAAATAGTGATGATGAGCTGGGTGCAGTGGCTTATGCCTGTAATCCCAGTGGAGGCAAGGGCAGGAGGATCACTTGAGGCCAGGAGTTTGAGACCAGCCTGGGAAACCTAGCAAAGCCCTTATCTCTACAAAAAAAAAAAAAAAAATTTAAAAAATGGGCAGGCATAGTAGTATGTCCCTGTAGTCCCAGCTATTCTGGAGGCTGAGGCAGGAGAATTGCTTGAGCCCAGGAGTTCAAAGTTTCAGTGAGCTATCATCACACCACTGTAGCCCAGTTTGGGCAACAGAGTGAGATGTTGTCTTTTTCTTTTTCTCTCTCTCTCTCTCTCAACATCCATCCCTCCCTCCATCCCTCCATCCCTCCATCCCTCCATCCCTCCATCCATCCCTCCATCCATCCCTCCATCCATCCCTCCATCCATCCATCCCTCCCTCCCTCCATCCCTCCCTCCCTCCATCCCTCCTTCCATCCCTCCATCCATCCCTCCATCCATCCAGAATTTGCTCATTGTAGGGAAACAAATTATTAAGATAGAGAAATTTAAATGCATCATACTTGCACATACTACCTCTGCCACCACCAATAGGCCACAGTTCCTAATGCAGCTAAAGCCCTACGTACCCTGTTCAGTTACTCTTTATTGTTAGAAATTGTTGTATAACATGAAAAACCGGTCAAAGGATAGCAATTGAAGAGTCTGTGGGGCTGGAATTCAGGAGCAGCTCAGTTGGACAATACTGGCTTGTGGTTTCTTGTGAGGCTGTAGTCAGATGTCATCTGGAACTCCAGTCTCTTTAGGCCTGACTGGGGCATAAGGATCACTCTCCAAGGTAGTTCAGTCATATGGCTGGCAAGCTGGTACTGACAAGCAGGTTTCTCTCCGTGTTAAACTCTCTCCATGAGCCTGCTTGTGTGTCCTTATAACTGGCAGCTGGCTTCCCCATGCCACTACTCCAGAAGTCCAGACATAATGTACTTCTCACCTGGTTTAGGTCATCAGAAACTGTCTCTGATGCAGCATTCTACTGAGTACACAAGCCAGCCCTATTTCAATGCCACAGAGACCATATAGGGCTTTTAAAATATTGTGATGTGCAGGTTACAGGGACACCCTTTGAAAGAATAGAAGAAGAAAACATCTCATGAAGTCTGTTCAAAACTAGTATACAAACAATTCTATTGAATTCAGTTGGCCGAACCAGGTCATAAGGCCAGTCCAGATTTAAGTTGTAGGGAAATGGACTCCACATTTTAATGGCAGCACTGCCAAAACCACACTGCAAGGGATGTGGATACCATTGAGGGAATACTTGTGATCATTTTTGCCAAAGCTCTACCACAATTTGTTATATAAACTAAAATTAAACAAATGAGATAAACACATATGATAGCTCAGCTGATTAAGATTTTATAAGAAGTAAGAGAGAAGGAAAATCTAATTAGTTAATACAACTGTCCTAGGTTTCTCTGGTGTGACTTTGGTTGTGTTCTGTAATTTATTTCCATTCTTCAGTCCAAAAGTTTCACAATAAATTGATGTTTTCACTCTTCTCAGAATGCTGCAGTAATTCCCAATTTGCCTCTAATATGCAATTTAAGTTCCTGATCATAGGTTTTAAGATCTTTTTGATCTAATTTGAAATTGATAGTTCATCACTTCCCAGTGGCCACATAATTGGCATATTTTCATTTTAGTGCTTTGAAAGTCACAGAAAAATAAAACACATTATTAAGCATCAATCCAATATGAATGCCAATCATCCTCCCTGATGTATAATAAAACTAGAGCCTTCACTGTTGATATCTTCTACCAATTAGTATAAACATACATATAAATCCAATCTCTAAATGTATCTACATTTTTTCCTGTGAGTTTAGGAATTTTAGTCATTTATATTTTCACTTTATATTTTTTCTTCCATTTGATTTCTGATAATTCGAGAAATGTGGCTGTTTTTCAAAATGGACTTTGAATAAAAATCTCCCAATAAATGTAGATGGATTTAGGATTAACCTACATCTCTTATAATTTGAGGGCAATATTGAAGTATTAGAAAAATGGACAAACTGCTAAAAATATGACTACCATTGGGTTTATCACTCTGTCTTCACTCAATAGGATTATCACTTGTGGTAACTCTGTATTTAAATGAGCTGGGATGACTTTGTAATTTGGAGAAGTTTCACAAGAGAAAACTAAATAATTTAAAGTTATTTTCATATTTGGCAGGCAAGCCAAGATTTTTTTTCTATCAGAATCTTCTTGAGTGATAAATGTGTACAACTGGAAAAAAAAACTTTGATCATTTGATCCAGGATTGAAAAACTTTCCCCGAAAGGTACACAGAGTAAATATTTAGGCTTACAGGTCCTAGGGTCTGTGTTGCAACTATTCAACTCTGATGTTGCAGTGTGAAAGTAGTTATACACATACATACATGAAGGAACATGGCTATGTTGCAATAAAACACTATTTACCAAAACTGGTCCAAGAACATTAATGCACCAGTTGATCTAGTCCAATGTGCTAATTTTTCAAATGAGGAAATGACTGATAGAATAACAAAATGATTGTCTAAGGTCACACAGTAGTTTTAAAAGAACTAGAAAAAGAATTCAGGTCTTTTGAACTCCTACCCAGTACAACTGTCAAAATGAAATGCTAAAATTTGTGGATTGAAAAAATATGGTGTCTGTATACTGTATAAAAGTGTAATAGTGAGTGTGTCAGCAGGAACAACAGAAGTAGAAATAGTTATAGTAGATAGCATCTAGCAAAAGTGGATCTTCGGAGAATAATATAAAAGTAGCATACTATGCAATCTGAAAAGCATTGCCCTTGAGTGGCAGCCCTTTTGGAGGGATATGATAACTTGTCTCCTGAGATTAACACAGATACTAACTTTTTAACGTTAGCTTAATTGGTATTATTTTGGGAAGTACTAATTTGTTCTGCACACTAAACTGAGAGCAAATGGCTCCTTAAGGGCCTCCATGTCTGCCAATAGACTAATTCTAAGCAATTGGAAAAGCAAATTAGATTTTCTGAGAAAATGTATGGAATAAAATTGTTTTAGCACTAGATACCATAAGGAAAAAAAGGACAAAATCTGCTTGACAGAGTAAATATATCAGAGTCAATGATGAAGAGATTCTGGACCAAATACTTTGGCAAATTGGAAAAAAGAGTGGTAATGATAATGATTCCAAATTGGAATATATAAAGTGATTATTCCAGAGTCATATGATTTGATCAAATTTTGATCCTGAGCAATTTGTTTCAGTTGCTCGGTGAATGTGTTTATGCACAGAAACATTTATTAGTAGTAGTTTCCACTTTTCACAGTTTGCTAGTAGAAACCATGCCATATAAATGAAAGTGATTTCCCATGAAAGTTATAATTAGCTATTGCCTTCCTAACCAATATTTTGGCATCAAATAAATCATATATGTCCCCAAAAATGTCATAAAATCAAAGTTATTAGAATTATATAAGTCTGAATAATTTTCCCCACTAAAATTATGCCAGCAAATATTGTAAAGTGAACACAGGTTCAATATGCACATGTTCTTCAATGGTTTCTAATTTAAAGTCTGGATAATAGCTCATAAATGTACAGTTTGACTACACTGAACAAGTAACCCCAAACTGTTAAGTTCCTTATAAATAACGTTAAACATTTCATTAACAATTCTATTTGCCATGATAGAACTTAGAAAAGCTTTGTTGGAAAGTTATTAATTAGAAATATATCTTTTCAAATAAAATTGGTATTTTCTTTGTGCTCTATCTACATCTAAATGTCAAAGTGCATATTCATACTATTTCCAATTACTTCAACGCTCCCATCATTGTTCTTGTCAAAGATAATATTTCTCTTCTAAAATGTTTTTAAATATAAGGACTAATCCCATTTATATTCTTTTTATCCTTTCTTACCTCCTCATTTTATGAAAAGCTGCTAAATCTTATTCTAATAGAAGGCCCCAGTGAACAATAAATGGTACAAAGTCTTGGTTGAATGAGCTATCGGAAAACTTAACACTTAAGCTATGATAGCAAAGATCAAGTCATCATCAAAGGATTTTTGAACCTAAAAATAAATCTTAGTGAATTATCTCTATAGGAATAATATATTATCATTGGGCTGCAAAACTGCTTTAAAATTTATATAAGAGAAAAAGATAAATAAAACATTCAAATATTTGAGGTATGAAAGTTAAGCATTAAGTGTAGTTCTTGCACAGCTATTAAAAACAAATCACTGTCAAAATTAAATGGTGTGGGACTTCTGGTCCAGACAAGTATATCTGGTATAGACCTGCTTCTCCTTGCTCTTCCCTGCTAAGCACAGCTGTAAGCTGGAAATAATGCAACCAACAACCAAAGAACTCTGGAAGGTGACAAGAGAACAGACTGGTTTGGGATCCCAGGATTGGAGGAAAAACAGAGTAGCGGGGAATGTCTTACATTTACCCCACCCATCGGGAGAAAGTGAAGGCAGACCAGGCATTTGCTGATCCCAACCTAGCAACAGAAAGCAGCCCACATATTCTAATTTCTCTTCTGAGATCAATTAAGGGGCCCTCTGAGAACACTGGACAAGTCTGACACCAATAAAAGGGGGATTAATCAACTAGTAACCCCATCAACTTAAAGCAACCAGGATGCACTCCCCTTTCACACTTGATTGAGATTCTCTTCCCCTCCAAGAGATACTGGAAACAATGAGTGGAAGCAACAGGAGGGACTCAGTCACAACAATTGGCTTGGTATTATTTTGGATGCCTCTTTGGTCCTGAGACACCCATTTTCTACCCATCAACACTGGGTGGGCAAGAGAAGCCAGCAGAACCCTCTAGAGGGACCAAGCCATAGCAAGAAGTCCTGCCTGAGAAGTCTCTTTTACCCAATTTACTTTGAGGAAGAATTAGGTTAGATGGGCAAAAGAGGCAAGAGGACTCAACAATGGTAATTAGCCAGGCCTGGAAAACTCCTAGCACTGGTGGCCGAATCAGCAATAGGGACCCAGTAACAACAAGCTGCCAGACCTAGGAAATCTCTTTTACACTCCAGGTATGAGAATCATCTTCCCTGCTCAGAGAAACTGTGAAGTAGGGGTCATGGGTAGTGGATCCCTTGCCACCCTTCTGCCACTGTGAGAGACACAGCAACCCAGACTGAGAAAACTTCCCATGCTCAGGGAGCATCAATAGGCAAGTGGGAATTCCTACAGCACCACATAAACCAAGCAGATCAAAATAACACCACCAAGGTTCTAACATTTAAATTGCCATTAGAATTACAGGATTAAAAAGTAGGCTAGAAATAGAGTAACTGCTTTGAAAAAATGAAATAGAATCCAGAATGTCCTAATATAATAGATAAAATGGCCAGGATACAATGAAAAGTTACCTATTATTCCAAACACCAAGACAACCACAACCTTAGTGAGAAAAGACAATTGATATAACACTCAGATGAATCAAATGTTGCAATTATCTAATATGGATTTTTATCATAGTTAACGAAGTCATCACTATGCTTCAGTATTTAATTTCAAATTATCTTGAAACAAGTGACAACATAAAAAATCTCAGCAAAGAAAGAATACTTATAAAAATAACTAAATGGAAAATATAGAAAAAAACCCATAATGTTAAACTTCATGAACATAATAGGAGTGGAGATGACAGACATTAGAAACAGTGAATTTGAGGACAGTTCATAGAATTCACCTAAACAACAGAGAAAATAGACTGAAAAAGTTCAGCAGAGACTGAGGAGCCTCTAGAACCGTAATAAAAGATCCAAATTTGTATCATCATTCTCAGAAGAGAAAGGGTCAGTCTGAAGGAATGTTTGAAAACATAACTGAAAACTTTCCAAATTTGACAAAAGATACAAACCTGCAGATCTAAGAAGCTGAATGATTCAGACAAAATAAACTCAAAGAAATCCATGTCAAGACACATCATAATTAAACTTTCAAAAAGTAAAGACCAAGAAAAATTTTGAAAGAAACTAGAAGAGACACTATACAAAAACACAAATTCAAATGATAACAGATTTTAGATATAGATATATCTATAGAACAACTCTATGAAAACTCCATAAAGAGATGCACTAAATTACACAATAAATAAAGCAATATGAAATGTTAAAAAATATTCAGGTAACCAATAGAAGGCAAGAAAAGAGAAACAGGAAGAGGAATGAGAAACGGGAGAAACAAATAGAAACCAAATTAAATGGCAGTTTTAAGCAACATCATGTTAATAGTTACCTTAAATGTTAATGGGTTAAGTATACCACTCTAAACACAGAGATGGGCAATGTGGATATGAAAACATCCCACTATAGCTCATAGAAACACTTCAAATTTGACAGACGTAAGTTGAAAGTAGGAGGTTAGAAAAATATATATGATGCAAACATTAATCAAAGAAAAACAGTAAAGGCTATGTCAGTATCTGATAAAGTAGAATTTAGAGCAAAGAACATTATTAGAGATAAATAATGATCGTTATCTTTAGAAAGACATAGTGATTCTAACAGTGCATGCATCAAACAACAGAGCTTGAAAACACAGGAAGTACAAGCTGATATAACTGAAAGGAGAAACAAATTCACAATTATGGTCAAGGACTTCTACATCTTCCTCTCAGCAACAGATAAAATTACTATTTACAGTGACAAAATAGAAGATCTGAGCAACATCAGTCAGCAGGATCTAATTCACAAATACAAAACATGTCACCTAACAATAGCACAATACATATTTTTTCATGCACCCATGGAAAAGTTACCAAGACAGACCATACCCTGGAACATAAAATAAACTTCAACAAATTTAAAGAATTTTAAAGCGTAATCATGCATAGTATATTCTCTGACTATAATGGAATGAAATTAGAAAACAATAGAAAAAGGAAAACAGGAAAATCTTTAGACACATGAAAAATAAATCACTTCTAAATAATACATGAATAAAGAGTGTCCATGGATATTAAAAATATATGCAGGTAAGTGAAAACAAAAACACAGCCTACCAAAATATGTGAGGTGTAGCTAATGCAGTGCATAGAGGAAAATTTATAGCTCAAAAGGTTTATATTAGAATGAGGAAAGATCTCAAATCAATCATTTAATTTTCTACCTTAAGAAACTAGAGAAAGAAAAAACCCAAAGACACGAAGGAAATAAAGAGCAAAAATCAGTGAAATTGAAAATAGAAAAAAAACAGAGAAAATCATTAGGAAAAAGCTGAGGGCTTCTAAAAATCAGTTAAATCGATAAATCTCTAGCAACATATACAAAAAAAGACACAAATCATCAAAATCAAGAACGAAATAGGAGATATTACTACAGATCCTATAGCCATTAAAGTCATCATGAAGAAATATTACAAATGACTTTTGCTCATAAATTTAACAATTTAAAAATAATGGAATAATTCCTTCAAAACTATCAACTATTACAATTCAACAAAAATGAAGTGCATAATGTTGATAGGGGTATAATTGTTAAAGTAATTTAAAACTGGTCATTTAAAAGTTCCTACTAAAGAAATCTTCAGGACTAGATGGGTTTAGTGCAGAATTATACCAAATATCTAAAATGAATTAAAACTGATTGTGTATAATCTCTCCAAGAGCATAGAGTGGCAGAGAATGTTTTCCAGCTCATTTCATGAGCAAATATTACCCTGATGACAAAACCAGAAAGGACAACAAAAACAGGGAAATACACAGACCAACATCTCTCATGAATGTAAGTACGAAAATCTGAAACAAAATATTAGCAAATTTAATCCATTCATGTATAAAAAGAATTACATACCAAGTGTTTATTTTCCCCTTGTGCCAGGCTGTTACAACTTTAAAAAATCAATGTAATTCATCATATCAATAAGCTAAGGAAGGAAAAACATATATCATTTGATGTAGAAAAACATTTGAGAAAATCCAACAGCTATGCATAATAAAACACTCTCAGCAAGTTAGGAATAGATGAGAATTACTTGAGTTTAATAAAAGCCATTTGCAAAATTATCTACAGATGACATCATATCCAATGGTGAAAGGTTAGATGCTTTCTCCCTAAGATAGGGTGCAAAGCAAGGATGTCTGCTCTCACCACTCTTATTCAATATGTTGCTGGAAATTCTAGCCACTACAATAAATAAAAATATACAGATTAGAAACAACAAAATTAGAACTGTCTCTATTTACAATGACTTGCTCGTATGCATCGAAAATAACAAGGATTGTAAAAATGCAAAGGAAACCTACAATGCATTGAACATACCAAGGAATCTAGCCACTGCAATAAAGAGAAAAATAAAACAGATTGGAAACAAATAAAACTATATCTATTTACAAATGATTAGATGTATAGAATATACTAAAAATACCACAGACCCTAAAATATATAGAAAGTACCAAGGAATCTAGCCACTGCAATAAAGAGAAAAAAGTCATAGAGATCAGAAACAAAGAAATAAAACTATCTGTATTTACTGATAACTTCCTTAAATATGTGGAAAATAGCAAGGAATGTAAAAATGTAGTACTAGCACTAATAAATGAGTTCATCAAGGAGGTAAGATATAAGATCAACACACACAAAAAAGTCACATACTGACAATGAAGATACAACAAAATTAAAAACAACATTGACAGCTACTCAAAAAAATGAATTAGGTATACGCTTATCAAAATATGTACATTAAATATGTTGAAAATTACAAAATTGTTATGAAATAAATTTTAAAAATCTAAATTGACAGACATACTGTGCTCAGCATTGGATGATTCATCACAGTAAAAATGAGTTCTCTCTGATCTGTAAGTTTAATGTAATTCCTGTAAAAAAAATCAGGAAGAAGTTTTGTAGATAGAGATGAGCTTATTTTTTAAATTATGTGGAAAGCCACAGGCTCTAGAATAACTAAAACAATCTAGACCAAGAAAAATAAAGTGGGAAAAATTACTGTACCTGAAATGGAAAGCTTGCTACATAGCTCCAAGAATCAAGATATGTAGTATGATTGAGGGCTTCAGTAATAGACCAATGAAACAAAATGTGGAGCTCAGAAATAGATCCACACAGATATACCAACTGAATTTTGACAAATATCAATAGGGAAAAATTAACCTTTGACCTAATCTTATACCATATGAAAATAATTAACTCAAAATAGATTATGGACTTGAATGTAAAATATAAAACTGAAACTTTTAGAAAAAATAGAAAATCATTGGAATCTAGCTCTCAGCAAAGAGTTTTTAAATTGATTCCAAAACCTACACAAGGAAAAAAATGACAAATTAGACCACATTAAAATTAAATACTTTTCCTTTGTACAAAAAAAAAAAAACAAAAAAAACAAAAAAAAAAAAAACCTTTTAAAAGGATCAAAAGACAAGCTACAGACTAGGAGAAAATATTTGGAAAGTACTTATTCAACAAAGTCCTGGTATCTCAAATATATAAAGAACCCTAAAAACTGAGCAATAAAAATTCAACAATCCAATTAGAAAATAGGCAAATGAAGTGAACAGACATTTTACTGAAGATGATATACAGATGATAAATAAACACATGAGAAGATGTTAAGCATAGACATATTTCTCATTAGTAAAATACAACTTGAGATTGCAAATTAGGTAAAATTAAAAATAGTGATAATACCAAGGATGTTTGGATGCAGAGAAACTGAATCACTTGTAGAATACTAGTGAGAATGCAAAATTGCATAGACACACTGGAAAATAGTTTGGCAGTTTCTTATAAAAGTAACACCCCATAATTATATGTTATAGGTGGAGTTATATGCCCCCCAAAATTCATATATTGATGTTCTAACCCCCACTGTGACTGTATTTGGAGACAGGTCCTCAAAAGAGGCAATTAAGGTTAAATGAGCTCATATGGGTGGGGCCCTAATCCAAGATGACTGGCCTCCTTATAAGAGACACCAGGGGTTTGTATGCACAGGAAAAAGGCCTCATGCAGACAAAGCAAAAGAGTGATCATCTGCAAGTGAAAGAGAGAGGCCTCAGAAGAATCCAACCCTGCTAGTACCATGATCTTGGATTTCTTTCCTCCAGAACTGTGAGAAAATAAATTTCTGTTGTTTAAACCATCCAGTCTTTGTTATTTTGCTATGCAGCCCTAGCTAATATGCTAATACTCAGCAAATTTATTATTGGTCATTTTTCCAGTGGAATGAAAATTGTTTTTGCCAAAACTTGTGCATGGATGTTCATGGCAGCTTTATTTGTAGAAGCCCAAAACCGGAATCAGTTCAAATTTTCCTTCAAAAGATAAATTCTGGTACATACATACCATAGAATATACTTTGTGTTAAAAAGGAGCAAACTTTTGATTCATATAACTTGGATGAATCCTCAGGGAATTGAATTAAATTTAAAAAAACAACCTCAAAAAGTTACATATTGTACAATTCCATTTATAAAACATTTGAAATAACAATTTTAGAAGATTGAGGATAGATTAGTGGCAACTAGGGGTTACAAATGGAAGGTATGGTCAGTGGGAGAGGAATAAAAATGGTAGTAAAAGAACAATGCAAGACATACTTGAGGAGTTGGAAACCTTCAGTACCTGAACTGTGTTAGTGCATAAACAGACCTATATATCTAATAACATTGTGTCAAAGTAAATACACATACACGAACATGAATGAGTACATGTAAAATGATGGAAATGAGTAAGATTGGTAGATTATATTAATGTCATCATCCTGTCTCTGATATTATACTACAGTTGTACAAAATGTTACTATTGACTAAAGCTGGGTAAAGTACACAGGAGATCTTTCTATATTATTTCTTAGAATTGCATGTGACTCTACGGTTACCTCAATAAAAATTTTAATTAACAAAAGAAGGGACTTCTGCCCTCCAAAGCGAAGGAGTAAAAGCTATTTAATTTTAGATTCAGCAAGGAGTTAATGCTGGCCCTACTTTTAGCTCTGTCTCACTTGGATATTGCTAAGAGAAAATTGCAGTTTATAAGCATGTGAAACCATAAAGTGAGAAGAATGTTCTATAAATGAGTTTTCAAAGAAAAATGACATTTATTCCTCACCATACAATTTTATAGGTAGGGATAGAACCGAATGCTGATAAAATTAAAATGAAAGAGTAACCCTGATTGCCAGTTTGGACCATTATAAATTCCTTATTTCCAATATCAATAGGCTCCTCAAGGTCCTTCCATATTTTCTAATTTGATATAAAGCCCATTTTCTGGACAGCCATTTCAGACATCATACTTGACAGAGAGAAAACACCATCACCACCAAAAAGAAAAATCAAATATTTTTCTTTCTCACCTACAAATATAAAACATTCCCATATCTGCATAGTCTTTTCTCTTTCTCACTCATAGGATGTAAGTGGTGTTCCTCGTTTTATGTGAGATCAATTGCTCTTTTAGAATTTTGTGGGAAGTCTTCTCTTTTCCTTTTATTAGTTGATATTCTATAAATAAAGGTTTTCCCTTTTTAAATTTATTAATTTACTGTTCAGTGACTCATGCATGCATTCATATATACTAATATCAACTTATAGATTTTTACTTTATTCAATGGGCTATAATCAATTTCTGTCATCATTTTCGGTGTCAAATTTTCCTGCATTTGCCTAAGAAATTCCTCTCAAGTTAAATCTTGTGTCCTTTTGAGTATTCATGTCATTCTTTAAGAATTTTCTTTTTTTTCCTCCTACAATGAGATATTCCTAGCTCATCTTGTACTTTTCCCTGCCCCAGCTTTGGAAGCAGGCTTTTCTTTAAGAGGTCCTGGTACTTTTTGATGAATGGTAATATTTAGAAACCAAGATCCAGGTACTAAGTGGACTCATAGCTACTGCTGCGTCATGATTTCTCAGGCCTTTCAGCAAACAGAGCCAGGAAAATATGAATATTTATATACATAGTTATATATAAGTATTACATTTATGTATCAAATTTATATATGTTCATATCTACATTTATATATATTTAAAACTGAGTTCATAAATCTCTAATTCCATATACCACTATATATATAACATTATAATCTGCTCTTATTCCTTATTAATATCTCCTCTCCTCCATAATGGAAGACCTTATCTCCATATTCCTCAATCTATTTACTCATTTGTTCAAGCCTGGAATACATAGAAAGGAGTTTCAGAACTGTCATCTTCTATTACTGCAAAAAGTAAACTGGGATTCAATATTAAGGGCATTTTTAAATTAAAATTTATATACAAGAAAGTGTGTGTAAATCAAAAGTGTACAATTTCATGAGTTCAATTGTATGCATCCACTTATTATAATTCACACTTGGAGATATAGAACATTCCCTTTAGCCAGAAAAGTTTCTCATTCCCGTTTTCCAGGTATTCTTGCCACCCCAAAGACAACCCACTTTCTGATTTTTACAAAAATATCAGTTAGCTAAACCTAATATAGAATTTCGTATCAATAAAATCACACATAGGTACACTTTTATGCCTGGCTTCTTTAGCCCAGCATGATGGCTCTGAGATTTATACATATTTTTGTGGCTATCAATTTTTCTTTTGTATATTTTTATTATTTTGCTGAAAATTATTACATTGTGTGAATATAGTACTTTTATTTAGTCATATGTTGAGGGAAATTCAGATTATTTCCAAATTCAAGCTATTATAAATAAAGCTACTATTAACATTCTTATGCAAGTCTTTTCATGTCTTTTAGGTAAATGCATACAAGTGAAATTACTCAGCCAACGGCTAGGTGCATGTTTTTATTTTTGTAAGCAATTGACAGATTTTTTCTACAATGATGGAGAATTTTATATACCCACTAGCAATTTATGTGATTTTTGGTTACTTTGTATCCTCAACATTTGTTATCATCAATCTGTTTAAATTTAGTCATTTTACTGTGTATGAAGAATTATCTCATGGTTTAAATTTGCATTTCTCTCATGACTAATGATTTTGACTAATGTTTTGTATGTTGGCCATTTATATATTTTCTTGTGTAAAGTGTCTGTTCAAAATTTTACCCATTTTCTTGGGTTGTCATTTTATTGAGTTTTGTAATTATATATTCTTAAGTTCTTTATAATGAATGTGTATATATTTTGCATATATTTTCTGCTAGACTGCCCATTCAGTTAAGTGTCTTGATGAGCAGAACACATGAACTTTAATAAGTTATATACTATATTTTTCTTTTCTAACTATTAGTTTGTGACCTGTTGAGTAAATATTTTCCTACCCCAAATCATGTTTTTTCTAGACTCTTTATCCTTTAATTGTTCTTCAGATCTATATTCCATCTCTAGTTAATTTCTACATGTGGTCTAAATCAGGAATCAAGATTTATTTTCACACATTTGCCCAGTTTGTTCAATACCATTTCTTGAATAAGCTACTTTTCCCCATTGAATTTTGTTGGCACAATCAATTGACTATACAAGTGTGGCTTTATTTCTGGACTATTTACTGTTCTACCAATCTATAAATTCTCTTCACATGTACTCACCCACCATTCAATTACCGCCTAACTCTTCTTTACAAATTACCGTTGAAGTCCTTGAATCCCTTGTCTAGATTTTCTATCACCACTTCCTCATCTTGCAATCACTTCTTAACTCACTGAAATCTGGCTTCTGCCTCCACTAACCAACTAAAACTTCCTATACTAAGATCACCAATGACTTCTATATTATTATATCAAATAGGCATTTTTCAGGCCTTAAGTTTCTTAGACATTTTGTAGTATTTTACATTGTTGATTTGGCCACTCTGTCATTCTTGAAAAGTTTTCTTATCTTGACTTGAGTAACTTCACATTTTCTAATTTTCCCCCAACTCTTTAACCATTCCTTATCCTGCTTTCTAGTCATCTTTCTCTGTCCTGACACTGAAGTTGATCTTTTTCCTGTGTCCTTCTCCAAGCCTCCTTTTCTGTAATATTCTGTCTGAACATTTATATGTCTCTAGCTAACATCCATATGCTGGTGAATTCAGAAGTTTTTATCTCCAGGACAAATAACTCTCTAGTCTTTTAGTCACGTACATTCAACTGCCTACTGGACACCTCTGTTTGGATGACTCAGAGGCATCCCAAAATAAGCTTGACTAAAATTCAATTAATCATTTTCAACTTGTGCTCGTCTGCTGGGATCCCTATCTTTGTAACTAAGCAAGAAACCTAATTGTGTCTTCCCTCACCTTCACCAATTTGCCACCATTTAAACAAACTAATGACTGTAGTGCACTTGACACAGTGCTTTGAATATGAATACTAAATCAGTAACTGTCATTTGGATCAGCAGAGTAGCCTCATACTAAATAGCTTGCATTTGAGAGCCAGAATACCTGGGTTGAAACCCTGGCTTTCCCACCCACTAGCTATGTGAATTTGGACAAGTTACTTAAATGTAATCTTGCTCAGTTTGCTCATCTAAAATGGAAATTATAATACTATCTAACTGAGACATTTTCTGGGAGTATTAAATGGCTTTTAATATAAGAAAAACACTTAGATGAGTATGGGAACATAGTAAGTTCCATATAAGTATTAACTGTTAATATTGCTACCACAGATATCATCCAAATTTTTGCAATGTTTTGATGAGTAAACTTTCTAGACATCTAGCAAGCCCATTTGCTTCTTGCAATTCTTTCTGGCATTAGTTTAGCCTATACATCCATGCTTTTCTACCTCAACTACTACAGTAGCCTCCTACGTTATTCTCTTGTCTTTGGTTTTGACCTCTGTCCCTTAGTTTCCTCTGCCCCCAAGTTATATTTCCTAAACAAGTAGCCATCATTTCTTACCCTACTTGTTATCTTTCAGTGGCTTCTTTTTTTTAATAAAAGAAAAGTTAATCAAAGTGTTGTAAAAATCCATTCATGATCTTGCCTTTGTTTATTTCTCCTGCCTAATTGCTTGTTACCTTTGAAATTTCCCTCTGCACTCTTACCAAAACCAAAAATACCTTATTTCAGATTCTTGAATATACCATGTTCACTCTTCATTACAGGTTTTTGCACATTCTATTTCTTCTGGGTGGATTATTTTCCTCCTCACATTTTGATTGGCTTGCTACTACTCAACCTTCAGGTCTGTGTTTAAACATCACGTCTCCAACACCAACTATAGGCTCCTGTGGCACCATGGACTCCCCCCGTAGAGCACTAATCATATGGAAAGGCAGTTGCCTGTTTGCAGGTCTATCTTTATTACTAAACTGCAAGCTCTTTGAGGCCAGGATACCTATTTAACTTTTATGTTTTTTTATCCCAGCTTCTACTGGCATAAAGAAACAACTGGCACAGAGGGTGTGTTCAGTGTGAACTGACTGACTGAATGACTTAATCATGAATTAAGAAAAGAAGCCCACCATATCTAACATATAATAAAAAGGATTAATTCAGGAGTGGGAACTATGCTCACATAATTTACTCTTCTAGGCAATAAGTGACCCAGCCTGAAAAATAAATTTTAAAGAGAAATAGATAAATTAATTTTTAGAGAATCATACAGTTTATTGAAGGAATGTTGTAACGTGAGGGGAAATAATAGCTTTTATTTTTATAAGTGCTTATATTTCCTAGGTGTTGTGTTAAATGATCCCTTTTTTCCCCATACAACCATCCAGTAACACACTATTGTTACACCGTTTTTACAGGTAAGCTAACTAAGGAAAAAGATTATTAAGTAATGGAACTTTGATACGATCCAATCTTGGCCAATTCCAATCCTACGGTCTTAACCACCATGCTAAAATCCACACTAGCACCTAATACACTCCTCACAATAGCAATTGAGGACTGCTAGCAAATATTCTAGAGCCAACTGGGATGAAAAACTGATATTTTTCCCTATCTGATACACTGACATCCTACCCCCTTACCCCCCACAATCATTCTATTCTATGCATAATGCATTCCAGAGTCAGAGAAAGTGGAATGGCAAGACCCTCTACCATATTTTTCACTTAATTGTTAACCAAAATAAATAAATATTTTCTTAATAAAGGTAGACATAAAAATTTTTCCACCATTTAAATGAAAAACACAATTCTTTCCATTCCGAAAATTGTTTACCTTCTTAAGAGCTCACAGAGTCCTTAGCCCTACCATCAAAATTTACCATCAAGTATTATATAAATGTATATGTATCTAAAATATGAAAAAATCTATTGCATAATGCGGTTTCATTTAACTTTTTTAGTGACTGCTTTATGACAGTGACCTACATGGTCTGAAAATGTAATGTGACAAAAAATATATCTGCTTTCCATCCCAAGGACATTCTTGAAAATGAGTTGTAATATTTCAAGAGTTTTATCCTTGTGAGTAAAATGTTAATAAATAGATAAATCTTTAATACTTGCCAAGTCATGAGGTTTTATTCAGTAGAGATAAAAAGAAGAGCATGATTTCTGAGTGGGCTGTACTAGATTATAAAATGTTTTAATTTTGTCACCACTATAGAGTTTAGACCAATCTGAGAAGGTATGCTTGGTCAAATGTTGAAGGACATAACAATTGGAATAAGTTTCCAGCATGAGTCTATTTACAGAAAGACAAAATAAGCCACCCATACCAGTGATGCAATGTGAAATCCACATTACAATTCTCTCCAGAATGACCTGGAGGAGTAAAGTGACTGGCTATGAACCATCCTCTGCTTACGTACTTCCTCACATTAGAGGACAGAATATCAATTAGGCTTAAAGAGAATATTTCAGAAAACAAAACAATGTTATTCTGCAGGCTTACTGATGGATTATTTGAGACCAATTATTCAATAAATATGATATTATTGATTTTGAAAATAGTTTTGTCTAAAAGTTGTATCTGTATTTACATGTAATTTAAAAACGTTTCTGTAGTATTTGAATTGTGCATATTTTGTAATAGCAATAATAAAAATAATACATAGTATTTATTTAGATGTTGCTAAGTACACTAAATAATTTTCCTGTACTTAATCCTCTCAACAACCTTTTGATACAGCTACTATTATATAACCATAATGAAAGCATTACCTACATGAAATTCCCATAATACCATGACACGATCTTATTTTCATAACCAGTGTTTCAAAGATTATGAAACTAGGTTCAGAATAATTGAATAACTTGTGTGAAAATTCATACTAAATAGAGAGATGAACCTCCAACCCAGGGTCTCCTGACCTCGGAATTCCTCCTCTTAACCACAGGGCTTTCCACCACCTTATTCTATATTTAGTTTAAGTAGTGCCATTTCCCAGGTTCATATTGATCATAAGAAAACGTACAGGTGACTACAACCATTCTTTGTTTAGACAAACCACTGCCTATGTATTCCTCCTGTATTGTTTGTATGAATATACCATTCTCCACCCATACTTTCTCTTTCAAAGAAACCAATATATTATCTAATTATTTTATTATTTCTTGGATGGTAGTCATAAATCAGTAAACCTCAAGTTAAACCCTGTTTCCCACAGTTACAACATCATATATTAAGATTAAAATACTGGAAACCCATTTTGAACCATAAAATATATTTTAAATATTCCCCCAAAATAATTGCGTAAAATGACACAAATATCTGCTTTTAAAAATACTTTAGACCAATCATTTAATATAATTGCTATGTAATACATTTCTGCATAAACTGGACTGGTTTAGACTTCTTAAAATAGGAGTTCATTTAGATTTGTTCTGGTGACAATGTTTCTGATATACTCATAGCAAGTGTAAGCCTCTATTGCTCCAAGATGCAGCAAATTTTGTTCAAAATCAGTATCAAGAGTCTCACATTTATTTTTTTCTCATTTAATCAGTGTCAATATATTTATTGGAGTGTATTTGAATGGTAAATGTTAGAATAGAGGTTATTTTTGTGGAAGCTTATTGAATGATCTCTTTGATGAAAATTAATAATTACCCAATGATTGGCTTACATCAGCTTCTCATTGTTACAGGATATTTAGCTCACCTCACTATTTAATTATGCATTCTGCAAATATTTCTTGAGTATCTACTGGGTACCGGGCATTATTCTTTTGCTGAGAACACAAAAAATACAAGTTCTACCCTTCTTCTTATAAATGTTTTATTGGTCACAGGCATTTGTAAACACAGATGATCCATGACTTACAATGTTTCAGCTTACAATTTTTTAACTTTATGATGTTACAAAAGCTATATGCATTCAGTTGAAAGTGTCCTTGGAGTATCCATTCAAGCATTCTGTTTTTCACTTTCAGGACAGTACTTAATAAATTACATGAGATATTCAACATGTTATTGTAAAATATGCTGTGTTAGATTAGTTTTCCTCACTGTAGGCTAATATAAGTGATCTGCACACTTTTAAGGTACACTAGGCTAAACTATGACATTTGGTGGGTTAGGTGTATTAAATGTCTTTTCAACTTGAGATATTGAGATATTGAAATATTTCAACTTGAGCTTATCAGGACACAACCCTCTCATAAGTTGAAGAACATCTGCATGAAATTTGGTAACTACTATGAAGAACTTTTAAGAGTCAGCATTGTGTAACTTTTTTCTACTCCTTTTTCTCAATGCTAAGATTACATATACCCTCTCATTTACAGAAGCACACTTCTTAGTAACTCCTCTATTTAAGGCAGCCCAGAAGCTTTGCACCATGATATATGAAATACAAAGAAACAAATCTGCGAGGGAGGGTGGGAAACGAGATAACCTTAATATCTGAAAAATGTCATTAGGTCAAATGCCTTTTGCAGTTCCATGGCTTAATGAAAATTTATCTGAGCTCAAGGACAGCTTTACTATATCAAATTATTTAACTCTGTTTTAGACAGTCTGTAGTTTAGTAATCACTTCTATCATCTTCATGTCATGGTAAAAGGTAATGGGGGCAAAACATGTATATTCATCAGCAATAATTATTAGAGCAAAGATTAACTGCCACTAATAATAATTAGTCAAGTTGATAATTAATGACCACAGCATACCTACTACAGCATTAAAAAGGCAATTATGTTACTCACTGCTACATCTCATCTGTATCATCTAGCAAATTATAATTGTAAATGATAATACATATTGGGGACATTATTGCTGCATAACTAATTGAAGATGTATTTTTAAGCCATGATTCACCAACTGATTTTATGCAAAGGATATAATGTAAATAAAGGATATAAATGTAAATTTATTGCCATAAATTTACTGCAATAAAATTGAGATATCCTATCTCATATTAGAGAATGTATATAAATATATTTGTTAAAATGTAATAGATGTAACTCTTACTCCATCCGGAATTCAGAATTACTAAGACTAGCAAGGGAATAATCTCATGGAATTTAATTATTTTTCATAAACTAAATATAGAAGCAAGTCACATTTGAAAGATGAGAACATTGAGAAAAGCAATAACAAAAAGTAATAATAGAAATCAACTAAAACATGTGAAATTTGAGCATATAAATAAAAACTATGCAATAATATTCATAGCCCTTTTACCTTTACAAATGCATATTTCACCTGGAAAGGGGGGGTACTAAGAAACTTTAAAATGGAAGGAGCACAACAAATAAAAATTTTACTTGAAAATGCAGATATAAATAGGATAGGTAATGAACAAGTAGAAGAGAAGCTAACAGAGATGAGAAAGTAAAGAGTACTTTGAGAAAGTAAAGGTACTTTGTACTTCCTTTTTCTTAAAAAAAAATAATAATGCGAATAGACTTCTGGAATGGGGGAGTAAGGACCTCTGTAAACTTGCTTTTCCACTAAAACTATGACAATGTGGGCAAAACAACTAAAATCAACCATTTCATCACTTTGAAAATTAAAGCCACAGAGCCAACTGAACATCTATCCAAGAGAAGCAACTGAACCTCTGTAAGGGAGCATGATCTATGACATTTTTTACTTGGGGCTAGTCCAATTTCCCCTCTCTCACCACATCGGTAATGTGGCAGCCAAAAGTCAGAGCTCCAAAGAGGTCAGACCTCTTTCAAGCTCTGTTAAAAAAAAAAAAGCACTATTATGAGATTCCATCTCACACCAGTTAGAAAGGTGATCATTAAAAAGTCAGGAAACAATAGGTGCTGGAGAGGATATGGAGAAATAGGAATGTTTTTACACTGTTGGTGGGAGTGTAAACTAGTTCAACCATTGTGGAAGACAGTGTGGCAATTCCTCAAGGATCTAGAACTAGAAGTACCATTTGACCTGACCCAGCAGTCCCATTACTTGGTATATACCCAAAGGATTATAAATCATGCTACTATAAAGACACATGCACACATATGTTTATTGTGGCACTAATCACAATAGCAAAAACTTAGAAGCAACTCAAATGTCCATCAATGATAGACTGGATTAAGAAAATGTAGCACATATACACCATGGAATACTATGCAGCCATGAAAAAGGATGAGTTCATGCCCTTTGCAGGGACATGAATGAAGCTGGAAACCATTATTCTCAGCAAACTGTCAAAAGGACAGAAAGCCAAACACCTCATGTTCTTACTCATAGGTGGGAACTGAACAATGAGAACACTTGGACACAGGGCGGGAAACATCACATATGTGGGCCTGTTGTGGAGTGGGGGTAGTGGGGAGGGATAGCATTAGGAGAAATACCTAATGTAACTGACAAGTTAATGGGAGCAGCAAACCCACATGGCACATGTATACCTATGTAACAAACCTGCACGTTGTGTGCACGTGTGCCCTAGAACTTAAACTATAATAAAAAATAAAAATAAAAATTTAAAAAGCACTATTCCCACAGAACAGTGAATGTTTTCTCAGAAATCACAGCTCCTGTAAAACCTCTATTCCCTGGGTGCTGTGGCCAATTAATTTGATTCAGAGCTCTGCTCAGTATGGAAAAAAGGGGCCCCAACCCCATGGCATTACCAAAACAATAGCAATTTCCTGGCAACATCACAGCTACTGAAGGCTGTGGTTGAGTTGGAGAAAACAAGTTGGGTAGGGATTTAAAAAATCCCAGAGAAATCAGTTGACCACAGAAAATCTCTGAAATGCTGCAACACATTCATGGGGATCTAACTGAAAGGCTATGCCTAAGTCCAGGGAAGACATGGGAAAAGATGTATTAGTCATTTACATTTGACTGACCTTGCAGATGTGAATGAGCAGAACTCTGCAGAAGCAAGAAGTAAAAGTTAAAGAAGTGTTGAAAACTGCCTGAAGTTTGGATGTGCTTTATCACCCTTTGAAAGCTGGTAGTTACACAAGAAAGGCATTTAAGAAAATCTTCTGATGGACCATTGGCTGACCACTAAATTATACTGACCTAGATGTGACCCCTAGAAAGGCAAACTTAAAAACAAGAAAATGTGTGTGTGTGTGTGTGTGTGTGTGTGTGTGTGTGTGTGTACATATGAGATACAGAGAGAGAGAGACAGGTTGTGTATCTCGTATCTGAAATGCTTGGGACAAAAAGTGTTTTGGATTTTGAATTTGGAAGGATTTCTAAATATTTGCACTATCTATACCAGTTCATTTCCAATCCAGAAATCTGAAATACTCCATCAGCATTTTCTTTTTGCATAATGTCAACACACTCAAAAAGTTTCAGACTTGGGGGCATTTCAGATTTCAGATTTTTTTATTAGGACTACTCAACCTGTATAGTACAGTGCTTAGTGACTGCACACTGAAAGGAATACAGAATCTACAGGATTAGTTCAGGAAGGTCACTAAACAAGCAGAAGCAAGAAAAACAGCAACAATAAACATTTTAAAAATCTAAGAAAGAACAACAAATCTTGAGGGTTGAGGACTGATACCAGAATGGCTACAATATATAATATTTTCAATTTTAAAAAATGAAACATGCAAAGAAACAGGAAAGCATGACACATGTACAGCCAACAGAAAATGTCCCTGAGGAGTCCCAGATTTTGATCTTAGAAGACAATGTCTTAAATAAGTTATTGTAGATAAGTTCAAAGAATTAACAAGACCATGTGTAAGGCACTCAAGAAATGTAAAGACAATGCCTTACAAAATAAAAAAATCAGTGATCACTTATACTAACATAGGAATGATACAGAGAAGAGTAGCATGGCCCCTGTAAAAGGATGCAACACAAATTTGCAAGGCATTCCATATTTTTCAAAAAATGTATTTTTAAAAATAAAAATAGAAATTATATATATAAAAGAACTAAATAGAAATGTTTACATCTCACCAAAAAGATAATATCGATAAAGTATATCAAATTTATATTTGCTTTAAAAACACAGATATAAATTGTGAACTTAAAAAGACCAATAACAAAAATATGAGTGTCTCAACACTGGATTTGTGCTGGCAAAAGAGTGAATTGACAAACTTGAAGATAGGTCAATAGAGATAATCCAATCTTTGAAGCAGTATGGGAAATGAAAAAAGAAAATGAGCAGAAACTCAGAGAATTATGGGACGCCATTAAGTGTACCAAAATAAACAGAAGTCTCAGAGGAGATGAGACAGACATATTGGCAAAAAGACTGGAAAATTTCAAAATTTATAACATATTAGTCTACACATCCAAGATCAGTAAACTCCACATAGAACAAATTCAGAAAGTCCACAGCTAGAATGATCAGAGTCAAATGATGTAATTCAGAGACTTTATTTTTTTTTTTCCTTGAAAATATTAAGAGAAAATTTACATCAATTATCTGGGATCTTCAATAAGATTAACAGCTGACTTCTCAAGAAAAACTATGGATGTCAGAAGACAGTGGGTAGTATGTCCAAAGTGTTGAAATAAAAATAATGTTAATTGAGAATTCAGCTAAACTCTCCTTCATAAATGCATATAAAATTAAGACATTCCCAGGATTTTTAAAAAGAGGAATGGAGATTATTTGTTGCTAGAAGATCTGCTCTACCAAAAAGGTTTTTGAAAAGAATCATTCAGGCTGAAAGGACCCTTGAAACTACATGAATTAATAAAGAGCACTAGTAAAGTATACTATATAAGTAAATATAAAACAGCATAAAAATATTTATTACGGTATTAGTTTGTTCTCACATTGCTATAAAGAATTACCTGTGACTGGGTAATTTATAAAGAAAAGCAGTTTAATTGGCTCACAGTTCCACAGGCTGTACATGGCCAGGGAGGAAACGTAGAATCATGGCAGAAGGTGAAGAGGAAGCAGGCACATCATACATGGCTGGAGCAAGAGGAAGAGACAGTGGAGGAGAGATGCTGTACACTTTTAAATAACCAGATCTCATGAGAACTCTATCATGAGGTAGCACTAGGGGGATGGTGCTAAACCATTAGAAACCACTCCCATGATACAATCACCTCCCACCAAGCCCCACCTCCAACAGTGCAAATTACAATTCAAAGTGAGATTTGGGTGGTGATACAGAACCAAATTATATCAATAACCCTTTCCTTATCCTATCTGTTTTATAAAAATATTTGCATAAAGCAATAATTGTAAAACACCATTGATAGGTTTATAATGTGAAGATATAGTTTGTAGGACAATCACAGTTTAAAGAAGGAGAGAGAAATAAGAGCATATTAGAGCAAAGATTTGTATACCTTTGACATTAAGTTAGTAGTAACTTGAACTGGATTGTTTAAAGTTATGAGCTAACTAAGCACCGGGAAAATCACCTAGAAGATAACTCAAAAAATATAAGAAACAATGAAACAGTGAAAATAGTACACTAGGAAGTATCTGTTTAACATCAAAAAGGCAGTAATTGAGAAATGAAGGGACAAAAAAGACACAAGGCATATATAGAATACAAATAGCAAACTGTCAGATGTAAATTCTATAAAGTTGTTTAAATACTCAAAAGGCAAAGATTGGCAGAGTGGACAAAAATGCATGATCCAACTAAAGCAGTCTTCAAGAGACACCCTTTAGATTCAAAGACAGAAATAGGTTGAAAGTAAAAGAATTGAAAGATATGCCATGCAAACAGTACCAAACCAAAGCTTCACTGGATATATTAATATCTAGTATAAATAGACTTTAAGACAAAATGTATTACTAAAGACAAAAAGTCATTCTATAAGATCAATTCATCAAGGAGATACAGCAATTGTAAGTATATATGTACCTAGCAACATGGTTCTAAAATATATGAAGCAAACACTGACAGAATAGATGGGGGAACAGACAATTAAGCAATAATAATTAGACTTCAGTAACCCACTTTCAATCATGGATATACCAACTAGACAGAAGAGAAGCAAAAAAAAAAAAAAAAAAAAAAAAAAACACTATAACTAGACTTAAAAGACATCTACAGAACACTCAGTCCAACAACTGTACAATACACATTCTTCTGAAGCACACATGGAACATCATCCAGGACACATCATATTCTAGTCATAAAACAACATTCCTAAAGAGAATGAGTCTATGAAACAAAGCAAAAGAGAAATGAGAAAATATTTTGAAATGAATAAAAACAAAAACACAACATACCAATGTATAGAATCCAACTAAAACAGTGCTTAGAGGAAAACTTATACCTGTAAATGCTTACAGTGTAAAAGAAAAAAAAATCAGTATGCTAACCTTCCACTGCAAGAAATCAGAAGACTAAACTAAATCAAAAACAGGAAAAAAGAGGAGATAACAAATATTACAGCAGAAATATTGATAATCAGTAGAGAAAGCCAATGAAACCAAAAGTTATTCCCGGAAAAGATCAACAAAAAATGACACATCTTTAGCTAGTTGATCAAGAAAATGAAGAAAGAAGACTTAAATTATAATCAGGAATGAAAAAAGGGACATTAATACTAGATTTGTAGAAATAAAGAATTATAAGGAAATATTACATGGCAAATATTAGATAAGTTAGATAAAAATGCACAAAATCCTAGAAATAATAAACTAGATTAACTCAAGAGGAAATAGAAAATCTTGAATAGACCTACAAAAAATGAGACCTGTAAAAATTAAGAGATTGAATTAGAAAATTTTGTAATCCATGAAGTAAGGCCCTGGCCCAAAAGGCTTCTCTGATTAATCTCATGAAACTGTTAAAAAGGTAATACCAGCCCTTCACAAATTCTTACAAAAATTAGCAGATGACAGAACATTTTCCAATATATTCTATAAGGTCAGTATTACCCCGATTGAAAACAAAACCAAAAATACAAGCAGGGATATCACAAGAAAACTTCAGACCGATATCCCTTGTAAATATAAATGCAAACCCTCAACAAAATACCAGCAAACAAAACCAACAAGATAATAAAAATAATTATACACCATGACCAAGTGTAATTTATCCCAGGAATGCAATGTTGGATTAACATCTGAAAATCAATCAATATACTGCAGCGTATTTTAGACTAAAAGACAAAAATGCTCATATCAATAGATTCAATTGCAACATATGGCAAAATCTAATACTCTTTAATGATAAAAATATTCACTCAGTATGAATACATAAAAACCCACTCCACTTTATAAAGAGAATACATGAAACTGCACATGTGATATTGTTCTTAATGGAGAAAAACTGGATGTTTTCTCTCTAAGATCAGAAAAAACGCAAGGGTATTCACTCTTGCCATATTTATTCAACTTTGTACTGGAGGTTTTAAGTGGTGCAATTAGGAAAAAAAAATAAAAAGCATAAGACAAAAGAAGTAAAACTATTTGCAAATTACATGATCATATATATATATAATTCTAAGAAATTAGTTGAAAACTGTAAAACTAATGAATTCAGCAATGTGGCAGGACATAAGATTAATATGCAAAAATTAATTGTATCGATACAGCAACAATACATGCAAAAATGAAATTAAAGCAATTTCATCTACAAGGCATCAAAAATAATGGGACAAAATACATTTAAGAAAAAAGCAAAATGTACACTGATAACTACAAAATATTATTTTAAAAATAGATATAAATGGAAAGACAGCACACATTAATGGATTAGAATAATTATTGTTTACATGAAAATACTTTCCAAATTGATCTACAGATTAAATGCAATCCATATTAAACTTCAAGTTGCCATTATATTGTTCCCAGAAAATGATAGGCTGGTTTTGGAATAGAAGTGAAAATTTCCTTGCATGGAAATGCAGGGATCCCGAAGACAGCCAAAATTATCTTTAGAAAAACAATAGAATTGGAGAGCTTATACTTCTCAATTTAAAAACTTAACATAATTATCAGTTATCAAGCTACAGTTATCAAACCAGTATTGGTATTGGCACGAGGATAAGCACATAGAACAGAAATGAGAGTTCAGAAATGAATCATCACATTTTTGATCAATTGATTTTCAACAAAACAATTCAGTGGGGAAGAATTTTCATTTCAACAAATGATTCTTTGTCAACTGGATACCCATATTGCAATATGATGGGTTTGGCCCCTATCTTATGACATACAAAAATTAAATCTAACTTGGTGAGAGATGTAAAGTAAGCTAAAATTATAAAACTACTAGAAAAAAAAATATGGTTAAATCTTTCTGACCTTAGGTTAGATAAAGCATTCTTGGATATGGCACCCAATGCACAAGTGACAAAAGATAAATCAGCCCTGATCAAATTTAAAACTTGTATGCTTCAAGGGGAAGCATTAAGAAACTGAGAAAATGCACAGAATGGAAGAAATTATTTGCAAATCATATATCTGACCCCATATCCACAATATATAAGAACTTTGATAACTCAATAATGAAAGATAGATAACCCAATTGACAAATGAGGGAAATATTTGTACACACCTTTTCCTACAGAAGATATACAAATGGCAAAAAGACACATGAAAATATCCCCAACATCAGAGATTCAAATGAAAACCACAGATACCATTTCATGTCCACTGTGATGGCTATAATTACAGAGATGGAAAATAATGAGTGTTGATGAGAATTTAAAGAAATAAAACTTTCATACACTGCTGTTGAGAATGTAGAATGTTCTGTCCTAGAGAACAATGGGGAAGTTCCTCACAATGTTAACCAATGAGTTACAATGTAACATTGCAATTCCACTGTCAGGCATATACCCAAGAGAAATGAAAACCTATGTTCACATAAAAACCTGTGCATAAACGAGGAAATAACATAAATATCAAGGAATAGATTTTAAAAATACAATGCATCCATACAATGGAATATCATTCAACAATAAAAAGGAATGAAATACTGATGCATGCTACAGCATAGATGAACCTTGAAAATATGATCATACTTGAAAGAATCCAGTCACAAAAGACCACTTATTATATGATTCTATTTACATGAGCTATCCAGAATAAGCAAATCTTTGGATAAGGAGGATAGATTTGTTGTTTTCTGAGCTGGTGGTTGGAGAAGAGGATGGGAATGGGGAGTGCCTCTAATACGTGGGCAATTTGGTTTGGCATGAAGAAAATATTCTAAAATTAAATTTTATTGATAGTTGTGCAACTCCATGAATGTATGAAAAACCAGAGAAATACACTTTAAATTGGCTGCTTTTATAACATATGAATTATATCTCAATAATGTTGTTTAAAAAAATAACCACCAGCATCCCCTCCAAAAAAATGGAGGAAAACTCAGATGAATAATTTGTAAATCCTCAATATGTTTTTTGTAATGGAATGAATGAATAATAAACTATAATAATAAACTCTGCTTCAGCATAAAAGATCCTATGGTTTCCTCTTAGTCCAATTCATCAATGTCACTTAAAGTATTTATAGGGAAAAATAGACAGAAAGCATGTCACTAAAAGTGTCAATTACAGTAAGGATTTGACCTCAGGAGAAAGTTTATTTGCTGTTTGGTATTTTTAGAAAAGTATTTCATGCAAGAAAACTCTGATTGCTTTGGTGTATTGCATGTTGCTAAAATGCTGAGTAGCAAAGTTTTCATACCCATGGCTGTTTCTTTTCAAAAATAAATAGATCCAAATTTCCATTTCCATCATCCTTGTGATGGGAGGGAGCCCTCTGACAATTTGATTGAGTTCAGGACCGTAAAGGACAAAGGAAGGAAACCCTGAAAACTGAAAGCCTTTTAGCTTCTGAGAATCATTTTCTATTTAAGTTCAGTATTGAGTCTAGAAATTGTGATAAGCCACCAGCGATCCATTCAGAATGGGCGGGCATTGGCCTTAGTATGCATAGGTGATTTCCAGTTCAATTTCATTTCCAGGCTACATTAGAATGCTACAAATCTAGCCTGTGATAAATCTATCAGCTTTTGTAGTGTTTCCAGAAGACTTTTCAAAGAACAGTAAGGTCAAGTTGAAAGTAGCCTTACAGTGAGAAATACGAACGGGACAAATAGGAGAGTGTGTAGATACAATCTGAGTATAAAATCAACTGATTTGTATTCCCTGATTATCTCATTTGTTCTCTCACCTCACTTTTGCATCAAATTTTGAACTAAGTCTGTCAGTTCTTCCTCAAATAAAATATTAAAATAAATACATTTCATTTTCATTATCCTAAAGGACACTAAATCTTTTCTCCAACCTTGTACCGATAATACACACCTGGGGTTCATTCATCATGTTACTTGATACATTATGAAGATAACTAGGTTACAGATTTTTCTATAGAAATCAATTCTATATGCAGCTCATTTCTGTTGTGGTGCACAATAAGATAAGACATGCTTCTAATCCAAAGTGGAACCATGCACAAAGGGGAAAACTGTTTATGGTCACCAGAAGTGCCCCCACCTATTAATGATGATGAAAATAATAATAGCCAACAATTATTGGGCACTTACTGTATGTCACAGCTTGTCATAAGTCCTTTAAGTAGAAGTTAATACAATAACTTTAGGAACTAGGATGACACAGTAGGAAGCTGAGACATACAGAGTTTCAGTAAGTTGTTCAGGTTGCTCAGTAGGTTTTGAAAGCAAGATTCCAGTTGGAGCTGTTAGTCTTGAGAGCCTAAGTTCTAAACCAGTATGTCTAGCCCTATATATCGGGAGCAGATAGTGTCAATTTCAATAAAGTTAATCTATTTTTAGATAATGTTAACCTATTTTTAAAAACCTACCAGTTGCAAACAATTGCATTTTTAAACAGGATCACAGTGAGATATATATGATATATATATTACATATATATGTGAGATCGATATATAAAAGATTCATATTTTGTGATGTATTTGACATGAATATTCGTCAAATATATTTGAGATATATATATTTATATTATATATTTATCTCATATGAGATCTATATATAAAAGATTCATATTTTGTGACATTTGACATAAACATGTCAAATATATTTGTCATATATTCATATATATTTGTCAAATATATATTTGACATATATTCATGTATATATATATTTGACATATAGTCAAATAAGTAACCTGTAGTGTTTAAAGTACTTAATGGAGAGTAAAAGAGTTTAACTTTTATATATGCCTCCCTGGACTTTAGATTCCTCATCTATAAATCAGAGAGATTGACTTCAAATATCCCTAGAATACAATGGCCCTAAAATTGTTTTTATAATCTACTTCAATTTCCTACATACATATCCTGTGCCTATTTTTATAAGATTTTTATGAGAGGTTTATTTTTTTACAGATTTATAGTAGTACATAATATATTTAAAAGCATAATTATGTGTGGTATGTGTTAAATATGTGTATTTCCCATCTTATTGTTAATATTTATTTTGTGCTTTTTTGCCATTTAAAAATGTAAGTAATTTCATATGGTCAGGTTTATCATTTATTTTTCTTAAGTCTTCTGATTTTCCTGTGTTATATTTCAACAGATGTTTCAAATATAAAATATTAAAATTAATTACCCTCTTCTACTTTATGGATAGAAATTTTTAACATTTTAATCTCTTATACATTTAGAATGTTTTATGCAATATGTAAATTAGAGATCTATCTAGCTTTTGCATAGCTAGCCAGTTATCCCAATATCATTTAAAGTTTCCTAGCTTCTTCTCAAGTGATTACCATTAAGAAAATACAACCTTGATCATAAATTCTGTTCCCTGATGAACTTACGTCACTTTATAAACCCTTTATTCTGTTCTTTATCCCAACACTAGTGTCATTGTGAATAGTAAATAGAAAAGATCTTCATCATTACTTAGGGTGAAAGAAAAACAAATTAAGGTAACATTGAGATTTTTCTATCAGACAAAGATTTATACGTTTAATAAAACAAATGTTATGTCAAAATGAGTCACACCAAAAATTTTGATGAAAATAAAAATTGTGCAATGAGGCAGCATCCGTTAGTAATGTAAATGTTCATGCTGTACCCTCACAGTGATTTGAGGTCCCGCTAGGTATTCCCAAGATCCTTTCAAGGGATTTGTGAAGTTAAGGTGCTTTTCCTCATAATACTAAGACATCATTGGCCTGTTTTTTTTTTTTTTTTCTCTCTCTGTAAACATTTGCATTGAAATTTCAAAAGCAATGATGGTAAAATGGCTGTTACTTTTAAGGGGAATGAAGGCAGTGGCAACAAGTTAAACTAATAGTCATTTTTCTTCATCATACAGTTTCATATACAGACACAGTTTCACTCATAATGTCCTTGATGAAACACTAAAAATTATCTTATTAAAACTTGACTCTGGAGTACCTTGCTGTAATATTTTATGTGATGAAATATGAGGTACTCATTAAGCACCTCTGATGCTTACAGAAGTATGATGGTTGAAAAAAAAAAAATCACTGATGTTAACTGGCCCAGCCCCTTATTTCATGCAACATCATTTTTACTAGAAAGAATGACTGACAGGAAAACTATGATTATACCAACATGAATATTGGAGAGATACTTTTTCTAAAATGAACAAAGTGAACCTGTCACTTCAAGGAAAATAACTGATGCTATTTGTTGCCAATGATAAGGTTTGAGCTTTCAAGTAAAAATTAGAATTTTGGAAAATTACATCTATGACCCAGGAGCATGATAGCTTTCCAGTCCTGTAAAGGCTTTTCTGTGGTGACATTAACAAATACGAATTTTTTTCATATTATATAATGAAGCGTGTAAATATTTGGAAAACCTTATTAACCCAGGAAACCAATATTTTCCAAATACCCATGAATTTGGTAAAAGGACTATTTCAAATGCAAAACACACAACTACCTTTTATTGTAACTGAGTATAAAAAATTAATTTGATTTCAGATTTCACGTTGCAACTAACCTTTAAGAAACATCTGTTCATCAAGTTTTGGTGTACCATCAAAGAAAAATAACCAGTTTTCCAAAAAGGCTGCTTAAGCATCTCTCCTTTCCAATTTTCTAGCTATGCGAAGCTGGATTTTCTTCATCTACTTCACCAACATTAATACATTGAATGCAGAAGTAGATATCATGATCCAGTTGTCTTCTGTTAAGTCAGACATTGAGAAGATTTGCCAAGTTTAAATGATGCCACTCTTCATTTTTTTCATAAAACTATGTTAACATGTGCCAGAGTTGTTGTTTTAAATAAATTAGCCAATAAATAATTTTTTTAAGTCTCAGTTTTATAAAGCAGCAAATATTGATAGACATAAGGAGACATAATAGGCTCCTTGCTCTTCTCAATAACTGATTAATACAATAACGTGTAACTCAGGAATTTATAAAACTGCAAAAGGGTCCTGAGAATTAAAAAAAAAAAAAAAAGTTTTTTTTAAAACTTTGACTACTGAGTTATAAAATTACTAATAAAAAAATCACCTCTGCTGAGTGCATAAAATTGCAAACGAACTGGTAACTGGTAATTATTTAACATTTTTTTTCTTTTTCTCAATGGAAACTTTTATTGTGGTTATTTTAATCCTACCCCACAGGTCTACACTGGGTGCAAGGAGAAGATAATCTTGTCTTTTGTTTTCTAGGTGACTAGAACCAGAAGATACCTTAGGATAGAAGAATGAGTATATTCAACATGTAGGGACATTTTGCCCAAGGGTAGACTGGGAGCAGAGGCTACCACAGATACTTCTAGTATCTGTGAAGTATCTCCCAATATCCTACCTTCTCAACAATTAAAGTCCATAAACTCAAACTGGGCAAATGAGCTGCCAAAAATATATTATTTGTCAACCATGTCTGGAGCTAGATATGACCCAAAAATGTAAGCAACATAGTATCATAAATTCTGTAAATCTTGTGATAGATAGCTATTTTGCAAAATGAGGTGGAAACCACCTGTTAAAGATGTTAGCACATAGAATAAGCTTGGGTCCCTAAGGATAATAGAGCCACCACATTAATCATGGTCTGCCAATATTTGTGTGAGAGGGAAATACATTACTGACTTGAAATTTATCTACCATGAATGACTTGATACATAATGACGTGAAACTTACCTACCGTAATTTGAGATTTTCTGTTACGACTGATCTTAATTTTAAGTGAGAAGTGACTCAGCAGTCCTGTTATAGAAATGGAACTCTATTTTCTTTGCTTATTTGTTGTCTTTTCCTAGTGTCAGTGTATTACATTCTACTAGCATAATCAGGGGAGTTTTTCAACATAAAAGATTATGTTGACGTTCAGCAAATATCCCAAAGTATGGTGCTTTGGCAAACTGAGGGCTTTGAACCAAAGAAGAACCAAGGTCGGCCTGATTTTCTCCTGTGCACCTGTCTCTTGCTCCTCTTTCTTTCCTGAAGTGTAGGGTGGGGATTTCTCTAAAGTTCCCTTATCGGTCGAATGATAGATCCTCAATTTTCATGAACCCACTCCCCAGGAATCTCATTAACCAGGGAAGAGTGAGTCCAGGGAGAAGAGACTCCATGCCCAGGCAGATGTTGTCACAAGCTGTCACCTATTCTTTCAGTGGGCTCCTCTGATACCTGAAAGACTTTTCCACGCATAACAAAACAATCTTGTTCTCCATGCATTTTCTCCCCTCCCCCTTCCATAACTTGTGTCACTGTCACCACTACAAGCGCCCCAAACTCCTGTTCCTTGCTGTACCTCGGGATATTGTATAATTTCAATCATCTGGCCCTTCTTTGAGTCTCAAATTTTGCGGCGCTCCCATGCGTATGCACATAATTAAAATGATTTTTCTCCGGTTAATCTGTTTACTGTCAGGTTATTTCATAGACTCAATTATCAAACCTTCTGAGAGTAGAAGGAAAGTTTTTCTCTCCCCTACAATTACTATTGAAGGTGAGAGTGAAACCTCAATTTTGGGGGGGGCAATATTTGGTAATTCTATTTCTAAAGGACATGTCCAGAAATATCCTAATATTTTTTAACTGGCTGGAAGATTTCAGAACTAATTCACACACACACACATACACACACACACACATACACACACACACACTTATTTTGCTTGATTAAATAAGGCAAAATACTTTATAAGTTAATGATTACTCATTACTCTAGCAGTAACTAAAATTACAGAACAGGAACTGAGCTAGATATGATTGCTTCACCATAAAACTGTGAAAGAAAAATAAATCTCAGGACCCCCAAATCACTAAGCCAAGGGAAAAGTCAAGCTGGGAACTATATCAGGCAAGTCTACCTCCCATTGTAACTCCTAAATAAGATAGCTAAAAAGATAAAAGAGCTACATACCTACCTCACAAGTTATGCACAAGGAAATTCCTTATGAACCTCAAGATCTTTACCCTAAAACAGTTGTATTGAATTTCATCCTGGTCATGCAAACTAATAGCCTATCTTCACAGGTGTGGGACAGAAAGTCATCCCTCTGCTCTCCTGAGACAAATACATATCTGATTGCTTTCTCTGCCCTATTGTTTATGTTAAAAAGGCAGATTCACTGAGCCAGACTAAATTGTGTATTCAGTGAAAGGTTGATCAAGGACTCAAAAGAATGCAACCTCTTTTACCTCTTACCTACCTATGACCTGAAACACCATCTCCTGACCTTTGAGTTGTCCTGCTTTACTGGACTGAACCAATGTACATCTTGTACATATTGATATCTCATGTCTCCCTAAAATGTATAAAAGCAATCTATACCCTGACCACCTTGGGCACACATCCTTAGGACTTCCTGAGGCTGTGTCACGATTGGGTCTTTAACCTTGGCAAAACAAACTTTCTAAATTGGTTGAGACCTGTCTCAGATATTTTAGGTTCACAGATAATCTATAAAATGTATCATTAGAAGATATCTGGCCGGGTGTAGTGGCTCATGTCTGTAATCCCAGCACTTTGGGAGGCGAAGGTGGGTGGATCACCTGAGGTCAGGAGTTCGAGACCAACCTGGCCAACGTGGTGAAACCCCGTCTCTACTAAAAATACAAAAAATTAGCTGGGTATGGTGGCAGGCACCTGTAATCCCAGCTGCTTGGGAGACTGAGGCAGGAGAATCCCTTGAACGCAGAGGGGAGAGGTTGCAGTAAGCCAAGATTGCACCATTGTACTCCAGCCTGGGCAACAGAGTGAAACTTTGTCTCAAAAAAAAAAAAAAAAAAAGATATCTGAGTAAAACACAACTCATTCTTTTTTCCAGATGAAGTTGCTGAAAGCCAAAAGGAGAAAAACACATGATCACAAGATTGTTTATCAATCATTGACATGTAAAAGTACCAATTATTAATTTTCTAGCACAATGTAAGCAGTAAGACTCACTTAGGATACTGATGGCATTTCTCTCTCTCTCTCTCTCTCTCTCTCTTTTCTTTCCTTCTTTCTTCCCTTCTTTCCTCTTTTCTATCTTATTTTTCATTCTTTCATTACTCAAGCCCCTACTGCCTTTATTATTAGAAAAAAACAGCAGCTTTCCTTCTGAATTGTTGTAGAATTACATGATCAGACTTAGTTCAAAGTGGTAGTGAGAAGATGAGCAAACCTGACCAACTCACTCACTGGTGCCACTTTTCTCTCTTCTTTGACACACATATGTTTTCTTTGATGTATAGCTTTTCCTTGAGGATTGTAATGATATCAGTTTCTTTAAAAACACTAAAATTTAGTGGCAAATCACATCTGAAAATGCAAAATCTTGTATTATGTTCAGTAAAACATAAGTTAAAAAATTAATTTATTTTTATTTAATGCAAACATAGTTTTTTGATTCTTCATTAAGATAAAAACAATTTAGATTTTGCTTTAAGGCTGATTTGAGGAATCTCTGGAACCTTCTGAGATCTATCTTAACTAATTTTCCTAAATGATGTCTTTCTAAGTGATTGCTTTACCAAAAACAAAAAACAAAAGAAAAAAAACCCTACTTATGTACACAATCCTTTCAGTAGATGACAGTTACACTTTAATTTAATTCATTTTATCTCTGCCCACTACATTGATCTTTTGTCTATTTCTGTGCAAGGTAACTTATTTTGATATTTTATGTCATGAATCACTATAAGAATTTAATTAAACTGATATATTAACTGTGCTGTAATTGCCACTGAAGTATTATAAATGTCAGGCTACTCTCATCTCAAATCATGACTGGAAATAAAATACTGTAACTGAGATTATTTTCTTTATCAAGAAAGGTATACACAAATGAATAACTCAGATATATCCATTTTGACCCAGGAACTGGAATTAGAGGTTTACCTGGATTTTTAGATAGAAATGATACATATTTTGCAGAATATTTGAGTAATAACCTGTAATTATTTCTTTCAATTTGTTCTGTTTCCATGCTTAGTGTTCTTGTGTGTTCATGACCTGATCATTAATAAATTGTCCGTCAATATTAATGCTGCTCAGTTTTTGACTAATTTATTCAGCTTTTAAAAAATATAGATTAGTTCCATTTCAGTTTTCACTGAGATTATTTTCAAAATCTTTAATTCACTTTAAAATTCCATATTACATGGAATCAATATAAAATTTTTATAAAAATAAAATGCCCAATTTAGGAAAGTCATCACATATGAAAATATAGTAGCTATGATTGTGCACCTAGAGGGATTTATAAATGTGGCAGCATAGATACAATATAAAAAATTCTAACTGAGCCACAGTAATTAAGATAATTAAACTTGCATTTAATAGAAGAGAGCATGTTCATACAGTATTAATGCTTTGGCTGAAACAGTAACATTTTAACTTGCTTAATAAATTTAAGTATTTTGAATATTTAATATTTTGTCGTATTCAAAATTTATACCTTTGCAATCAGATACAAAAACAAAATCAAAATTCACAATAAGTCATATTAGTTTGAATCAACTATCCTACATTAAAATTCATACTGATGGCCGGGCGCGGTGGCTCAAGCCTGTAATCCCAGCACTTTGGGAGGCCGAGACAGGCGGATCATGAGGTCAGGAGATCGAGACCATCCTGGCTAACCTGGTGAAACCCCGTCTCTACTAAAAAATATTAAAAACTAGCTGGGCGAGGTGGCGGGCGCCTGTAGTCCCAGCTATTCGGGAGGCTGAGGCAGGAGAATGGCATAAACCTGGGAGGCAGAGCTTGCAGTGAGCTGAGATCTGGCCACTGCACTCCAGCCTGGGCAACACAGCGAGACTCCGTCTCAAAAAAATAAAATAAAATAAAATTCATATTGACATAATTATATCCAAAATTAATTCCTTCCAAAAATAAATGGAATACAATAAAGAATTTAGACATTAATAAGCATTAGTATATAAAAAATTTTAATTAACCATTTAATAGTTTAAAACTTTATTGTCTTAAAATTTTAGTTAGTTGGCATTTTCCTCTTCAACTTTCTGACAGGCCTTATTAATCTGATGATATTTTCTCTATCTCAACACCCAAAACAGTGAATTAACAGCTTTGTAAATGTTTGGGCATAAATGAAACACTAGATTGATGACTAAATACTAAAAATACATTTTTTTGTGTTTGAAGTTCTTTGAGAATAATCTAGTATAGAAACCTATTTGTTAAATTATTTTGGAATTATTTTGTAAATTCTAATAAAGTTTGTCATTTGGAACAGTTTTAGATTTACAGAAAAATTGTGAAGATAGTACAGAGTTTCTACATATCCCATATCCAGTTTCCTCTATTGTTAATATCTTACATTTGTATGGTCACAATTAATAAATCTATACTGAAACCTTATTATTAACTCATGTCCATCCTTTATTTTTCAGATCTCCTTAGTTTTTACTGAATGCCCTTTTTCCACTGGAGGATCTCTTCCAGGATACTATATTATTAGTTGTCTTTACTTCGTAACTCCTGTGGGCAGTGTTGGTGCTCAGAAAACAATACCCCCAAATGAAAACCTCAGAATCACCTCAGAAGCAAAAATTTTTCTCTGTCATCCTGTCCTCCTACCTCTCAGTCCCATTCTCCCTAAGCTACCTATAGAAACTAGAATCCCTCTTCACCAAGTCAGGTCTTAGAAACCAGAACCTCCTATCCCCAAAGTCAACCAAAATACCTAAAAATATTACTCCAAATATCCCTCCAAATTTGGCTAAAAATTGGCCATATAAAAGTTATCTTTTTAAGGTCAAACTACCTTGTTTGACTGTAGTTCATAAGCCTCCTTTTCAAGAGAGGGTCCAGCCCATCACCCAGAAGGAAGGAAGGAATGCTCAGGCCAAGAAGAATCCAGACAGACAGCCTTCCTGGGTTTCCCCACTCAGTCTCTTAGGATTAGATCATACCATTTTTTGTTCAGTCATATTTCTGCATGGCTGTCCATATTTTGTTGAACCTAAGCATAAAAATGGACAATTTCCCCTGAATCTCTGGGTCTTCAATCCGAAGGCTCCCATGTATGCACATTAAATAAATTTGTATACCTTTTCTCCTATTAATCGGTTTCATGTCAGTGATTTTCAGCGACACTTCAGAGGGCCAAGCCCTTAGCTCCTACATCAAACAGTCCTTATTTTGTATGACCTTGATTGGTCTGGGAAGTACTGATCAGGTGTTTTACATAATGCTACTCCAGAAGTATCTGTTTGATATTTTTCACATGATTAGACTAGAGTTACATGTTTTGGGGAGACCACAAAAGTAAAGTGCCATTTCCATCACATCATATCAAGCATAGATAATATCAAAGTGATTTTTTTATTGTTGATATTGAACTTGATTACCTGGCTTAGGTGGTGTTTGTCAATTTTCTCCCTTGTAAAGTTACTGTGTTTCCCCATTTTATTTTATACTCTGAAAGGAAGTCAGTATGTGCGGCCCAAACTTGAGTTGGGAGTTATGCTCCACCTACTTAAAGGCAGAGTATTTACAGGAATTCTTTGGAATTTTTTTACACAGAAGACATATCTATTCTTCTCTGTGTATGTATTTATTTATATTAGTATGCAGGAAAGTTTAATTTAAATCAATAATATCTAGCACCAATGATAACTATTTTAAAAGGGGGGATCATTCAAAATTCCTTAAGTTTCAAAAGGCAATATGATTTTTCAGTTCTAGCATATGGTTTACCAAGTTGTCTCTAGGATTATTACATACTAATGCTACATACTTTTTTGAAGTCTTAGACTCCCTTTCTGTTGATTTTTCCTTTCATTTTTGAACAACATGTATCTTTACCAGCAAAAGAAACAGATTTAAAAATCCACCCTCAGTTCCTTTTTGGAAATCTTTCGGAAAAGGCAATTAGAGAAAGCCAGTTTTATCTAAGGGTAACTTCATTTTCTGTCTTCTTGACCAATATATTCAGTTTTTCTCCTTTCAGTAAACTATATATTTACTTTATTTACTCTTTATTTCTGGAGCCTTTAACATGTGTTCAGTGCTGAGTGTAATAGGTAAGTTTGCTAGGTTTGGTTCTCATATAACATTTATTATAACTAACTTTGGTTCATTCATAGTTAAATTGAGGAAAGAAGAGATTATAGTGAAATCTATTGCATGTTTTTAATCATGTGGCCACTAGGAAGTACTTCACTTTCCTCATTTCTTTTTATATGTATGTCAGGCACCCTAGTTCAAATACTACACATCTTCCAGAAGACTATAGAATGTTCAGTTCTAGACTCTAAAAGGTCATGAAAATCATAACTAGACAGTTACAGTCATCTGGACAGAAATCTAGAGAATTTTTCTTAGGCACAGATATTCCAATATTCCTCAATCATAAAGTGGTATGAAATCAGACTTCGGTATTATTTGCACATGTAAAAGACTGACATATGAATAATAAGGGAAAGGTAATGCAATCCTTTGAGATATGAGATATGCTTGCATCTTGGATATATTTGCAACCTTCACAAAAAAAGACAACTATAAGTGATTGTATGTGTTTGCCACCTGAGACCCCCATTTTCTCAGATAGCAATTCAATTCAAATTTTCCATATGTTAACAAATAATTTCTTTTGAAAAATGAGTTAAGGGTCTTCTGATTCTTGGCCAAAAAAAAAAACTCCTATATTAAAAATTTATGTTTCACTACTATTTAAGAATGTACAAAATCATGCTGTGACATATGGTTATTAGTATAGACTTACACTTCCAAGAATACTCAACCACAATTTTTATGAAGATGAGTAAATGTAGTATTTCCAGCACTTCAATGTTATTCAAAAATTAGCTATCAACCAATGGGTGAACCAATCTGCAGCAAATATAGATTAAATCAAAACTTCAAGTGTAATAGAACTCCAGAAAGATCCCACTAGAGCAAAATATTTGTAAATCAAATTTCACTGCATGTTGTCGAACCCAAACATTTTGCTTTTGAAAATACTATTGTATATTAACATCCTGATCAGAAGTGTTATTCCCCAATGCTGCTAGGTCTATACAGCACAATCTTATTTGGTTGTCTTTGAAATTTTGTGTGATTTGAATACGTAAGTGTCTCTTTTACTTACAGTAGTTCTATAGTCTTGTGTATTACTTTCTTTAGAAAAATAACATATTAGGTATCTAGGTTAAGAAAGTGTCAAAATAAGATTAAAAACATTTGAAGAATTAAGCTGAATTGCATAGACTATCAAATGAAGAAGAAAATACTTTACCTAAATACCCATGAAATCATTAATAAAACATTGTGGATGGATAGAAAATCATAGTTTCTAATTTTTATTTCAAGATCCATTAACTAAATAATGGTATACTTCCTACCTATAGTAAAGTGAGTAATGTGATTTTATAGATTGCATGTAATGAATCAAATGGCAATAACAGCTATTTACATATTCTTGAACTAGTGTATGTTTAAATATTTCTACACAGTTTTGAAGGCATTCACATAGGTTAATTTGTAAAGGAAGCAGTCTTGAATCAGGATATGATTAGGAAATATATCTACCTATCTATCTAAATCCTGATGTTTGTTTCAGTTTTAAATTTTTATATAGTATATCCCTAATTATAGCTACAAAGAGAGAACAATTTACTCATCAAACACAGACTATCATTCTATGGAACAGAATAGAGCCAGCAAGTTGACATCTGCGAATTATGCAAATGGAAGAGTAGAGAACAACTAGGGCCTAGTAAGCAAGCCCTATTCAGATGGAAAATGGGAGTGGAAGAAAGACTCTGCTCAGATAATTCTTAAAGTTGGGAGGACACTTATTTCCATGGTGCATCTCAGGGAGAACTAGTCTGTTTTGGCTTGCCTCCTCAAGTGGAAATTTAAGTGTGAATTAAAAAATGGCATGCTGAGTTTGAGGAGCAGCTTCTTCCCTCTTTGCTGAAGAGTAGCATTGGTTAGAGGGCAACATGTCATTGATTTTGAAGCTCTGATCCACTTTTTATACCCTTTTGGTGAATAGTAAGTAGTTTAACAGTGTTTATAATAGAAACTTTATGAATAACATTAATAAAATAGAATGTTTGCACTGCTGCTCCTCTAAGTTGGCAGCATGTTGCCACCTGCCCCTTAATACTTTTGATTAACACAAAACTAAAGTCCTTATTAAGGAATAGAGATAGCAAATTTATTCTCAAAGGAAACATTTGTACACATGTAAACTTATTGTACATATGTCAGATTTCTAAAGCAACTAAAATATGTGAGGTTCATAGTGTTTTGGAGACTTGAAAGATGTCATATTGATGACATCTTTCAAGTACTATGTTTCATAATAATGCTTGATAAAATTTAATAGAGTTATTAGAAAATGGTCAGTTCAAAGTAGATCAGTCTGGATAATAAGAATAGCAAAGCCACTCCTAGAAACTCATGCCTATACTATGTGTGTGGTGCACTCAATTTATAGACCAGGTGACATCTGAATTTTCCACTGGTGATCTATATAATGTAATGAAAATGATAGTTAATCAGTTTCTGGAATCCATGAGCAAAAAATCCTGACTAAGCTTTTGGAATGACTGAGTCTAAGTGACTTTTGTGAAAGGTAAAAGGCAAATGAAATGTTTTTCTGTACAGATATGTGGGAAAAATCAAACCTTTAACATAAGATAGGAGATGAAAAAAAGAAAAAAAAAGAAGGGGAGGGGAAGGAAAAAATATACCTACTGTATGGAGTATTCAATGTGTGTCAGGCCGAAAGGACTTTATACACGTAATTTCTATTCCTTATAGCAGCACTACAAGGTAAGTGTGATGCTCTTTTTTTTTTTTATAGAGTAGTAAAGAGTGACTCAGAGGAAGTTAATTCATCCAGGAAAGGACAATATTCCACCTTTGTTGGGTCTGAACGCAGGTATATTTAAGAATTCAGTTGATCGTGCTCTCATAAGAATTCAACTCTTTCTCCTCAGTAAGCATAATTCGGTGACTAAACCAATATTCATGTCAAAATAGCGAAACAGTTTTTCCACTAACTTTAGAACAGTCAGAGTTTTAATTGTATGGAGTTCTTAGTTCTAATCTCAACAATTCAGAAAAATATGGAAAGATACATAAAAGATTCAGAAGAATATTCAAAAAACAGTGAGAAATGATAAAGGATTCTTGAAGAGAAATTTAAATCATAGGAACTGTGTTGCCTCTATAAGATCTGAGTTCATAATGTTCTTTTGTAATAGCAGTAAACTCCAGTGCTTTAATTCCAAAATATGTGATATTCCACACATGACTTCTACAGACCTTTGTCTTAGGGAAGATATGGGTTTGTAAAAGACAGAGAAAGAAGAAAGCTCTCCAGTACTTGAAGCCTAGATACACCCAAGAAATTGATTAGCAGCTCACAACACTGTGGTCCATGTGGACAGAAATGGAGAAAATTCTTTGAGCGCTGTTGACATGTTACTGTGTCTCTAATGGAAGCAAATTACATACTTTCTAAAGTGACAATATCACTCCAGTAATGTGCAGATAAAATGTTCCAGTGAAATCTAATAGCTCATACTTGCCAGAATCATTATGAAAATAATTACTTCCTCCTACTTTTTTTTTCCTTTTTTGGGAAAAGTGCTACCTCATGTGGCAGTGAGTTTTTAAAAACAGGGTAACATACTATAGCAGGACACAGAAACTACAAAGGCAGTGCTTCCCTCTCTTTAATAATTCTAACGTATGACTGCTAAAATAACACTGTGTCCTAGAAAGCAACCTTTTAATAGAACGTTTGTGAATAATTGAACTCCTGCTCATTGTTCAAAAGGTCATGAGGTTCCAGTGAGCCCTTTTTCTTTTGGTAAATTATTCAGCTTGAGTATTTATTGGCCTGTCAAAAGGAAAGTATTGTATGAACTGTCTTTGTTGCTCTTCAGTGTTTCCTAATTTGATTGTGTTCCTTTCTGTGCATAATGCCAGCAGAAAATTTCCATTTCTTCTTCTCAAATTCCAGTACATCTCTGCTGTTTGCTATATAGATCAGCCTCATAGATCAAATAGACATAAATTAAGTCAATGTAAAAGAATTATAATACTGATTGAATGCAGAGTTTTTGTTTGATTTGTGTTCTGAGCCTGATCAGATCTTTGTTTTTATTAATATTATTTCAGAGCATTCCTTAAAAGGAATCTACAATAGAAAGAATGGGGCAAATTTTAAGGAAATTGCTAGTTAGTATTAGGTTATCTATAGTCATCTATATTACAATAAAAGCAATATTCCACATCCTTGATCTTACAAACTTAGTGTCTGCACAATAGCTACACACTTTACTATAGTGGATAGATCAATTGACTCCAGTTCTGAACAAAATTTGGGGCAAATTGGGTAGTTCCAGTGCTTGTACACCTAATCTTACTGTCCATACTTGTTGGCCCTTCTGTACTATTTTCTGTATCCAAAGCTGGTTGAAGGAGAATTACTTAAGTCAAGAAAAACAGCGTCACAAGAGAACAAAAGGTGGCTGAATTTCAGAAAATGTATCCCATATACTGCTCTCATTTTCTTCTGACCACTACAATCCTTATACAAAACATGTAGGATTTTTGCTTGCTTTCAGATGACATGGGATAGTCTTTTCTAAATGCTCTTCTTTTTCTAAGTGAAAAGCTCTCTCTTCCTGTGGACAGAAATTGATCACATTGGGTATGCCTGGATGAGATGTCACTTTAGTTCTTCATTTAACTTTTACAACAGTCATATGGGTTAATCTTCTTACAGATGAAGAAGCAAAGATGCAAAGAATTTGGTCACTTTCCAAAGATATCATTTCTCATAAATGACAGGGCTGTGATTTGAACGCAGATCTGAATGACACCAAAGTCCAGATTCTAATTTATTTCCATTCCACATGAAGGGAGGGTTGCTTTAAGACTTAGTGAAACTGGGTAGGAAGAATTAGGTTCTGAAGAGTCAATCAAGACATGAGATACCACTGATTCAATTCATCTAGTAGGTATTGACTCCTGTGATAGCACAAAGGTCACCAAATGCCAACTCCTAATTCTAGTTCCCTTGCCCTTGTTCATTATACAAGTCCACTCTTTCCCCTGCCTTCCGATTTAGTCTTCTGTTTCTTTGTCTAACGTTATTAACTTGGCTGAGTTTCTGACTTCATTCCCTCTTTGCTTCTCAGGTTCTATGTTCCCAAGCCCTTGGCTGCCTGGATTTCTCTTTACTACTTAGCTAGAATAGTCACAAACAGCTGTGCACTCCCAACGAAGTGTTCATATACTTCCTTGGCATTTCAAGCGCTGGAGTTGACCCATTAAGGCCCAATACTCATTAATCAACAGAAAACTTCTGCCTGAAGTCAGCCAAGTCACAGTTGCTGAAATTGCAAATATAATCTGCAATGTGTTTCCAAACCTATGGTTGGCAATATTTTACTCAAAAAACCTCAAAATGCATGTTGTAGATATTCTAGTTAATCTGGAAACCAGCCCCACATGGTGTAAAATTATATTAACGGTTGCCATTTTGTCCCTGGGTTATCCTCTTTTTACTGGATTCCCATCTTTTCTCCCTTGGTACTTATAAATTGTGAAGCTATGCAGTGGAATATCCTTTGGACTTTCTGATTCTGACTTGGTTTACTAACCTTCACCTATTATCCTGAGATCCCTGGGTTTGAATAAGCAATGTAATTCTAATTTCTGTTGAGTCTAAACTCCCTTTTCATTCTGGCTACAAAGTACTTCAAAAATTAGAATATTAAAAGCAACCATTTTTATTTTTTCTTGTGATTTTGTACATTGGGAATCTGGGGAGAGTTTGGTTTTGATTCTACTGTTTTGCCAGACATTGTCTGACATCTCTCGTTAGCTTTCAGCTAGTAGATGGGCTGTCTGGAGGGTCTAGGATAGCCTTACTCAGGTGTCTGTTGCCTTTGCAGCTTTGGCTGCAAGGCAGAGATCAGCCAGGACTGGTGATCAGGCTGTCTGCTCATGCCCTCTCTAGCGGGAGGTTCTCAGTGTATTTGAACTTCTAAAGTGGAGAATCACAGCTCCTAGAGAGAATGTTCCCAAGAGATACGAAGCAAAAGCTGCCTGTTTCTCATATCCTGGGCCCTGAAACTACATTTCAGTGTCATTTCTGCTGGTGTCTATTGGTCAGAGCAGGCATAAGCTCACTCAGATTCAAGAGGAAGGGACATAGATCCAATTTCTTAATGGGATGAGTATCACAACTTTTGTGGCTATATTTATTCTGCCTTACTTCTTGTTTCCTGTGTCTGTTTTCCTCCCAATCTTGGTCTTTGCATTTCTACTTTAGGCCTAAAATCTAGACTCAGTTTATAGTAATTGATAAAATCCCTTAGTTCTAGTTTAATTGTATTCATTCATTTATTAATGAACCTTTTAAAAACAGATTTCATGGTTATTACTGTACAAAGCAGTACAAAAAAGTAATTTTCAAAATATGGATTTTGTTGCCTGGCTTTTAATCCTGCATCCTCCAATTGTAAATTGCAAAATCTTGAGCAACTTACTTTCACCTCAATCTCCTCTCCTGTGAAATGTAGATTATAATGCCTATATTATGTGGATATTGTAAACATCAAGTGGGATAATGTATACAAAATACGAAGCATAGTGTCTTGTATGCAAAAGCAGTCTAGTAAAATAGAATAGTGGCTATGATTAGTAGCTGATATGGTTTGGCTGTGTCCCCACCCAAATCTCATCTTCGGTGGTAGTTCCCATAATCCCCATATGTCATGGGATGGACCTGGTGGAAAGTAATTGAATCATGGGGGCAGTTTCCCCCATGCTATTCTCATGATAGTGAGTAAGTTCTCAGGAGATCTGATGGTTTTATAAGTGACTTCCCCCTTCACTCTTCTCTCATTCTTTTTCTTGACACCTTGTGAAGAAGGATGTGTTTGCTTCCTTCTGCCATGATCATTAAGTTTCCCAAGGCTGCCTCAAACTTACTGAACTCTGAGTCAACTAAACTTTCCTTTATAAATTACCCAGTCTCGGGTATGTCCTTATAGCAGCATGAGAATGGACTGATACAATAGCTATCACTATCATTTACTATGTGAATCTGAATTAGCCACTTAATATCTCTGGACCTCCTCTTTTATATATAGCTTCTTCTGTGTAATTAAAAAACTGGATTGTTTTTCTCTTGCAGTTATGGTTTCTTACAGTGAAAGGATACAAATTAAAGTCAGGAAAGGAAACAGACACATGAATGGAAGTTCAAGAGAAAGCAGACAGAAGTTTCCAGGTATATCTTCTCAGTGGAGTAAAAGAGGGACACATCATTAAGATAAACTAATCTGGTCATATTGGCATAGTATGGCCCAAGGCCTGCGGCTCACAGAAACATTCGTATCAGGTAGAATATTCCAAGGGTTCAGAGATTATCTCCCAGGAGTATGAAAAGAGATCTTTCCTTAAATGTGCAGGTTTTGAGTAACTCAAGCCCGCTGAATTTACTCTTTCCTTGCCACACAATAATATAAAATATTAATAAAAGGGAAATTGAATGCATGGCATGTGGTACATCTGTACATTTTTCTCAAATTTTATGCAAGTCTAAAATTGTAATTCTAAATCCAACTGGAGCAATAGGTTATATAAGTTGATAAATATTCAGGCTTAAAGTATTTTAACACTTTTCTTTATCATTATTTGTTTATAATCGAAAGGGATTGCATGGTAAGGGATATTGTTTTTTGCATTAGCCAATACATTTAAAATTTTTATTGTCTTTGTGATTGAATTTATTCTCAGCAACACTATTCATAATAGTCAAAAAGTAGAAAAAATTCTAAATCTTCAATAACTTATGGATAAATAAAATGGAATGTTATTCAGCCACAAAAAAGAATAAAGTACTGATACATGCTACAGCATGGATGAAACATGAAAACATTAAGCTAAGGGATAGCAGCCAGTCACATAGGACCAACATATTGTATGGCTTACATGAAATGTCCAGCATAGGCAAATCTAGAGACAAAAAGTAGATTAGTAGTTTCCAGGGGAAATAGGATTGATGAAAATGGGAATGATAAAAATATTCTAGAATTAGACAGTGGTGATGATAGCATAGACTTGTGTACATACTAAAATCATTGACTTGTACACTTTTAGAAGGGTGAAACTTTAAAAATTATTTCTGTATATTGCATATGTAAAAATTATATTTCCATTATATAAAATTATATTTCAGTTTTTAAAATGTAGCTCTTACAAAATTTCAAGTTAAATTTTCATAACAATATGCTCTGGTTTTTGTACACTGGATGGGAAGACATATCTATTTTTTTTTAAAAAAAACCGTAATTCTAATCTAGTATACCCTTTATAAATCTAACCTCCTTTCTTATTCCATTCCACACATACTACATGATATTTTATAATTATAACACATCATAAAGATTAAGAAATTAGGAACTCTTCCTTTTCTCAGAAACTCTAGCTTTGCTGCAGCAGTGAAATTCTTACTATGACTATCATAATTTAGTAGGTATTTTAACTTGAGGATAAAACAGATTGAGTAACCCAGTACTATAGACAAGAAATAGAATCCAATTGCTAGATTTCTACACCTCTCTGGTTTACAGCTTGATAAGTTTTTGCTATTATTAGTCAGGCAATAAATCTTGACATAATTGAAAACAACATGTTTGAATTTTTTGGTTGCTTTTTTTTGTTTTGCATGATTACGGAATTGTGTGTAATCAGTGATACGATTATAATTACTCAATGTATGCAAGAAATCTGAACATTTTTTAACATAGAAAACATTGACAACCCCCTTCTTTAATGGAATTTGATAACATATATTGTGTTGTGACAAACATACTTTATTCCTCTAACAACAAAATTTGGATTATCTCCCTGAAGTGAAGTACAATATCTATGTATCTTGATTTAGGGATGGTTTCATTTCTAATCAATTATTTGTATCTTAATTTTTGCTGGCATCAAAAGAATCTATTAAAAAACTTTAAAAGTTATTTCTGAATATTGCATATGTAAAATAGCCTTAATTGAGCAGCTTATCTTCCACTTGCAAATATGTGAAAATATCAGTAGGTAAAAATAAAAAGAATTCTTTATCATTAGAAGAATGTACTTATTATTCTGCATGTCACATGAAAAATCTTTTTTTGTTTTTAATTGTAGGAATCCAATCCAAGTACCTATGAACAGCTGCAGCATTCTAATCAAAACATGTTAGCTAGTAATATCACTTACATATAAGCAAAACAATGTTTGTCTTTGCTTTCTGAATTCAGAATGTTAGGCTATCTTGTTTAAACTTGTTTGGGAGAAGATACGGAGATTAAGTCTGTACATACATGTACATATGTTCATCTTCTCACAGGCCTCTGAGCTTTTGGTTTTCTTATTTCTTAGAATCTAGATTCTATTCGTAGAAGTAGATGCTGTACAGTAAAGAAAAAGGGTTAACCTTTGACTGTTTTGGTATGTTCCACCTATTATTCTTAAATCACAGGCAAATTATCATTTCTGGTTTTAGTCTATCTCAGAAAAATAACATATACCAAGCACCAAGCTCAGTAGGATTTTAAGTAGTCAAATATAACCAAGTAAAACTACTTTCACCAAATGATGACTTGATAATTGACATGGATAATTAACTGTAGAAAAGACACGTTGTGTGTTCCTTTGGAAAAAGTTATCTGGGAATGTTCTGTTGTATTAAAAGATACTAAATACTTGATCATGTAGTGATTAGTAACACATAGTTAACAGCTAATAAGAAGCAAAGTAGATTTTACTTTCAACTTTTTATTAATGTCACCTCCTCTGCTTAACTCCTTTGAATCACCATCTCTGTTTATTTTTCAGTCTGAAATTCACCAGAATGGCCCATTAAATTTTAGAATATATAAGAGCATAAGTGGAATGCAAAATAAGAGTAGCTGTAATTTAAAGATTAAAGCGGAATGCAGTTTTTCCCTTAGATTTTAATTTTTGTTATATTTTTCCTTAAAGGTTAAAAGACTAAAAATATTGTAACAAGATACAATAATATGAAAAAAAAACCCTTATTCTTCCTCCCCTGCCCTGTTAAATATCACATATTATTGGAAAAATGGTCAGTGTTAACAAGCTTCAGCACCACATGTGCACACTGTTACACTAAACTGTATTTGTTATTACCTAATTCAAGTAAATGGTTACATATCCATAGGTGTCCTGAGTAGCTTGAAATAATCTCCTTACCTCAGGATGGAGGTTCTACATAGAAATTCATGGCAGGGAAAGCAGGAAACAACTATCTTTCTTTTAAAGAAGAGAATGTATTAAAATAGTATAAAGTTAAATCAAATGGAAATGTTATGACTAATAGTTTGGGAAGTTAAATAATCTGCTTTTCCTATTTTAGACTTATATAAGTTCAAAATAATCTTCAAGATATTCACACTGAATTATTACCTATATAGTATCTTTTAATGCAAAAATATACAGTGTAATTGAATATATCACTTTTATTGAATGTATGCCTTTCAATCTCTTTTAATAATCTCTTTAAATATATGCTTACAAGGCTTTTGTTTTATGAGTTTTATTCCTCCTTGAGTTGAGAACACAGTTTCTTAAATTTGACCATGAACATTCCATTGAGAGACTGATGATAAATTCACACTTAGCCTCCCTTTAACTGACGGACTTAAACTTGATCCATGGATTTGCACCACGAACTTCAAAAGATGAATCACTGCTGTAGATGTGATGGCCTAACTCTTCCAGACGTGGCTCAGGATCACTGATAGCAAATTGGGCAGCATCATCAATTTCTTTCTTCACCTCAGTCCCAATTTCCTTTAATTCTTCCACAGTGGCAAGCTTGCTGTTTACCATTCTATCTTGGAGAATCATTATAGGATCCCTCTTACTTCTTACTTCCTGAATTTCATCTCGTGTACGATAACTGACTCCAGGATCACTCATACTGTGTCCATGATAACGGTAGGTCTGCAGCTCCATCAGTATGGGCCCCTTTCCAGACCTACAGTAGTCAGCTGCAAATTTTGTTGCCTCACGAACACATAGAACATCCATTCCATCGACTTTTAGCCCAGGGATAAAATTGCCCCTCTTGTAGTAATCAGTGCTGGCTGCTGCTCTCTCAGCAGATGTTCCCATTGCATATAGGTTATTCTCACAGATGAAAACACAAGGTAATTTCCATAAAGCTGCCATATTGAAAGCTTCGGCTATCTGCCCCTGATTCGCAGCGCCATCCCCATATAAAGTCAAACAGATCTCATTGTTTCCCTTATATTTACAGGCCAGAGCAATGCCAGCGCCCAGGGGGCCCTGCGCGCCGACGATGCCATTGCCCCCGTAGAAGTTCTTGGTATACATATGCATCGATCCTCCTTTTCCTTTAGCGCAACCTCCTCTTCTTCCCGTCAGCTCTGTGAGAATGGATCGGACAGAAAGTCCCCGAGTATAGCACATACCATGAGCCCTATAGGATGTGATGAGGTGATCCGAGGGGTTTATTCCAGCCTCAAGGCCCACGCAGCAAGCTTCCTGACCATCACACAGGTGACAGAAACCACGAATGAATTTCTGTTTGTACAGCTGATCTGCCTTCAATTCCATGCGGCGAACAGTCAGCATCATCCTGTAGTATTTAAGCCCCTCCGCCCTAGTGAGCACTGTAGTGACGGGGGGACCCTCCTCCAACAGGTGAAGATCACATTTCTCAATTTCAAATGTAGCGTCATTTGAGGAGTTACGGGATGCCACTAGCACTCTGCGAGCTGACTTCTGGGCAACTCGCCTCAACACGCGGGAGATGAAGACGGCCAGCATTTTCTTCATGGAGTGCTGTGGATGGCGGCGGTGTCCCGTAACGACCGCAGGAAGGCCTGGCCTCGGCTCCGCGTCTCCTTCCGGTGCTCGCGTCATCGGGGCAGTGCACACCGGGGACAGAGGCACGTCCTGCACAGCACTGGGACATGGGCCACGCAGCCTGAGCTGACTGATTTGTACAATACCTGCCAGCTGTAAAATGAAGACTAAAAGTGGTTTCCTTTTCTGGAGGACTTGGGCGAACTACAGGGCATCCTAATTAACCACCATCATTGCTGAACCTCAATAATCTGAGTCCCTTTTCCCTGTTAAATCCTGGAGCAGTGCATCTCAAGCTTTCCCCCGAAGCGTATCAAATAGAAGAAAGGAACAAACTCGGTCCCTAAGGCACACAAGAGTTCTGAGAGTTATTCCAAAGTTATTTCTTCCTACCAATATTTCTTTAACGTCTTGTTTTCGATCTTTAAAATAGGTGTGAATATTTATCCTGCTCCATAATGTGTCATATGTATTTTAAGGTAACAACAAAGCTGTAAATTATTTGTAGCTTAATTAACTTTAAAAGCAAAACAAGCATACGCACTAACAAAAACCCCTTTTAAAGAAAAGTCAGTACTGTCAAATAATATGCCACATTTATCCTAATGGCGTCTAGCACCTGTGACACTTGAAGTGGGCAGGGAGGATGTATACAAACCTAAGCCTGAGAATAACAATTTAAGCCCAGTAATAAACTTCCGTGTGGGAAAATTGGAAGCAGGGAGAGAGGGTTGAGGTGCAGATTGTGGTAAACGGTTTGTAGTTTGTGATATTCCACTTTTCCTTACTCTTTTTAATAATTCTGAATCCCTGTTTTACCTAGTTTTATCCCTGTTTTCTGACTACTTCACTTTTGTTCTTTTGTTTATTTCCTTTTTTTTTTTTTTTCTTTTTGATTTTCTACAAAGATGTCTTTAGCAGGTTTCCATAGACTTTCAGGTGGTATTTATTTATTTTGCTTTCATTTCAATCAAACTGGACCAGCCTTAGTCTAGAAATGTGTTCATATAGTGCCTTTTTTTGTGGTAACCATTAGAAAGTGTAACTTCTTATAAAGTGACCCACCAAACAATACACGGTTTGGACTACAAGAGAGCAACAGAGTTTGCTTATGCCACTTGAAACTGTTCAATCACAAGAGAAGAGAAGCCTTAGACCAAGGGCTACAAAGATCACATATCACTTCTCTCTTTTTGTGCTTTTACCAGGAAGCCGATTTTGTGCCCCAATAAGCCAACTCTTAGGGATCCTGTTCTATTTAGAATATTAAGCCATTCACCTTAATGCATGCTCAGTTTTATATCCATTGCCTATTTGCAAATGATAAATTCTTACTCAAATTTCCCTATTACATGTTCAAAGCAGCTGCCTTCTCTATATCTAGTTGCAGGTGTTATTTTGGGCACTTCTTTTAATATTCAGGAAGAAAAGAGAAAATCGCTTGTTAAAAAGTTAAGATAACTCTTAAAACTTGATCCTCTCCCCACCTTCTGAACCCAGCCATCATAATAGGCCTCATCCTTTCACTCAGTTAAAATTCAACTGTTGGAATTCATGGTCTTGCTGTGTTGTTTGCTTCCTCTTTGATAGTCTGTCTGTCTGTGCTGTTCTCTTTCATTCCTCCAGGTATTGGAGATCTCCAGGGAGCATTATCTCCATAAGAATGAGAAAAATGACACTGCAGGAAGGAACGGTAGTGTTAATGGGTCAGTGAGTGACAGCTGAGCCTTCTCTCAGAGGTATCAGCCAGGCCAGTGCTGCCAGAAACACAAGAGCTGTACAGCAAAGTGTGCCAATTTAATCTTGTCACATGTAGCCTGGACTGCAAAGATAGAGCTCCCCTTAAAAGCCCAGTGTGTCAAGCCTAAACCTGACTCATGGCGGAAGAGAACATGCAAAGATGCTAATTGGAAAATATCAGTACTATGGGTACCCGCAGAAGATGTCCTTTAAAAAAAAAAACAGGCTCTAGTTAGTAAATAATAAAATGTGAAACTCCCATGGACCTCTTGGTCATCAGTTACCCTATATATCCTAAATTCAACTTAAAAATAGACTTCTGAAATCAAACAGTGTCAAAGCATTTCAATTAAACTGATTAATCTTGATAATGACTTTTTGACTCTTATTGCTATCCTTCCAAATCCATCTACAATTTCAAAGAAATAATGAAATTTCCAGACATCAGGGTACACATTTATCCTGAGCTGTTGAGTTTCTCCTCTTACATGCCCCCCAGCTAGATAGGATTCATAGAGCCAATGATGCTGTTCTTTTCTTCAAATGATTTATTTTTTGTCCTGTGCTTGTTCAATACCATGTTGATTACCAAACAGAACTAAGAAGTCATCTAAGTACTCATCACTGAAATGTTGTTTGCAATTAGAATCCCCGTAAATTCTAAGATTTTAATTAACACCAAATCTCACGTTTAATCTACTTGAAATTAAAGGAAAACAGGTGAGCACTTTTATAAGGCCAATGGCAGACTTTACATTTAATTAAAAAAACCCCTATAAAAGAAGAGCAAGTGATTATAGTAGCAGTCATTCATGCCAGTGTGACAGAATTTCACATTTCATGTCTAATGGTTGATCTTACAGGGGCATTTCTGAATTTATCTTAAAAGTGTCACTCCCATTGCATCAATAACACATAGTTTTTAAATAAGAGACAAGGAAATGTGAAAAAAAAGAACAATGAGCATGTTTGAAGGATATTTACATTTCTTTAGTAATTATTGCACTTTTTCACCAAATGTTAAGTGAAGAAAACTGTTAAAGAGTGAATATTTTCTAGATAAGCAATATCAGATCTCATTATATGATTAGTGGCAGTGTATTTTTTTTTCATAGTTCTAAGATTTGCCAATTAAGAGTGATGAGTAAGAACTTGGTGCAAAAATTATGAGTTATGTATATAACTCTGAGAAGAATTTTTCCCATTTAGTATATTACTTTATCTCCCTTGGAGAAAAGACACAATGTCAGTACCATATATTTTGAAAAATAATGACAAGCGAAGTTTCTCTTTAATATTACAATAAGCAAAGCTCTTCCAGAACACTTCAGAGGCTTGGGCAAACAATATTTTTTCTTGTATAATCGTACCATATTTGAAATGTGATTAAAATAAAAATCCAGGATACATTAATTCAAAGAGAAGACTTCATTGGAAATGAGAGGTAAAGTAGAAGTGCTTCTCATCCTACCCAGATAATGATGATGTGAGAAAAAGGAAGACATTGTGGGTTAATTTTTAGTAGTAACAGATGGAGTACCATCTTTATCCTGATAGATGACCAGAGTCATCTGAGTCATCATACTCCTAGTACGAAATCCACTATTTCAAGAGTTTGTGAGGGTCTAACACATATGGTAAAAGAGATCATGATGCAAAACTGTAAAATAAAACTTTCCGAACATGTTAATAAAATTTTATGTATAAACTCTGTTGTCAAGATTTACTACAGTCTAGTGTCTCAACCAGTAGAGGACTACAATATGAGTCAAGAGTTTTGAACTGATTTCTGCTCAGTATTTTGAGTTGTTTTGTAAAACCACAATCCCCATTCAAAAGAAAAACCATTAATTCAATAAACGTTCCTGACAAATCACAGCAATTTTAAGAAAGTCCAAGTCAAAGTTAAATCTATTTGCATGTTCTCCAAAAATCTTTACATTTCTTGGGCAAATCTTTTCTTTAGCAGATTTTAATTCTCACATACTTAAAACCCCATGTCTCAAATTTTTATTCTATAAATAAACACATTTACCCCAGTAACCTGGATTTTATTATACTAGTAATAAAGTATACACAAAATATGCTAGCCAAAATGAATGCTGTATATTCAATATTGCAATGAGGGCTTCTCTCCTCTGTGCGGTGGTTTTAATACATTAGTTTTCTCTTAACTGTACCATGTTATGTTTTCTTTATATATGCCCTCCCACAACCCTTCTAATGACTTTTGGTGGGATATTAACTGTTTCTAATATCAGTATGCCCATGTAATAAAATTAGTAAGAATATTTCCTTTGACTTTGCCTCTTTGAAGAAGACCTAAGTCACTGAAGGAGATTTAAAGAGAGAGGAGGGAATATTGGCAAAAATTCAGAGCACTGCTGCCTCCTAGAAGGAAGTTTGAGCAGCACATTTGACCAACACTGACAAATCTTAAGAGAAACAGACTTTGAGGAAGATTGCTAATCATGCACCCCACTTTAAGAACCTACTGTTGACCACATCTTCAGTTTTCTTTGCCCTATCTTATGTCTAAGCTTCAGCTCAGTGTTATCTATTACATCCTAAACTTAGACCTGTATAGATTCTGTCCACATAGATTCATAGGAGATACATGTGAATATGGTCAGACATATAAGCACTTTTTTCTTGGCAAATAATATTTTTTAAATAATGAGAATGAATTTTTTGGTTATTACAAGCATTAATTTGAGACTTAAAACAACATCATAAATATTTCCCAGGTATGTGATAGAATAGACTTGCATCTCTTTCTTAGAGATAAAAAGTTAACAAAGTTTGTATCTCCAGGAAATACAGTCTGCTCATTTGACCCTCATATAGTTTAGTATCTCATTCCCAATTTCTAGAAGAAGAAACTGAGGCCAAGGAATTAGGTAAATACAAAGCTAATTTTAAAAAGTAAAATATTTATTCTTCATTTATTCATCATGTATGCACGAAGTGCCTTTCTTTTATGTATCCCATTTCTGTATTAAGTAGTAGAAGTACAGTGATAACATACAATTAAATTTTCCTCTGTTTAATCCAGTTTATATGTAGGTGTTGTGTTGTGAGCTCTTCCAGATTTCCTGGCACTGCCTAGAGAAAAGGACAAATCATCACTGAAAGACAGAGGGAGGGACACATAAGCAGCTGTTATAGATACAATAAAACGAATGTATTGCATTCCAGGCAATGGTTACAATGACAGTTTGTCTTTATTAGGATCAATGATGAACAAATTAAAAATAAAGTACTGTCAAACAGCAACATACAAAACAGAACACTCTAATTTTGTAAAGTTGTGTAGTCCCCTTTAATTTGGTTATACAGCAGAGCTGAAAAGGCACACTGGGAAATATGAAAATCAGGATCTCATAATTATACAATACGTTTTGAATATGAATGCAGTTTCTCCAAGCAACCTAAGACAATGCTGTAGTAATTTTATGGAGCTTCTCATGCATGAGAATCTTTCTGTTCCCACGGACCCACTGTGCATTTAGATTCTAGGATATTTCCATAGTACCCAACACTAAATCTAAAAGGCCATTATGGGGGAGTCTTAGAGACAATTTCAATTTAGAGGCCCAATGGTAAATGAAGATAGCGTCCAAGAAGAGCTTTTAAGCTTAAACATATTAAGCACTCATCAAAGCATCATAATCAGGCAGCAAGATTATTGGGGTTCATTAGGAATTTAACAAGATCCTGTCAGGGCTACCAGCTGGTCATGCTGCTTCCATTCTTCTGAACCCTGAATATCCCACTGAAATTTATGGTGTATTTCTCCAAAAGCTTTTAACTTTTCTGTACTTTCATCTAGCCTTCTTCCCACTTCATTTCATGATAAAAATCACCATCTATTTATAAGAATGCATTACAACTTTTCCAAGGGATTTTCCAAGTTTCATGTAACATGGAATTTCATATAATATGGAACTTTTCTGTATTATAAGAAAAGTCATACGGACTGCAATGGATCCTGACACTGATCAGAGCAGAAATGAACTCAGCAAAGGTAGTAAGCCCAGTAAACACTGGGCATGTCCTCAGCTCATGCATCTGATTCACAGAGAGTCAGACTCTTCTGTTCTGATCCATTGCTTCTTCCATGCATGCCCTACACGGCTCCCCTGCCCCAGCTGCCTGTCTCCTGAAGAATTTTTACATCTATCAGAACTTCCTTCCTGCTAATCTCAGCAGAAGAGGAATAATATTCTTATCTGGAAATCTAACTCCTCAGCCTTTGCTACAGAACTTGCTATTCCTTCATAATGAGATACTGTTCTCCTGTTCACCCCACTCCCACACCCCCACCAGAGAATCATCAATTTTGTCGTCTTCTTTGGCTTTCTTTCATGCTCAGATTTCCTCAGCTCTGAAAGAAGATATCAGAGTCCTCATTGCCTCTTTTAGATCTCATCCTATATTATTCCTTTTATCTAGTCAAGCTCCACAAATATGCAGCCTGCACCCACAGTCTCCATTTACTTTCTTCTAATTGCTTCCATATGCTTCTGCAATCTGTGTCGTCAACAATGAACTGAAATTTCTCACATCAAGGACTTGGTTAAATTTAATGACAATTTCAGTGCTATCACTCTTTGAAACTCTTCACTACATTAGTGTTTCTCCATGGATATTGCCTTATTGCCTTATCCCAACTTAAAAATTAAAATCTTTTTTATGCTGCTTATACCCCAGACTTCATTTCAACCTCCACCCAAAAAGTATGTCAACCTCCACCCAAAAAGTAAGTGGGGGTCTAAAGTTTAATGATATATGCTTTATTCTTGCCAGCTTAAATGATTACCCAAAGGGACTCATGTGATTTATTGGTTTAATTCTCACCAGTAAGGAGATGCCAACTATATTTTCAACATTAACTTCCTTCATTCTCTCTAGTCTACCAAAAAAAGTATGTTAAAGCCCTGTAGCTATTTAAACTTGAAAATTTCCAAAAAGAAATATTTTCTCTCTTCTCCCCATTTAAATAAAAAATATCTGTTCATCTTAAGTTTCTCATCATTAGAGACCTATTTCTGGTTTATAAACTTAATAAATATATATTTTTTGATTATAGTGTCTTTAAAAATTCTACATTATAAATACAGAAAAGCATAAAGACAGAAAAATTAAATCACCAAAAGTTATCTGCTATTAACTTTTGATTTATGTTTATCTTTTTATTTCTAATACAATCAAGGTTATATGTTTTATATATCTTGAATTTTTTCTTAGCATCATATTATAATTATTTTCAAAACTATCAAAAGCCATTTCAAAGATCATTTTAATGGTTACAAAAAATCTATATTATATGAGTTTACCATAACACTCTAAAATGTCCCCCTATGACTGAACACTTGTATTATTTCTGAATTTCTACCATGTGCCAGGCACTGTTAGTGAAAGTACCGATTTTTAAGATTCACTTTGTAATATTTTAACACAAAACATTGAATTTGTTCAATATATCACTCTTCTCCTTTATGGTTTTATTTGCACACAATCATGTACTTATAAATATTGTTTTCTTTTGAAAGATTTTAGTCTTTGAGACATCTGGAGTTATTGGATAATACAGAGATTACAGTTTTATTTTGTCTGCTCAATTCTTCTCACTTTCATGTACTGAGTAGTCCATATCTAATTGTTTTGGAATGCTCACTTTGTATCTATATCTAGGTCTACATCTTCATAAGCTAAAACTTTTGTTTCTGAGTTCGTTAGTTTTATTATCTGTTAGTTGATTCTTATGGGAGCACTTCTAAGTTCTGATTATTATAGCACCGTGTAATTATATATTTGATAGTCCAAACCCTTTCTCATTATAATTTTTTAAAAATCTTCTAAGATTTTAGAGCCTGTATAATATTTCCTATGAAGACCAGAGTAATTTTATTACATTAAAAAATAATTTGGAATTTGGATTAGAATTAAACACGTAAAATAAAGTGAAGAGAATTCTGTCTTTACAATGTTTAGTTTTGTCATCCAAGAATATGCATCTTTTAGCTTACTCAGAATTATATACACTGACATCGTGTGGTTTCCTTAAGAATATACTATATACTGTTAAGTTGTTTCTCAGCTTGGGTGATGGTGATTTTAATAGACAATTATTTATTTACTTCCCATGTTCCAGTCACTTTGCTAAGTGTATTGCAAGCAATATTTTACTTAAACTGTCACAACAGTCCAATGACAGATAAGATTGACTTTCTTATTGTTACTGATAAGAAAGCAAATGCTTTAATAGTCAGTATTTTTAGGAACTAAAAGCCAGCAAGTGATAGAAACTGGACTCAAGTGATGGAAACTGGACTTCAGATCTGTCTAACTCCAAAGTTCCTAATGTTTCATCAATAATTAGTTCTAAGACTGAAACACTTTGTCAATGAAATATTCTACATTTGACTTTTTACTACATTTTAAGCAAATGTGTTAAAACTTATCAAATATATTTTCAAGAATCATGAAAATAGTCATATCACATCTTTTTATTTGACTTAATATGTTGGCATTCAAGGCCACCCGTAGGTGTGTGGGGCACTGGAAAAAAATATTTTTGTGGAGCTTCAAGCTGTATTAGAAAATTCATGAGTCCATATAGGGTATAGTGATTTATTGAAGATTATTTAGAATAATGAATAGAAAAGAGGTAACACATTCATTTGTGGTCTAATTAGAGCTTGTGAAGATTCTTGATAGTATCAACAGGAACAGTCTATTTTTATTCATGCCTAGGAACCATCTCTTCCTGTTTTTTATTGCCAATGCACCATTTCTATCTCATTTCATGTCTGCTTCCTCAAGAAAGAGGTAGTACCTGTTATTAACCACAAGCAGTGGTGATGACATTGTGGAGCAATGTCCTGTTTACACTGAAGCCATTTAGATTGTCTTGACTCTGTAGCCCCCTAATTTATTCTGGTTACATCATTACACATGATGCTGTCATATACATTCTGTCACTCATGAACACTAGCTTCTCAAAGGTTGTTACTGTGCTTTATTGATGATGACCACAGATGCAAGTTTCTTCCATAGTATGCAGGGAAAAATAACTGATAATTCAATTTCTGGCCACATTCAACTTACCTTTAGGGTATCTGTGGCATAAGTTTAGAACAATACATTTTCCAACTATGTCTTCTTTTGAGATGTTTAGGCTATAATCATAGCATTCTTTTGATGTGATTTCTTTCCTTGTTGATTGTGCTTCTGCCTTCTGCCTATCACTACTAGCTAGAAGGGCCTTGGAAAGAATGAGAAGAACACTTCTATTCATGTAAGGAATGATTTTCCCTCCTGTGGCACAGCTTAAGACCAACCAAGGAGACCACAATGTCACAGCATCAATTAGAGACAAAAGAGGAAATCTATAATAAAGGCCTGATAGCACTGTGGAGCAATAGTCTCATGTGTCATAATAATAATCACTACCTTTTATTGATTGCTTAGCATATACTACTGTGCTAAACTTTATCATTGGTTATCTAATTTAATTCTCAGAAGCACACTTTTATGTTAAAATGTAGTTTATTGAAACATTTAACTGAGCCCACATGACAGACCTGTAAATACTGTAGCCAGACTGTGAATCAATTTAGTTTGGGTCCAGAGTTCTCACTTTTTTTTTTTTTTTTTTTGAGACGGAATCTCGCTCTGTCCCCCAGGCTGGGGTGCAGTGGCCGGTGCGATCTCGGCTCACTGCAAACTCCGCCTCCCGGGTTCACACCATTCTCCTGCCTCAGCCTCCGGAGTAGCTGGGACTACAGGCGCCCACCACCACGCCTGGCTAATTTTTATGTATTTTTAGTAGAGACGGGGTTTCACCGTGTTAGCCAGGATGGTCTCGATCTCCTGACCTCGTGATCCGCCCGTCTCGACCTTCCAAAGTGCTGGGATTACAGGCGTGAACCAACGCGCCCAGTCCAGAGTTCTCACTCTTAATGGTTGTAGTCTGGTTCTCTGCCCTCAGGAGCATTGAATTCTTTTGCAGATCTATGAGAGGCCCAGTCAGATTCCACTTTTTGCCTAGGCTCTAAAAAAAACTGACATATAAGGTAAAGGATTCACAAGTGAAAGACAAAATATCATCTGATTTCTGTAATTTCCATTCAAGAACAGCTTAGTGTGAAAGCAGAATCCGTTTGCTAACCCAAGATTAAGTGAACTCACCTACTTGGTTACAGGCAATGCTTGACCAGCAGGGTAGAATCAGTGAGTGGGGAGAGCAGAGAGGAAGTACTGCCATGCATGGGAAGCTGATTCTCAAGAGGAAGAGGGAGGACCTGAGCCGAGCATTCCATTTTTACTTCCTAAATTTGCCATCTAGATAAGGCACTAGCCTCTTTTAGGTGGAACAGCTGAAAGGATGGACAAAACCCAGAAGTGGTCTGTCCAATCCCCAGTACTGATGAACTCCTCCTTTCTCTCTCACTTACATGTCCAACATCTCCCGTCCCCCAACGAACCACTCTTTTCAGGCCAGCCTATTGTTGATCTATTCACTGCAACTGGGAAATTTTATGTATCTTGCTCCTTCTGTCTAACTATTTCTAGTTTTTCTTTGGTTGCCCAGGGGTGACTCAGTTCTCACAGTGTGGGTGGTGAATTCTGTGAATTGTTGGTTTGGGAGTAGAAGAAACACATTAATACTTGGAAATCATATCCTCCTAAAAAGCTAACCTTGGAAAACACATGAGTGTTAAACAATTTTTGCAAGAACAAAATAAATGTTAATCATGGAATAAGCACACAGAACATAATAGATTTACATATAAAAATATTCAGGTAAGAATACAAAGGGAGAAATGATTCATTTTATAATATTAACAAAAATAACGAGAGCTTAGAAAATATTTAGTGAGAAATGTTCCTATATAAAGAAACATAAAATTTCAACTAAGGAACATACAAGATATGAAAAATTAAAAAACACATCTGTTTTACAGGTATAAAAACATTATTTTAGCTGTGTTCTTCTAAAATTAATGTTATCTAAAAATAATATGATGAAGGAATGAAGGGGGGAATAATTAGAAAAATAGCAGTAAAGTTGTTATAAAAAATAACCAAGGGAGAATTTCTTTTTTTTACTTTTTTTTTTTTTAATTATACTTTAAGTTCTAGGGTACGTGTGCACAGCGTGCAGGTTTGTTACATATGTATACATGTGTCATGCCGTGTTGGTTTGCTGCACCTATTAACTTGTCTTTTACATTAGGTGTTTCTCCTAATGCTATCCCTCCCCCCTCCTCCCACCCCACAACAGTCCCCTGTGTGTGATGTTGCCTGCCCTGTGTCCAGGTGTTCTCATTGTACAATTCCCACCTATGAGTGAGAACATGCCGTGTTTGGTTTTCTGTCCTTGCAATAATTTGCTCAGAATGATGGTTTCCAGCTTCATCCACGTCCCTACAAAGGACATGAACTCATCCTTTTTTATGATTGCATTATATTCCATGGTGTATATGTGCCACATTTTCTTAATCCAGTCAATCATTGATGGACATTTGGGTTGGTTCCATGTCTTTGCTCTTCTAAATAGTGCCACAATAAACATATGTGTGCATGTATCTCTATAGTAGCATGATTTATAATCCTTTTGGTATATACCCAGTAATGGGATAGCTGGGTCAAATTGTATTTCTAGTTCTAGATCCTTCAGGAATTGCCACACTGTCTTCCACAGTGGTTTAACTAGTTTACACTCCCACCAACAGCGTAAAGGTGTTCCAATTTCTCCACATCCTCTCCAGCACCTGTTGTTTCCTGACTTTTTAATGATTGCCATTCTAACTGGTGTGAGATGGTATCTCATTGTGGTCTTGTTTTGCATTTCTCCGATGACCAGTGGTGATGAGCATTTTTTCGTGTGTCTGTTGGCTGCATAAATGTCTTCTTTTGAAAAGTGTCTGTTCATATCCTTTGCCCACTTTTTGATGGGGTGGTTTGGTTTTTTCTTGTAAATTTGTTTAAATTCTTTGTAGATTCTGGGTATTAGCCCTTTGTCAGATGGGTAGATTGCAAAAATTTTCTCCCATTCTGTAGGTTGCCTGTTCACTCTGATGGTAGTTTCTTTTGCTGTGCAGAAGCTCTTTAGTTTAATTAGATCCCATTTGTCAATTTTGGCTTTTGTTGCCATTGCCTTTGGTGTTTTAGACATGAAGTCCTTGCCCATGCCTATGTCCTGAATAGTATTGCTTATGTTTTCTTCTAGGGTTTTTATGGTTTTAGGTCTAACATTTATGTCTTTAATCCATCTTGAATTAATTTTTGTATAAGGTGTAAGGAAAGGGATCCAGTTTCAGCTTTCTACTTATGGCTAGCCAATTTTCCCAGCACCGTTTATTAAATAGGGAATCCTTTCCCCATTTCTTGTTTTTGTCAAAGATCCAATGGTTATAGATGTGTGATGTTATTTCTGAGGCCTGTGTTCTCTTCCATTGGTCTATATATCTGTTTTGGTACCAGTACCATGCTGTTTTGCTTACTGCAGCCTTGTAGTATGCTTTGAAGTCAGGTAGCGTGACGCCTCCAGCTTTGTTCTTTTGGCTTAGGATTGTCTTGGCAATGTGAGCTCTTTTTTGGTTCCATATGAACTTTGAAGTAGTTTTTTTTTTAATTCTGTGAAGAAAATCATTGGTAGTTTAATGGGGATGGCATTGAATCTATAAACTACCTTGGATAGCATGGCCGTTTTCATGATATTGATTCTTCCTATCCATGAGCTTAGAATGTTCTTCCATTTGTTTGTGTCCTCTTTTATTTTGTTGAACAGTGGTTTGTAGTTCTTCTTGAAGAGGTCCTTCACATCCCTTGTAAGTTGGATTCCTAGGTATTTTATTCTCTTGGTAGCGATTGTGAATGGGAGTTCACTCATGATTTGGCTCTCTGTTTGTCTGTTATTGGTGTATAAAAACTAAGGGGGAATTTCTAGAGATGTTTCAAAAAAGATTATTGAGGGATTTCTTCCTAATCTATATTTAAAATATTTCAAAAGTAACAATAAATTAAAGAGTTTAGTTCTTTGTGGAGTGAGAAACCAAAGACTCAGAGTCAAAAAATAGACAGATATGGGAATTTAGTATATGAAAAATATATAATACCAAGTTAGTGAGGAAATGTGGATGTTGGCACATGATGTTGGAACAAATGGCTAGCAACTTAGCAAAAATTATTAGTTTCTTTCTTCTTCATTGTTTTCGGAATTTATATCAATTTTCTTATCCACTGCCCAGTATTTCTTCTAGAATTTTTATGTTGTTATTTAAAATTAATATTTGTATGACTGTATAGTTGGTTTTGGTATAAATAGCAAGTTAAGTAGCCAAATTCTAGAAAATGTACAAAGTAAGAAAAGTACTTGCAATACATGAGATTCAAAGAGTAAATTACCTTAGAATGCAAAGAACAAATAAAGAAAAAGAAATATAATAAAAGGAAATGTAGCAAAGGAATTATAAGTAGTTCATAGAAAAAGAAAGTGCCAAGAAACAATTTAAAAAGTTCAATATCATTTATTATTAAAAACATAACAAAGACAGGGAGGTATCATTTTAACTTCAGACTTTCCAAAAATTAAATTAAATAATGAATAATATCTAAAGTGTAAGAAGCAGAACCCTTGTGACTGCAGATGGAAAAAGAAGCTGTTGTCAATGATTTTGGCACTTGCCATCTGACTGATTGCATTTTTTTCTTGCGTTATTTATCATTTTTCTCTCTCACTAGACTACAAAGTCCAGTTTGCAAATACAAGACCCAGTCTGTTTTGTTCACACTAATACTGCATGAGTTAAAACATTGTGTTTTAACTATTCTATAAAATTCCGTAAATTCTATAAACATTTATTAGAAAAAAATGATTGGGTATACTTTTCTGAGAATCACTGTCCTCAAGCATAAAGGAAAAATTGGGTCATAAAAAATGTTGGCAGGGAAGCATTAAAAAAGACATATGATCTATTGAGAATAATTGATCTGTTACAAAAATAAATGAACATATGTTTAAAAAAAAAAGTTCTCAAGGGATCAAAATAATGGAATCCAGGTACTTAACAGCTCAAAAAATAAATATGTTAAGGAAAAGAGTCTTTTCTTATTTACCCTATGAAATTGCACTGCTTGGTAAAATAATAAAAAATAAACCTAAACCAAAGATAATAAATATTAGGAAAGCCAATATGTGAAATAATAATCATTTATTTTTTTCAAAGGAAGACAACCAACTTATCAGTAGTATTTTGCATTATATTAAATGCCCTATAAGCTCAACACTTATACAGAGAGTTTACTGCATATATTTGCGTTACTAAAAGAGCGTGAATTGACATGCAGTTATGAATGAAGAGGAAGCATATGGGACAAATGTTGAAGGGGAACTGTATATACATTTGGTTTAGTAATTCAACATCATTAATTTGTGGTTGAAATGCAATACATACTTAAATCTTAAAAATAAAAGATTTGGGGCCAAAAATATGCAAATTACATGGCTTCATAGAATTGACAATAAATAAAACAACGAGAGACAATACACTAAAACGAGAATGGTGCTAAACCAAGAGTAATTTGTGATAGAAAGGAAGACTATCAACTACTGAACACCAGGTGCACCTCGAATGCTGATTCAGAGACTTCAGGAAGTGATTTGCTAATTTTGGATTATAAATAGTACATTTTAGTAACCAGGAATATTTTAATTAGGAGGTTAGTGATAAGTATCCCGTTAGACACATGTAAAAAAATGGGTCTCTGGAACTTTGTTCCTTCTCAAGTAGAATAAAATAAAATTTGCATCTTTGGATCGGTTCCCAGTCGATCAAGAAAATCCTTTGTGGCTTTCCAGTGAGCAGTTAAATCATAATCTAAGCATCCTAGCTGAGGGGTAGGGGCCTCAAAAAAGAGAAAGAAACATGCGGACTGTTTCACTACTGTAGACCTACCCAAGTATTAGGCCTGGAAAGCCACATTTTTCACTATGAAGGTCATTTTTTTAATTCTCTCAAGCTAGCTTGGGAAATGGTTCACGGGGAAAAAAGCAAGGAAAAGAAAAGAAAGAAAAGAAAAAAGAAGCCTATATTAGGAGACACTGCAAATGCTGTAAAACCTCCATGCTGGGCCAAATACCCTATCATCTGCCTCCCAGTACTGACTGGCTGCTAAACAAATCAATGTTTAATGAAGTAGAGCAATATAAAGGGAGAATGGAAGCAGTTATCTTTGTTACTAAGAGCAGGGAGAGGGGTAAAACTCAGTGGTTCTCAACTCAGGGTGATTTTGTTCCCCAAGGGACATTGGTAATGTCTGCAGACATTTTTATTTATTCCAACTTGGGGCGTGCTATTGGCATCTAGTGGGTGGAGATTAGATACACTGCTAAGCATCCTACAATGTACAAGACAACCTAGCTATCAAAAAATATATATATCATCCAATCCAAACCATCAACAGTGCCAAAGTTGAGAAACCCCAACACACACCTTTGTATCCATCTCACTGAACGAACTGAACTTAATAAGGTGCATATATGTAACTTTATTCATTTTCTCCATTGGGCGCAATCTGTGGACTGGTTATTTTCCTGCTCACAGATAATTTGTCAAATTAGTCTAATCATTTTTTGAATCTCTTGTATTTAAAAGACAGCCTCATTTCAAAATGTAAAATGTCCAATCATTGTAATAGCAAAATGTATCCAATTCAAGGCTTCTCTCCTTTGGGGTTATCTGTGATGGGCCTCTTCTGTTTGCCTCTCCAGTTCCACAATACCCTTTTCTCCATCCTGCCCTGGCCCCCATCCACTGACATGCATGGACTATATCAGAAGGCTCCAGTGCCTTCCGACTACTGTTTGAGTTTGGCCAATAAGGAGCTCTGGTAGGTGGACACAGGGAGCTTACATCCCAAGTTCCTCCCTACAGGGTGTCCAAAGGCTGGCAGCTCCTCTTGAGCATACAATTCTCTCCACACAGCATTGTCTGTGGCAGGTTCCTGTAACCACTCCCTCCCTTGCATCTGCAAAATAGGGGTGGTAACTGCCCTCGGTTACTGACATCAGGACACTGCACCCAGCCTAGCATCTTTACTAGTCTCTCAAAATTTTTCTTACCCCATTTAGTCTGTATCTGTGTCCTACCAGGTTTCTGAAACACTCCACTTGGGATTGTTTGGGGCCTGGGTGCTTACAGAGTGGGAGAGGAACAGGTCTGGGTTCTCTAATATTTATTCTCCCAACTCTCTAAAATTTTACTTCTGGCCTCAATTCTCAAAACTTTTGAGTTTGTATCAAATATTCGCTTCTGAGGCAGACCCAAATAACAACAGCGTTTTTCCCTCCCTAAGTTCTCAACTAATTGAGAAATGTGGAAAAGGAATAAAAAGTGAAGACAAAGCAAATATCACCAAAATTATTGACAAAGGCTAAGTTACAGGATATACAAGTTAAAGAAGTCTGCTAACTGAACCCCCAAATTAGGCAGCTCTCCGATGCAGTCATGGAAAAGGTTTCTTCTTGGAGGAGCAGGAGACTCTGGTTTTCTGCAGGCAGCACTCTCCGAAGAGAAAGAAAAGAGAAGTGGGGAGCTGAGCTAAGCAAGCCATTTTTTACCTTGCTTCCCTGGATGGAACAAGGAGAAGGGCAGAGAGGCTAGGAATGACTAATGAATGCCCACCAAGGGGCAAGACAAGGCTACCGTAGGGAGGAATCATTGTCTCATGGGTTTTCTTTTGTTGTTATTTCCTTTTGCTTTGTTTTTCTTTTTTCTTGAATGCATAACTCATCAGGCTTTACCATCAAATCTATGATCAACAGATCAACAGTGACTTTTTCCTTTAAGAAAAAAAAGATAATAAACTTCATTAAAGTAGCTTTATCTTACCTTTATTAGACCATTCCCCAGCCACTCTTCAGAGTTTTACTCAGCTTTTGTCCTTAAAAGGCTCTGAAGTGTCTTAGAAGTTATCAGTTAGGGTTAGGTTTGTTGCAAGCTTCAGAAATGTCACTTAAGTGCTTGCTTGTATATTAAAACTTCCATTCTCTCAAAAGGAACACATCATCAGGAATCCAGGCTCCTTTCATGTCTCTGCTCCTCTATCCTTCGCACATAGCCCTTGTTTTCAAACCTAAAGGTGATCGCAAGATCTCCAGCCATCACGTCTGCTTCTCAGGGAGCAAGATGGAAGGAGAACAAAAAAGGACAAAAAAAAAAATGCAGATGAAAGTCATATTCAGAGTTTTCCTTGAAATCACCCAATGCTCTTTCTACTTACATTTCATTGTCAATTAGTGAAAAGGCCACACTTCATGAAAGGTATGAAAGCTGGGAAGTGTAGTCTTTCCAATAGGCACATAAATAAAATAGGGAATCAGTTACTGTAGAATAACAAGAGAATGAATTTTAGTATAGCTAATTACCAGTTTGTCACAGAACAAATTAAATTAACACTAAAGCTGCTCTGTTACCAGGGCTAATTTCACTCATCCCAAATTATGTCCAGTCATCTTTCTCATGCAGCACATGAGAGGTTTTTGTGATTGAAAGAAGACAGAAACTCTGATAATAAAATATGAAACAAATGAGGATAAGGTGAAAAACCTTTCCCTCAATTTTGGCCAAACAATGCAGAAGAACCTCGTGTCTCTTTGAAAAGGAGAGTAAATGGGGAAAAGTACTGGGGTATAGCCTCATCGGAATACTAGTAAGTTTTCCAGAATACATAACCTATAAATTTAACTTGACAGACACTTCTAGCTATTTAATTTTCGTACTATACATTTGACATATTGGGGCTGGGAGTAGGGCAGGTGGGATTTTCCTATGTCTACCATATTCTCTCTCAGGGAGTAGATCTCAAAAAGTTTAAAAGTGGTGATAGAAGCTGAACACAGTGGCTCACACCTGTAATGCCAACATTTTGGGAGGCTGAGGCACGACAGTCAATTGAGGCTGGAAGATCAACACCAGCCTGGGCAACATAGAAAGACCTTGTTTCTACCAAAACAATACAAAAGCAAATTACCCAGCTATGGTGGTGTCATCTATAGTCCCAGCTACTCTGGAGGCTGAGGTGGGCGGATAGTTTGAGCACAGGAGTTTGAAACTGTAGTGATTCAACATCATGCCATGCATGCCAGCCTGGGCTACAGAGCAAGACCCTGTCTCAAAAAAAAAAAAAAAAAAAAAGATGATAGACACAGTCAAGTGGTCTTACATGTATGTTTTTCTTTTCAAATCAGCATATTTCAAAATCTTTTAATTTCTATTTGCTCTCAGTATTCGGTCCAGAATTTGTGGTGAGGGTTGTCTATACATAGCCGCCACCATTTCTTGTGAATCAGCACCATAGACCTGTGTTCAGTTGTTTCTGCCACTGACTCTCTTTAAAGAATTCCTGAGGACTAAGAAAGCTGTGGCCAAAGAATTGTTTTCTATTCTGTACTTATATTCGTTATAGCATATACACCACCTTCTGAGCTGAACTGAAGGTTTCTGTGTTGAAGCGGCTGTTGATGCTTCAATTGCACAGGCCCATGCTTCTGCAGACTGCCATTTCTCCGTTTCTGATTTGCATCAAGTTCTTGGGAATGTTCCAACAGAGCAGAAGCAGCACTTGCAGGCCCAGTTCTAGTAACCGAATCACTTTGAACCACACCCAGCTATTATTTGAGTAGTTTCCATTCCTGATCCAAATGATGAGCTACATTAGATTAAAAAATGTCAATCCAGATTTTCTTTATTGGCCCTGAATTCAGAATGGAATTTTGGAGAACCAACCTAATGCAACTTACCTAGGCCTCCCTCACACATGAAGCTTTGCTTCACCTGTGCCTATTTAGGAAAAGCTCTGCCTGCAACATCGTGAACCTTGAAGGTATCCACATGGTTAAAAACCAGCAGTTTTGCTGAGGCCCGTAGTCTGCCTGATTCTCTTACCTTTGTTGAGGACTGTGCCTTTGCTGAGGTCACTGTGTTCTCATTTCTGCTTGCCAGGCTACCTGTGCCTGCCCATTGGCCAGTGTTGGGATGTTTATATTTTGCTCCCTGAAATTTTTCTCTCTGTGATTTATTTTTTAACAAGTGGCCTAGCCTAAAAAAAAAGTTGAGATTTCCTAGGGGGACTAACAAATTGAGAGTTTAAAAAGGAATGTTAGATGATAGTCAAATATCACATTTATTATTGGTGGAAGATGGAGTTGAGGGAGAAAGTCAAATTCACTTGCCGATCTTACCCCACAAATAGGCAGATTTACCCACCAAGACACAAGTAATACTGTGAAGTTTCCCACAAGGCAGAGTGGAATGGCAGGCAGCCCATTAAAAAGACATTAAGTATGCTAAAGGGGATTCCTGGGTTATATTTTCCAAATTTACAAATCAAATAAGTTCTTCCCCTCAGGATGAATAAAGGGACGGGGTAGGTGAAGAACGTTACAAATTTGAATTCTCTTTATATGGAAGGAAACATCAGGAATAAAGATCTCTGCCAAAATAAAATAAATAATTTTATTAGTCCTAATATTAAATAACTAATAAAAGTATTTATTTAAGATTGCAATAAAAGTAGAGATCAGGGAGCTACTAGAACTTTTAATAAAGGACTTGGTCTATTCTCTTGATCATTATTTCTCAAGGGGGAATCATTATTTGCATTTTGAGAGAGAAAATATTTTTTGTGCAAAATCAACCTTGCTTTGTGGACAGTTTAGCATCCCTGGTTGCTGAGCATTCAATGACAATATCACTTTCCTGGAGTCATTCTTACAATAAAAAATATTGCTGCATGTTCTTAGGCATTTTCTAAGTGGTGGCAACTTCATCAATCGCTAACCACTATTCTAGGTGATCCAAAAGAATTCTCATACTTCACTTGGAATTCTGAAATAGGAGCAAAAATTGGATTAGCGAAGAGGGAAAAAATTGTATCTCAAGCAGAGGAAACATGTTAGATGGTGGGAAGGAGTATAGCCCATTAAAGTGCTGAGAAAACATCTTTGAGCCTAGAGCCCAGACAGTGGGATAAGTATTGGCAGAGGAGGCTGGTAAGTCAGATGTTGTTAGTGTAAGCCACTGAAGTGGTTTTTTGTTGTTGTTTTTTGGTGTTTCTTGTTGTTGTTGGTTTGTTTGTTTTGAGTCAGAGTCTCGCTCTGTCGCCCAGGCTGGAGTGTGATGGTGCGATCTCGGCTCACTGCAACCTCCGCCTCCTGGGTTCGAACGATTCTCTTGCCTTAGCCTCCCGAATAGCTGAGATTACAGGCTCCTGCCACCATGCCCAGCTAATTTTTGTATTTTTAGTAGAGATGGGGTTTTCACCATATTGGCCAGTCTAGTCTTTTGGCCAGGCTGGTCTCGAACTCCTGATCTCGTGATCCACCTGCCTCGGCCTCCCAAAGTGCTGGAATTACAGGTGTGAGCAACTATGCCAGGCTGAAGTGCTTTAATAAGGGAATGGCATGTTGACATTTTTTGTTTTATTTATTTATTTATTTTATTTTATTTTATTTTATTTTATTTTATTTTGAGACGGAGTCTCGCTGTCGCCCAGGCTGGAGTGCAGTGGCGCGATCTCGGCTCACTGCAAGCTCCGCCTCCCGGGTTCACGCCATTCTCCTGCCTCAGCCTCCCGAGTAGCTGGGACTACAGGCGCCCACAACCACGCCCGGCTAATTTTTGTATTTTTTGTAGAGACGGGGTTTCACCGTGGTCTCGATCTCCTGACCTTGTGATCCGCCCGCCTCGGCCTCCCAAAGTGCTGGGATTACAGGCTTGAGCCACCGCGCCCGGCGACATTTTTTGTTTTAAAGTGAATCATTTCATTGCATGATTCTTATTTGCAATAAGCTTATTTTGAATTGATATTCATTGTTTGCACTAACATGAGCACCTTTCTAATTCACATGATTTGTGTGTGTATGTGTGTCTGCTTTTTTCTCGTTTGTTAGATTGGCGGGATTTTTTTAACAGAATGTTTCATATAAAATGAAAATGAAACATTTTTTAATTACCCATGCTTTCACTCCTCATTGATTTCCATATCATGTTATTACATATAAGATGAAAACAAATTCACTTGTTCCATACAGAACATACTGCACATCAGCCTCGTTTTCACATTGCCTAGTCTTTAAAACTTTGGGAAAGAAAGTTTCATAGATCTGGTGATGAAGATGTTCAGTTAACTAGTAAATACTAAAGTAAGAAAGACTTGTTTTAATTGCTCATTTGCACACTACCACCCTGAGAACAGGTCTTTCTCATAAAAGAACATAGGTGCTGACAAAAAGGGAAAAAATAAACCATAAATGATATAATGACTCCAAAAGAAATGTGAAGAAATAGACTGGATATTGCACATTTCTTCGTTTAAACATTTAATCGAGATGGAAAATTTATTTTATTTTTAAGACAAGAGTCAGTGATTAACCAGGTAACAATGTATACCTTTATACAATATGTATACCAAAGTCCTAGTTAATGCAGCTTATAGAATAAAGTCATTATGCTTAATCAAGGGACTATAATTTCAATATATCTAGTATACTATAGCAAGCCTAAGATTAATTTTTTTGCCTCCATTTAACTAAATTTATCTTAATTGCCTGTAATATTCCTTTTGGAGTTTCAGAATTTGTGCTTTTACTAAGTGATTAGCTAAAATAAAGAATTTCCCAAAGTGTACAATGCTATTTTCAAATAAATACCTGACATAGCCTTCAGTATTCATTATATCAGTTTCTAGAAAACCAAACATATAATTATGCCATAAATTTAGAGTCTAAACTTAAGTTAAAGTATTTTAATTCCCAACATATGCTTTCTCCATAGTAATTACATAGTGCATAGGAAATTTACAAAACATGTATTTTGGAATTCTTGCTTTGAGATGATTTTTATATTGCAAAGGAAATACCTAAGACAGCATGATGCTAAATAGATGCCTGAAACCAGCAGCAAATGAGATCCTTGGAGAACATGAACAATTATCATTTTATCCGAGGAATGCCTCAGTACAACTCCATACATAGCCTTCCTGAAAATTCCAAAAACATATTCAAAAGTTTATTCATTCCATAACATGTATTGAGAGGATACTATGTGGAAGGAGATACAATCAGAGAGGGAACAGGCTGGCACTAAACACTGCAAAGACTTTGGATTTTAGTTTTAATAAGTTGGAGTTACTAAAAAGTTTCAGGAGCAAATCTACAAACTAAAAATTAAAAAAGTATATGTGAACTATTGCTTATAATAAACTTTAAATATAAAACATAAATTAATGTCAATTTGAAAAGAATTTATTCATCGGGCACAGTGGCTCACGCCTGTAATCCCAGCACTTTGTGAGCCCGAGGTGGTCAGATCATGAGGTAAAGACATCAAGACTATCCTGGCCAACATGGTAAAACCCTGTCTCTCCTAAAAATACAAAAATTAGCTGGGCATCGTGGAGTGCGCCTGTAGTCCCTGCTACTCAGGAGGCTGAAGTAGGAGAATCAAATCACTTGAACCCGGGGGGCGGAGGTTGCAGTGAACTGAGATCAGGCCACTGCACTCAAGCCTGGTGATAGACCAAGACTCTGTCCAAAAAAAAAAAAAATCACTAATTACATATTTGTGCTGAATATATAATAAAGAGCTACTACTTTGTTACTCTTGGAACTAAAAATAAATCATTTCTTTCTTTAATAAAAATTAACAAACATCATCGCCTAGACCTCTGCCATCTATTTTAAATAGAACTGTTTTAAAAAAATTTTTTTATAACAAGTTCTTCTAACAATACTTAATAGTTAGAAGTACCAATGTGAAGTCTTTCTACGTATCAAGAACTGTTCTAACAACTTTGCAGTTTAGAGGGAGGTATAGTAAAATAATAAAAGCAGTTTATTAACATTCACTGTGAAAATGGCTTTAGAGGAAGTATGCACCTGATGGTGTGAGTGCTTAATAGACTCTCCAGACTTGGGTGGCTTTGTCATTGGATAATCTTCATCAAGACTTTGAGCTAATTTTGAAGAAATTGAAGAAATAATTATAGTTATCCATGTATTTATTCAATGGTATGTATATATGTGTGTATTGAAAACAGGTGGAAAGAGAAAGTTAATGAAGGTGAAAAAGGAAATGGGAACTAGATGACTGAGCAATGTGTGCAAAGACATGGAGGCCAGGATATATGGGATTGTGACATTGTATTTATGGAAGTAGAGCTGAAGATGCTGGGTGGCCAGAAATTAAGGTAGAGTTGTAAACTGGATATGAAGAGGTTTCTATTACAGACTAATGACTTTTGGACTTACCCTTAAAGATTTGATGACCCATACAATATGAAAAACAAAGAAGTGGCATGATAATATTTACATTTTAGGAAGATCATTCTGGCATTATTATGTCTTGGAGTGGACAGCCTAGAAGGCTGAAAATATTCAATCAGCCAAGCAAAACATTATAAAGACTTTAAGGCTGTCTGGTAAAGGGGATGGAAAGTAATGGACACAAATGAGAACCATCAAAGATGCAAAACTGATGAGAGATGGTGCCTGAATGGTGAGGGCAGGTGATGTCAAAGCTGCACGATTCCAGCTTATTCAGCTAGGTGCATAGTGGTTTCATTAATTGAGATAGGAAATAAAAAGGGAAGGAAAAGTGTCCAGCTATAAGGTCAGTAAAATTAAGGATTTGATTTTACATATATTACATTTGAAGTGTTGTGAAGCAGTTAGCTTGTCCGGTAGGCATCAAGTCTCAAGAGAAAGATTTGAGCTGAAAATACAGACATGAGTTTAACAGCCTAGGCATGAAAACTGCATGAAAGTGCTTGCCAAAAAAAAGAGGAGAAAACTGGGGCCAGAAACTTGGGACAACTAATATCAAAAGGTCATGAAAAGAAGCCAAAATCCTGAAGAAAAGAAAAAAAAACAAAAAAAAGGCCATGCATGACAAAGGTAATATCCTGTAGCAGAAGGATATATTGCTTTATAAATCAAAGAAGATGTCAATAGGGAAGAAGAGGATCAAACACAGTCACATGCTATAGGCAGATTACAAGCAGTTGTTCTTAAATCAGAATCTTGTATTTCCAACTGAAGCCTAAAATTCTGCTGGTGGCCAGGGATCTTGTTTTTATAGCTTCCTTTTTTCCTACAGAATGCCTAGTGTATTATGTATGTATTTAAGTGCTTAACATGATGATAAGTGTAAGATAGTCTGCATCTTTTTAAGTAAATATTTTTAAATGCTTTAATTAATGACATCACTTTTGTGTGTATAAGTATATATGGCATAAATACATTAACATTTTTAAGATACTTTAAATCTATAAATATATGTGAGTTATATGGCAGAGCAGGCTCATTACATTTATCTCAATAATAAGTTGTTCCTATTAGTCATGATTCTTATTGATACATTGAGTATGGTTTTTCATATTTACTCCTTATATTCAAATATACATGGTCCTTCATTTTGTGGTACAAGTATGGTAATTTTAGAAACAGAATATATTTCTACTTACTGAATATCAACTACAAATTGGCAATGATTTGGGCAGACTTCCCTGCAGATAATCAGGAAGTTATAATTCATCAAGTTCACTTGTAATAACAACTTAATATCAAATAGAATGCTAGCTAATAAGTCTAGCAAAAACTTCACTAGCATTTTTAAATTAATATTTAAATTTGCATGGCTTATTCCTACAGATAATTATTGTTAACAGGATTAAAAGTGACTATTTAATATTACTTTCAGACTTACTTTGTTCTCAATATTGCTGCTCTTGATTTGGGTAATGGAAATACACAAGACACTTTAAGATGGGATTGCAATCATAATTTGTAATCTCAAATGCTCAAATGAATCTTCTGAGAACAAAGCAGGTTGGGTTTAACACAACAGGCTGTGGATCCAATGTGCCAAGGAAGTCACGTCTAGCTGACGAAGGAGCTACTGTTCAGCTGCAGGCAATGTTTTTGTCCCCATGCTATGTTTTTAAAATGCTGTATATAAAATACATTCACTAATGGTTACCATGGAGAATAGGAGTATTTCTTAGGGGTATAATTCATATTTATATATAACGTCAAGTATTAGACATGAGATTTTGTCTTTTATCTTCTGTACTTATGGTATACTTGGTTTTTCCTCATGGCATTTGGTATTTTAATTAAATAATGCCTTTCTCCTTTCTGTGCTAACATGAGATAAGTCTGACTATGTAATTACAGGGTTCTGTTTTATTTTCCTTGTTTAGATTACCACTTTATGTTAATTGTATATCTTGCAGAAAGAATTATAAGCATATGTTTGAGATGGTTATAATTATAGTGGCACTTAGGTTAAATAGTGGAGAACATATTTTCCAAGTTTAAAAGCCCACTTAGTTCTCCTAGTTTGGCGATTCAGAGCATTAGACCGAAATGGGTGCTGTACTGATTGAGTTGTTATATTTTTGCTCAAAGTTTTTAAAGGACCAACCAAATAAGCTGTGTTTCTGGAAGAAAAGTTTTTGAGCACATAAATTTAAAATGTTTTTTAATATGTAAAGCCAAAATGTTGGAATATCAGCAACTTCTAAGTCACTCGTGTGTGACTTTAAATGCCTAGTACTCCTCAAGAGCTCGTCTGGTACTTATCTGTACAGGAGCTCTCAGCTCCTTGGTGAAGGACAAAGGGGAAAGTGCATTTCTATTTTAGCGAGTCTGTTGCTGAATCTAATTGGTAATTGATGGGAGAAAGTTCTGCTTTGTAGTTCACAAGATGGGGTGGGGAATTGTCTACTGGGAATTGTAGGTAAGGCTAGAAGGAGTCTTATTCACCAATTTTGCCCCTTTCTTAGATTGAAGTTAAAAATAAAAAGGCTGTGCTTTATTAGAAAATAGTGTCTTTAGAGATTTTCCCCCCAGAGCATTTCAAAGTTCAATGTTTAAGAATTTGGTTTTTGCATTTGTGTGAACTTGGGTTATTTTCAGCGTGTTCCAGTACAAAACGTAGGAAACATGTCCTTGGATACTACCCACATTATTTTTCAGCCCAATCCTTGATGTACCCTGTATCTTCCTGGTTTTCCTAGACTTGCTCAACTCCGGGTAGTTATAAAAAAAAATGCACGTGCTCAAACTCTTCAAACTTCGGCCTTTGTCCTTCAGAATTGTCAGAGATAATCATATTCACACTTGGGACATTGGATGGATTTTGGAATTAATCTCACAAGCCCAGGCTACTCCAAACCCAGAAAGCTACAGGCATTTGTGACCCACCCTTCTTTCTCCCATCCTTCCAGTAATGAGGACCTGCAAGATAAGTGGGTTTCTTCCCAATCACTGATTAGTATTTCAATTCCCCTGCTAGGACAAGAAAATTCCTATGAAGCTGGGGCTTTTTGCTGTGGCTTTCACAACCTAGATTCTATCTCAGTTTTTCTGTGAGGAGCATTTATTATGCCCATAGTCAATGCCACTGGGTTTGCTTCGAACAAGAGTGAATTCCTGGAAGATAAAAAAGTACTTGTTGCCTGACTCTTCCGTATTAGATAAGTGTGTTGCCAGGAGATTCCTGTCACAAAGGCCCAGCCCCCAGATCAGATACTATGATTAATAATATAAGCCTGGAAGATTCTAAGTTCATGCTGCCTTGTCAGCCCTCACTTGAATTGGTAGCACCCCTGCTCCCACCAATGCCATTCCTATAAGTGAGGTAGACCCCTCATCACTGACCCATGCCCATTCCTGTTTCATCTGCATATCATCTGCTGAAAATATACCCAGGCTATTGGCTGAGGCTTCACTGACTATGACACTGTCAGCCACCTGAGATTTTAATAAAAAATAAACAACCAGCTAAAAGAGCAAACTAACAGGACACATAGATGTGAACACTCCGTCAATAGGCAGAAGTCAAAATTATAGAAATATACATAATTTAAGACTCCAGAGCTCTTCAATATAACAGTAAAGTCATTATCTTCCCTTCCAAATCTATCTCCATCTTCCCTCATTTCAGCTGCCAGGGGATTCCTCAGCTTCGCCTTCCATCCCAAATCTGAAGTGATTTTACTTTTTCACATGCTTAGTACACATAGTGTTTCTCTCCTATCACAAATTTCTACTCTAAAAGCAACGGACATAATAAAACCTAGAATCTTCTTTGGTTCCCATTTTCAAACCTTCCCTTCCACTGAGGCATCCTATTTTGAATAGAGAAGTTTGCCTTTTGCAAATAGGTATGGGTCCAGAGAAACTGATTGCCCTCTTTAGCTGATTGCAACCCATGCTCCTAATTAAATTCTGCTCGTCTGTGTTCATTTTTCACACGGCAACATCACAAACACAATGGTGAACTGAATTGAAGAGAACCCTACTTTATTTGGTAGAGAAAACAGAAATAAAGCAAATTTTAATAAGTGCCTTAAAAATATCTGTGTATCTGTATTTATCTAAATCTTCACATTCTATATCTATTTAATCTATATGTCTATATCAGAATCCTCTAGAAGAATATGTAGTTATTGTCCATTATTAGAAATAATAGTGTTCACAGTCCATAATCACAGCCAAATTCAGAATCCAGAGGATGGTGCAAAGTAATTAGTTACTGATCCCAATGGATTGCCTTAGAGTCTGGACAGAATCCAACTTGAATGAGTGCCTAGGAGCAATTTCCCCCTTGGTCTCCATTCCTCTTTCTTTGGCTAGTCCTCTACTCTGACCTCTGTGTCATTATTCCATGTTTCTGTAATCCCTTGAAATCAAGGCTGGAATGATAAATTTGTATTTTTATCCTGACATAATAGTAGTAGGTTCCTACATTCTTCAGATTGGAACAAATACTAGAAAACAGTGTCAATACAATAACAACAAAACACAAAGCACCACCAAAAACAAACAAACAAAAAGGTTCTCTTTTGGTTATACTGATCACCTTCCTCCTATAATGTTGCACTATCTTGGTAACTTATTGTTCTAAAAGGCCACCTTGGTGGGGGAAGGGGAGAATGTGTGGAAAGAGAGTGAGAGAGTGAATAGGACAGAGGGCTCTGTCTTGCTCAGTCTCTTTCTCACTCTTTCTTTTCTCTCTCCTTTTTCTCATCACTGTATCTCTGCATCTTTCTCTGTGTTTACATGTAAACAATACATCGACCAAGCACGCAGTACAGATTATAATCAAGTTACATTTTGCTTTTGTCCTCCTCTGTCCTTTTAAAATATAGTCAATGTTAGTAATCTTCCTCTTCCTCCCAGTGACCACTCCAGCATGTCAAATGACTTTTTTTGCCCACTTACAGATGACACTATGGTCAGGAACAGAGTCTCAGTTTGAAAATTATAATGTCCATTTTATGATATGAATAAAATATTTGACTTTAATTTCCTATTAATCTTCTCTCCAGAGTCTCCGTAAGCCTATATGGTGTCTCTGTGCAAATTAGAAAAAAGTGCCCTTTCCTCTGAGCAGACCCAGAATCCCCAGCCGGGTGAGAGGACTTAGCCAATGTAACACTGGCTGAATTTCAGCCCCATTTCAAAAGTTCAGGGGATTCAGAGAACACTATAGTCAATGTTGAGGGCACACCCTGCACAGCCATGCGAACACACCCCTTGTCCCTGCTCCTTTCCCACAGTGGCAAAGTGGGGGCACAGCCCCTTTGCCATTCACTCTCTTCCTGATTACCTCCTCCCCTAAGAAACTAGCAGTTGTTTAACCTGACAAGGTCAAAAGAGTACAGGGAGGAAAAAAGTAAGAGGTAATACAGTACTTCATTACCTGGGCAACTCTGCACCCTGACCATGATGGTAATTCAAAACAGACCGCTCAACTCGTGAGTTGCTTTTGAGGGATCTTCCTAGGTTCTCTGCTGAGCACCTTTCTCCTGAAGCTGCTTCCATCTTGACAGATGCACCTCTCTTCTGTGTGGTCATTTGAATGCCAGGGCATCCCAGGACTATAGCCCCTTCTACTGAGACCTCCTTGACCTTCCATGAGGCCGTATCTAGTGGGGCATACAACGTACTCCCAACACTTCTTTCATCCTACCGGCTCTCTCTAGTGTTCTGTTGACAAAAAGCATCAACCTGAAAAATATTTGAAGAGATTTATTCTGAGTCAAATATGAGTAACCATGGCCTGTGACACAGCCCTCAGGAGATCCTGAGAACATGTGCCCAAGGTGATCGGGTGCAGCTGGTTTCACACATTTTAGGGAGACAAGAGACATCAATCAAATACATTTAAGATAAACATTGGTTTGGTCCAGGAAGGCAGGACAACTCAAAGCAGGGTGGAGGAGGTACTTCCAGGTTATAGGTAAATTTAAAATTTTTCTGATTGGCAATTGGTTGAAAGAGTTTGTATTTTTGTTTTGTTTTGAGAAAGAGTTTCACTCTTGTTGCCCAGGCTGGAGTGCAATGGCGTGATCTTGGCTCACTGCAACCTCCACAGGTTCAAGTGATTCTCCTGCCTCAACCTCGCGAGTAGCTGGAACTACAGGCATGTGCCACCACACCTGGCTAATGTTGTATTTTTGGTAGAGACGGGTTTTCTCCATGTTGGCCAGGCTGGTCTTGAACTCCCAACCTTAGGTGATCTGCCTGCCTCGGCCTCCCAAAGTGCTGGGATAACAGGCGAGAGCCACCGCACCTGGCTGAAAGAGTTATTATCAATAGAAAGGAACATAAATGTTTCTTATCAGACGTAAGGTCTGTGTGGATGTTAATGCTGGAGGGTATGATGAGGCACGTTTGGCCCCCACTTCCTGTTATGGCCTGAGCCACTCTTTCAGATTAAATTTTAGAGTGCCGTGCTCAGAAGGAAGTCCATTCAGATGATTGGGGGGCCTTAGAATTTTATTTTTGGTTTATAGTTCCAAATATACAAATGCATCTCTTGTCCAGACAAATTGCAGGACTTAAGACCAGCAGATCCCAATGAAGTAGTGCTCTCCTCACTCAGCCACCAATTAGTATTTTTCTTGCTCTCTATATTTACCAGACAAAAGTCAGATCCCAATCCACAATCCATTCCATCTTTCACAGGTAGGATTCAGGCCTCAATCCTTTGTGTCTCTCAACTTCTGCGAATACATTTCAAGGCATTCCAAGTATCCCTTCTTGAAGCTCTCTAGCTAGCCTTAGTGTCAGAATGTAGCAACACATCCATACCCCGCCCCCCGGAAAATGTATGGAATGGGGCGGCAAAACCCAGCAAGGCAACTGCTATCTCCAAATAAATCTCTTCATTGATCACGTCGCAAAATTATGCTTCCTTAAAAATGATCTTTTAGCCAGGCACCTATAGTCCCAGTTACTAGGGAAGTTAATCTGGGAGGATCATCTGAGCCCAGGAGTTCAAAACCAGCCTGGGCAACATAGCGAGACCATATCAAAAAAACCAAATATATAAATAAATAATAAAATAGTCTTTTAGATTCTCCAAGTAGATTTAAGATTTAAAATATGAAGTAAGCTTTGGCTGATTTCTTTAACATTCTGCACGAATCACTTTGTCTCTTTCAATTGGTCTCTCATATTGGTAATATACTCATAAATGAGACAGTCATAAATGAGACTCTTTCTTAAATACTGTTTATAAAACTTGCCATGTGTGTCAGTCAGCAGAGATAAAAATAACCCAAACGTCTCAATGGTTTAAAGAAAAAAAGGTTTATACTTTGCCCCTGGTTTGTGATCCTAGGCTGAGGGCTCTACTCTGCATTGTCATCACCTTTACTCCATGACCCAGGCTAACAGTTCCATTATATGAAACCCTCACAGCTTCAGTGGTGGAGGAAACGAGGAACATACTGCAGGATATGCTAGATCTTATTTATCTGGCTAAAGAAAGTTACATGAACTCACTTGAGTTCAACTGATAGAAAAGCATCATTCTCTTGCAGGGAGGACACTGATTGGTAAATTCTGTTACACCACCCTAGGCATCCCAGTCTTGAGGAGAAACAGGAGAGAAGGCATTCAGTGGTTTAGTCACTGATTATATAAAAGAATGACAAATGATCAGATATGAGCCAGGAAAGAAAATTTCACCAATTCTGTCTTGGGGCTTTCCCACCAGGTAGAGTGACTATTTTAGGTTTCTTTTATAAAATATTCCTTTCTTTCATATGTTGTAAATATACTTTTTTCAGTGGTTTGTCATATGGGTACTTAATGAGGTTAGTATATAACATATAGGCCAGAGAAAAAATAACAATTATTAAACACCTTTTATGTGTTTACCTAAAAGTGTAGGCATGTTACATAACTTTATGTGGTTAACATAGTTAATTCTTTATGAAGGAGTAACTATCATCCCTGTTTAAATATAAGGAAACTGACATTTTAGAGATTATGTGATTGCTAAAGTTTAGCAAATTGGTTAAGGTAGAGACAGAATTCAAACTCAGTTCTTAATCCAAAGCCTTTGGCCCTTCCATTAGAGCACCAATGGTTGATTTCTTGGGACTTTCACTCCTTTTTAGTAATCTAATATTGTTCCTAGTGGACTCTTTAGGCTGAACTTCCTAATCAGAATTCAGTAAGTCAACTTAAGTAACAGCAAGGGAATTTTTGTTTTGGTCTGAGTGGCTGTTTTGTTTTAAACACTAGTTTATGAGCCAGCTGATGGAAATTTTATTATTCAAAAAGCTACTTATTGTGTACTGGAATATGCAGAACCATCACATACTCTGCTTTCCAAGAAAGAGTCATTGAACTGAATATAAATTAGTAAGAGGCTGAGAAATAGAGGATTCCAGCAGACTCTACCCCCCACTCTTTGAATATGCTACCTTTGAGTGCCATAGGCCTAACCAAAAAAGAAAATCATGAAATTGTGGAGTTAGAAGGGAATTGGAGCTCATATGGTAAAAATCTGCATATTCAACAATTGAGGATACTGAAAGGTTGAAAGTCCAAAGAAAGTTAGTGATTATGGTAGTCAACTTCCAAAATAACCATCAGTGATCTTTATATCCTGGTATTATGCCCTTGAGCAATCCCTTCTCATACTGAATCAAGCTGGATTGTGTGGTCAATAGACTATGGTAGATATGACCATGTATGAAGTTCAACTCTGGCTCATAAAGGTACTGGAGCTTTTGGCTTACTGTCTGATCACTTGCTCCAGGTAAATTCAGCCACCATCTTGTGAAGACACTCAAAAGCCCTATGGAGAGGCTCACATGGAGAGTATGCACCTTGTTAGCACCAACTTACCAGACATGTAGTGGGATCCCTGGGAATGGATCCTGCAGCCCCAGTCAAGCCTTCAGATGACTGCCAGCCCAGCTGACCTCTGACTGCACCTCAAGAAAAACTGAGCCAGACCTCAACTCAGCTCCTCACAAATTTTTGGCCTACATATCCTGACCTTATGGGATAGTAAATGACCATTGTAATTTTAGGTCATTAAGTGTTAGGATACTTAAATAGATAACTAATATGAAGACTTACTCTGGGACAGAAAGATCATTGAAAGAGATATACAAATAGATTTCTGTTCACATTCTGAACTCCAAACACACTGTGTTTTTTCCATGGCCAATGCCACCATTCTCACATAGTTACATCTGCTCTATTTAAGCTTCATATTGTCCTCCTCTCCAGCATATTTCTTATAGCATAAAATTATCCTATCACTTTTCCTACTTAAATTAACAAAATAAAACTATTTTTCCTGTATCCCAACATTTTCCAGCTAGCAACTCATTTCTGGGATCTTCTTCACAGAAACACCATTCCTTAGAGTTATCTATAATAGCTGTTTCTCTTTCCTTAGTTCTAATTCTTTTTAAACCCACCTTACTCATTCTGTTATCCACACTTTTCTGAAAGCATTTATAAGCTTACCAGTGACCTCATGTTGCCAAACCCAAAGGACAGCTCTCAAGACATATTTTACTCAACTTTTCCATAGTACTAGAGCTGATAATAGATTTCTCCTTGAAATTATTTCTTCACGAGGGCTGCTGGACACCCCGTATTCCCGAATGATCTCATTCAAGTTGCTTAATCTTCCTCCTACTGCTCACCTCTAAATGTCAGAGTGCCCAGGACTCAGTTTGGATTTTTCTCCTTTATCAAATTCACTCTCAGTGATTTCAGCAAGGTCCTTGGCTAACAACTCTGGAATACAGATATATATTCCCAAACTCTCCACCAAGCTCTAGATCAATGTATCCAATAACCTGATTGATAGCTGCACTCAGATGTCTAATTGGCCTCACACATTTAATACGAACAAATCTAAACTCTTGATTTCCCACCCTAAGCCTGCTGTCCTCAGCCTTTTACACTTCAGCAAGTAGAGTAAGCAAATCTAGTCCTCTCCAGTCTTTTTCACCTCCTAGAGTGAGAAACAACACTGGAGTCATAATTATGTTCTATGGTTCTTATGTAATCCCACCCCCGAACCATCAACGACGTATGCAGTATCTACCTCTTAAATACCTTCTCAATAAGACTGCTTACTACTTCGATAGTCACTTCCCCAGCTAAGCCACCTTCCTATCTTCCTTGGAGCAGGGTGCTGGTTCCAACTGGTCCCCTTGCATGCCTTCTTACAACCTCACAGTCTATTTTCTGCACAGCAGTTAAAGTAATCCTTAAAACTCTCCAGAGGCTTTCCACCATGGGAGGAATAAAAGTCAAACTGCAGCCTAAAAGGCCCCAAATGAGCTGGTTTGTCTAACGCTAATCTCATTTTCCTGCCTTATCCCTCTCTGGGATCACTGGCCTTTCTGTATGGGAAACACACAAAACAAAACCCCACCTCAAATCTGCGCACATCACATTCCCGCTGCTGGAAATGATCTTCTTCCGTATATTCACATGCTTCACTTTCCAATTTCCATCAAACTCTCCTAAAAAAAAAATCCTCTTTCAAATGGCATTCATTAACCACTTTATGTGAAAATACCATCCATTTCTTTCACTCTCTATACCTTATCCTAATTTAATATTCTTCATGACATTCATAACCTTCTGTCATATTATATTGCTCATTTATTTTATTGTCTGTATTCCTTACCATAATATGAACCCCATGAGTACAGAAACTTTCCCCCCCTTTACCACTGTCTAAACTAGTGCCTGATATATAATATGTTTTTCATAAATTACAGTTTTGAATGAATAAATGAAGGAAGGATTGCTTGAGTTCTCAAGAGTCCTATATTTTGAACTGTTCATCACTGTTTCTCTAGCAGTGAGTCCTGTGGCACATATGGGTGTTCCATAAATATTTATCAAATAGCTAAATGGGCATATGATTGTCATAGAAACAGGTACACATCCAGAGTGAATGGGGAGCCCGTGCCTTGCCTGATGCCACAATGCCGTTGCTCCCTCTGAGGACTGCCTAATTAATTGTTCACTGGTGAAACATTTCTGAGGAGTACATGTTGAGGAAATGAATGAGTGTCCTAATGAACAATTGAAGGGAGATTTGGTCCCAGGAACTATTTTAAGAAGACATAGCTTCCAATTCTGCATATAGCAAAATTAAAGGAGATAAGAAGTGAGAAGAGGAGTTGGTCACTAGGAAGTGATGAATAATTTCTAAAAGAAAAAAATGTAATAGAAAGGTCAAGGAAAAAGCAAGCTCACATTAAGATTAAATGAGTTAAACGTCGTGGTATTAAAATCAGAAAAAATTTAGATGAGGTTAGCAGAAAAGGAAGAAAAAAAGGAGAGTTACTTAAGTAAACAGAAGATTCATTTAACATTATCTTATGTTCAGGACCGATGATTCCTAAGCTTGTTTCTATGTGGGGATTGCAATAACTAATAATCTCTATATTTTGAAATGAACGTATTTTTTCCTGAATGTTTACTGGTCTTGGGTAACAGATTCACAATATTTAACAACAGCAAAAGTCTTTTCTAGAGAAAAGTTGTGATCTAAATTCATCAGAGATTTTTGTCCTAACTTGTCTCAAGCTTTGTTCTGTTTAAATTACAAATCAATAATTGGTGAAAATTAATAATTACAATTTAAAAAGGGAATTTTCAGTCTACTTTAGAACTACTGATACTAAGCCAGGTAAATATAATGAATGAGAAGTAATACTTTGTAGTTACTATGTAGCTTTTATTTTATGACCAACAGTATTTCAGAAATATTACCTTACTAATTCTTCCAGTACCACCTCAATATTAAGCACAGCTCCCGTAAGATAACTTAGTGTAGGATATTTTCTTATTAATTGAGTAATATGAATTTTTAAAATTAAATGACACAAAAAGTTGTCAAATATTAAATCTGTTATCATGCCCACAAAATAACATTTGTCATGCAGTAGAAAGTAATTTTTATGATGGTTTTTAATTTTTCACTGGTGAAGCATTTCTGATGTCCTTATTCTATTTTTTTCTTAGAAATAAATGATCAATTAAGCAATAGAAACACAAGCTTTTTGTTCTTAAAGATTTATTGAACATATAAACCTTATTGAAACAATATGCGATACATATATACTGTAAATGTTATTACTCACTTGCAGAATGCTGCATCTAGAACTAGAGTCTAAGTATTAGGGGAAAGTCAGTGTGTTTATAAGCACCTTAATTTATCTGTAACCCATATTTTGTATTTTTGTAATGTTATGAAACTTTAGTTTTTGATATTGTAAGGAAATGTGTATTATCTGCATATTTTAATATATACATATTCTAAATGTGCACATTTGTTGAACAGATACTATGAAGTTTCTATTAAATGTGGCTTCAGATTTGCTATGTTTTATTATGCATAATGAAATTACTGCACTTGTAGTAATTTCCCAAGTGAGGTCTGGGACAAAACACATCTTTTGCCTTTATTCTACTGCCATTTTAAATCTACAGGCTTTCTTTTTTTTTTTTTTTTTTTTTTTTTTTTTTTTTTGAGACTGAGTCTCTCTCTGTCACCCAGGCTGGAGTGCAGTGACACGATCTCTGCCCACCTCAACCTCCGCCTCCCAGTTTCAAGCAATTCTCCTGCCCCAGCCTCCTGAGTAGCTGGGATAACAGGCGTCTGCCACCACGCCAAGCTAATTTTTGTATTTTTAGTAGAGATGGGGTTTAACCATGTTGGTAGGCTGGTCTCAAACTCCTGAGCTTGTGATTCGTCCGCCTCGGCCTCACAAAGTGCTGGGATTACAGGTGTGAGCCACCGCGCCCAGCCTAAATCTACAAGTTTTTACATTAGCAAATAATGATTAAGTCAGAGCGGTTAGCTGAGTACAAGGTAAAGCTAAATGAGCGCAGAGCAGTTAGCTGAGTACAAGGTAAAGCTAAATGAGCAAAGAACCTCATATTAATGCTGAAGTTCTGAGAAACTGAGGGTCTACCTAACGAAAGATTCTAATACAGTAGAAGATACGTTACTTTAATTTTTTTTTCTTCTTCTTTTTGAGACGGAGTCTCGCTCTGTCGCCTAGGCTGGAGTGCAGTGGCGCGATCTCCGCTCACTGCAACCTCTGCCTCCCGGGTTCACGCCATTCTCCCGCCTCAGCCTCCTGAGTAGCTGGGACTACAGGTGCCCACCACCACGCCCGGCTAATTTTCGTAATTTTAGTAAAGACAGGGTTTCGCCATGTTAGCCAGGATGGTCTCGATCTCCTGACCTCGTGATCCGCCGGCCTCAGCCTCCCAAAGTACTGGGATTACAGGCATGAGCCACCGCGCCTGACCACGTTACTGTGATTTTATAAAAAAGACTCTGAAATATATTTACCTGAAATCTTCAGATAAAATGCAAAAGAAATGTTTTTTATTTTTTCTTATTAAATGTATGGGTAAATATCTCAGATGTTCACATACTTGCTAGCTGACATTTGATCATTTTGTGGGGACAGATTGGCTGATCCCAAGTACTGTACTATCTCATTTATTCGTTATTCAGTCAGGTAGAAACTGCTACCCACCTCCTTTTACAAATAGAGCAACTAAGTTGCCTAAAGATACATATTTGATAAGAAGCTGAAGCAAGACTCAAACATGTTCTTCTGACTCTGGGTCTAAACTATTCAATTTTGCCCGGCTTCTCAGTTGCTTCATGATGATCCCAAAACCCTAATAGTAAGGCTGTGCACAGCTAGGAGTAAAATGCAAAACAGTAATGACTTTAACAAGATGGAGTGTCTTTATCTCTCTGTTGAAAGGTGCTCTGCTTGAGAGAGTCCCTGGCTGGAACAGCTAATTCTTTCAGTTCTAGAAGCAGCAGCCCTTTCTCCTTTATTACTCTGCCCGTGCATGGAAACATGATATCTTGATTTGCATGATCATGTGCCACGCTAAAAAAGAAAGGGCACTGGGGTAGGAAATCTGCAGTCTCTGATACACACATACCAAAAAAAGTAGATAGATAGAAGCATAGAAAGATAACCTGGAAGTTATCTAATTCCAAGATTTAAAATTTGACATCATTTCACAGTTAGGGTTGTAATGAAATAATAAGCTTGACTACTTTCCTTTACCAAGACTCAAAATAATTTTTCTTTAAAACAAGTAAAAGTCTCCTTGTTTTACTTTCATTTTTATGTTGTTTTTCATTTTATTTGCTTGTTGTCTGGGAAGAATAAAGGAATGGCAATGCTCTGACCCACTGTGTATAGAAAAGCAGCCAGTATGGAGAAAGCTCACAGAGAGCACCACCTCCCCATTCAGTCCTTGCTTCCTTTGAGCTGTGACCAGAAAACCCGCAGGAAGCTAGTAGCCGCCTCCAGGCTGAAGGGGCTAGTAGCGGGAAGACTGAGAGAGTGTAAATTGCCGTTTTACTCCCGACCCCAACTTGGATGCAAGATGGCCCCAACTTTTTTAAAATGTCGTTTCTGTTTCGGAACTGTTTATTACAATTTGTTTCTTAGTCCTAAGGAAACAGAAAAGTTAACTCCAAATAGCAAGGTATGTTTTAGGCCCTGTAGGAACATGTAGAGAAGAGAAATCAACAATTGTCATACCTAAAACACTTCTAAATTCATAATGCTTTTTCTTTCCTGCACCAGCTGATTTTTCTTCATTTAGGCTACAGAACTCCGATGGTATTCCGGGTATTGATAGAGCAACTTTTGTGAGACAGAGACTGTGTTGCCTTTTTGCAACACTCTTTTTTCCTATTAAATACCAACCCTTAAAACATTCCTTACTGGAATGGGAAGTGGATTAAAATAATCCAAAATAAATTAAGTAGCAAGAGCAAGTTAACAGTAGATCACAAGTTCTGCCAGACATTCTAATAAAGGTTTTATTCTATGCAGTCATGAAAATAATGTGGTCAAGAAAATTTTGTGCTAACTTCTACTTGCCACAGGGAGGCTTTAATTAACCTGTCTTACGAGTCACTGAGCCTTTATGAATTCCATTTATATGGCATTGTGGGAATATGACATTTACTTCTTCACTTTTTTTTTTTTTTTACTTTGCTTTTTTCAATTATTGCCATGAAGAAAGTTTATTGAGCAAATGTCACTGCAAAAGAAGCCATGGCCTAGTAGTGGCCATACCTATTTGACTGCTAAAAAAAGCACCTTAATACCTAAGTGATGGATTGTTGGGTGCAGGAAACCACCATGGCACACGTTTACCTGTGTAACAAACATGCACATCCTGCACATGTACTCCGGAACTTAAAAAATAAATGAAATAAAATAATTTTTTTTAAAAGAGAAAGGCTTGTAGTTTCCTAATGGGGCCTTTAATACCCAGAAATGGTATCCTGATCTTGTTAAGTGACTTGGAAAACAAATGCATCAAATTCAAAGGAAAAAGCCAGGTCGGTCATTTGCAGAAATCTGAGAATTAGAGGCTGGGAAGGGTAAGGGAGAAGAGGACAGGGAGAAGTTGGTTAATTGATACAAAAATCACAGCTAGATAGGAATAATGTTTTCTTGTTCTATAGCACTGTAGGGTGAATGTAGTTAATAATTCATTGTATATGTTCAGAAAGCTAGAAGAGAGGATTTTGAATGACCTCAACACACAGAAATGAAAAATGTTTGAGGTGATAGCTATTGTAATTCCCCTGATTTGATCATTAGACATTGTATACATGTATAAAATGATCACTGTGTGCCCCATAATATGTACAATTATTACATGTCAACTGAAAACAAAAGGACAAAAAGTCTTTGAATGCTTGAAAGTAGCACAGAGTTATTTTCATCTGTTAAAGACAAAATCCACACTTCCTTGATTTTGATATTCATAACACGATCTATGTCAAGCTTATGCTTGATCTCTCTTAGGTACAATAATATATGTCAGTGACCAGTAAAGTCACTGTGTCAAAGCCATCTGCACAGCTCCAATTCCCTCAGCACCTGGTATGGAGAAGGTTATTCTGTGTATATCCAGAGCCTGACAATCTTTCAGTAATTAGGACAACTTTTCACTGGTTTGTGGCTACTGAGAAAAGAAAAATATTATGAGTGCTTCATGAAATGCACCATGACCTTGCACTAAGATAATTTTATTTTCTTATAAGATAGAAAAGGCAAATACAATTTAAAGAGGTAAAATAAGGGCAAATCTCAACGCAATGCAAAAAGTAAATACCAGGTGAAATACAAAGGCTGGAAGAATTGATTATGCCACTTGGTTGCTCTTCTGAGGAAGATAAAAGAGGCAGGGACATGCTCTGTTACTCCTTGTGTGTAGAAGTCGGGCTTGGAAACAACACACTGACATCTCTGCCATGCAGATCACTCCAATAAGCTAGTGTGCTGAATCAACTATTATCATTTAGGAACTTCCTGGGCCCACTGATTGACAGCTACACAGTGTATCTTAATGGTCTTTTTGCAAGCCAATTTTAATGAAAAATAAAATTACATGGAAGAGAATGGGATCAAAAGTAAAAAAGAAAAAGTATCAAAAATGTTTCACCAGTCATTTAACGTGAAAATAGCAAGTGGATTACTCTAGTCCTAGTTAGATGATGAAAAAAAATCCTGTGACCACTCTCATGTGTTTAGACACTTTACCAGAAACGCTGGCAGAGTACGTGTAATATTAAACGTTTAGCACAGTGGTTTGTTTGTGACTGCTTTCATTAATAGATTCTTATCTTAAACTCTTTCTTAATGATCACAACTACCATCATCGGCCCAGATATGAACTTCATAGACCAGGACAACATCAGCTCGTTGACATTTGACTGATTATCAGTTCTCAGCACACACATCAGAAGTCAAGTGGTTAACAATTTTATTTGTATTTTACATACATTCTTGCTACTATTCCAAACTCAAAAGCTCTTCAGCTCACAAAGAAAGACAGTTACTCTTTCTAGCATATACTATTTTAGAATTCAAGGGCATCCAGTGCCTCATCTCAGCCCATAACATGAGCCAATATTAAAAAAAAAAAAAAAAAACAAGAAACTTCTGCTAAAGGTTCACAATATTTATGCCTTTTAAGGAAAGTTCCAGATGCATCAGAAAAGGTAAAGAGTTATCAAACTTTCTGTAGATTTTTAACAATACTTCTATTTTAGTAATTTCAAATATTAAGAGCTTTTATGGGTCTTGATGAAAGAAAGGTTAACAGATTTACTTTAACAATATTTTCTGTAAAGGAAAAAGGTAATACTGATAATTTATAATTTATGTCTCACATACTTCTATTAATAATTTAATATGACTTCAAGAAATAGAGTCAGAGGTATATGTAAGAACAAAATAGGCCGGGTGCGGTGGCTCACACCTGTAATCCCAGCACTTTGGGAGGCCAAGGCGGGCGGATCACAAGGTCAGGAGATTGAGACCAACCTAGCTAACATGGTGAAACCCAGTCTCTACTAAAAATACAAAAAATTAGCCGGGCGTGGTGGCGGGTGCCTGTAGTCCAGCCACTCAGGAGGCTGAGGCAGGAGAATGGCCTGAACCCAGGAGGTGGAGCTTGCAGTGAGCCAAGATCGTGCCACTGCACTCCAGCCTGGGCGACAGAGCAAGACTATGTCTTAAGATGAGATGAGATGAGATGAGATGAGATGAGATGAGATGAGATGAGATGAGATGAGATGAGATGAGATGAGATGGAACAAAATATACTGTTTGAAGACAATAGAAGCCAACTGAGATATGGGTACTTGAAAGGTCAATATTTTGACAATGTCTTGACAGTGGTGTTCTTTAAATATGTATTAAACATTCATTAAGAAAAAATGCTGAGTACTTTGTGGGGTAAAAGGTTTGATTGCAATGCTTACCTCCCTTTTCTCTCTATTGTTATCCTTAATTCTTCCATTCAAGCCCAAATTCACATGCTGTCTGTTTAGCAAAGCAAGATAGAGGTTAACTGGTCCCACACATCTTAAGAGTTTACCATCTATTGTCACTTAAGAATCCTCCTTGAGTATCTCACTCCTTTCAAACCCCAACACCTTATTTATTATAAACCCATACACTACTCATCTGGTTTACCATAAGTCAAATTATTACTACCTCATTTTTGCAGCAAAATGATGTTTTGTATCTCCTGGGCAATTAGCCTTTGCCAAGTTCTTTAATACAGCTCTGGGTTCCAAACTACAGGAATGGCCACCATGAGGTTCAGGACATTTGACCCCAAAATATGGCAGCTTGGCATTTGAGAAGACAACAGAAGCAAGAAAATCTCTCTGACCTCTTACTGCCATTTTCCCCTGAAGCAGGTCATGAAAACATTCTCTGATCTTCCTCTAAAATGGGTCATAAACAGTATTGCATATGCAAAATAAAAAACTATAAATGCATAAAATAGGTCATGTTATGCCCAGTCCGTTTATTCCCCGAAGAAGACCACCAGAGTCCAGAGTCGAAGCTAAGCAGCAAGGATCGTTATTACAGGTTCGAACCCGGAACTCTCACTCACTCTCGAAATGAGAGGGTCAAGAGAGAGAGAGTTCCCCCCACAGAGCATTAAACAGTGTTATATAGTCTAAGAAGAGTGGTCATAGAATCGTTATACAGATCAGATGTATGATTGGCTGGTGTTTGAACAAGGTGATTTGGTTAACTATGATTGGTTCCCGCCATTTCTGGTATCTCAGTTCAACTCTTGAGACAGAAGAGCAGTTTTCTGCACAAAGGCAGTTAATTATATTGCGTCAGGTTGCACAACTGGTTTATGGCAGCATGAGTTCATCTTAAACATGTCTTGTGACCTAGCCCCAGGAAGAAAAACAGGTACTTACAGAACTTTCGAAACCTCTGGTACGTGCAGAGATAAGAAAGCAGAACAAAGGGTGTAGCAATAGGGAGCAAGGGGGGGTGGGTATGTCTTTGTGTTTTTGTGTCCTTTCAGTCACAAGACCTTATTCCAGAGGGGCCCCTTCCTATAGTCAGAGGAAAGGAATAAAGACACAGGAACACAGAGAAGAATCTGAACAAACAGACCTTGCTAAGTCCTCCCTCTCCAGTTTATTACAGTTAGATCATACCCTATTTTGTCCAATCACTTCTACACAGCTGTCTGCTCCTCATGAAACCTAAGCATAAAAATACACAATTTTCCCTTTTTTGGGTGGTCTTCATTACTGAAGGCTCCTGTGTCATATAACTTATATTAAATAAATTTGTATGCTTTCCTCTTATTACTCCACTTTTTATTATTGATGCCTCAGCCACGAGTCTTGCAATGGGTGTGGAAAGACACTACCTTTTCTCTCTTACAACACCCGTAAATGTTAATGAACTTGTTGACCAGAAAAATAAAGAAGCTATTAAAACAAGATATACATTTAAAAAGAAATCAGGTACATAAATTAAAGAAAAATTGAAATTAACCAAATAATAGAATGACCCATGTCGTACTTTGCTTTCTTCCAACAGCAGACCCTGAGTCAAGGATTCAGGGCAAGTGGTTCATTTGAGGGGTGAAGGGAACACTCATGAGAAAAAAGTGATAAAGGGATGTGAAAGAAGGAAGGGAAAACAATTAATAAAGGATGACCTTATCTAGCCAGCCATCACTGCAGGTGACTAAGCTTAATCTTCAAAGGGACACTTGAGAGCCAATGAAAAATACATAATATCATAGTAAAACTCTCCAGGGAGCCAGAAGGGTGGGATAATAGTATATCAGCTCTTATTAGTCATTGGTTGAGGGCTGCTGACAGAGGTATTAATTCCTCTGCACTTTCAGCATGCCAAACAAGAGAGGATGTGGGCCGTAGATGCACAAGAAAGCCTACAGGCCGAGGAATGCTGCCCAATAGAGAAGAAAGGGCACCAAATACTGATAAGACATTAAATCATTAAATGCTTCTCTACAGAGGCCTTATGGGGCCTAATGAAAACATAGACTAGAGATACAAATAGATTAAATGATTGAATTTGAATCTATAAAAGTAAAAGACTAATCAGCCATACCACGGCTAGGTTATGTCTCTAAGCCACTGAAAACACATTCTTTATTTTTCCAAACTGTCTTTAATATTTACTGAAATAAAAATATATGCCTCGTCAGAAAACATGGTGCATTAGATGTCATGCCCTACCTTAAAGGAAATGAGGTTTTTAATAGTTCAGGGAGACGAGAGACTCAATTCAAATTCCCCCATCACAGCTGGATAAAGAAAATGCATACAGAAAGTAGCCACTGACTCCTCAGCCTTTAGGCATACAGCTGTATGAATTGGGGGTCTAACTTCAATTCCTGGGGGATCAGAAATCTTTAAATGCTAAAATAAATGTCTATTCTTGGAAGCCCCAGTGGAAAGCCAACAGTGGGGGAATCCCCTGAGGAAGAACAGTTCCACAGGATGTTCAGAGCCAGCCCCGTGTGGGGAGAACAATTCAAACCCCAGCACTGCATCTGCTCTCGGCCTAAAAACAGAACCACACCTACCACTTCTGTCCATCTGCCACCCACAACAACACTTAGTTCATTTCAAAATAAAGTGTACATGCTCACATTATAGAAACAATTTAAAAATAATCAGAGAAAAACACATTTCCTTAATATGATTTTACTTTTCTGAGACAGAATTTTGGAGGCTAATACATTCAAGTATACCAAACTAAAATATCGGATAATGTGGCCAGTGAAATGATTGAACTTAAAAACTTGTGTTAAAAATATGGTATCTGACATTCTCGCCAAATCACTCACTATAAATTTCTTAATAATAATAGCTTCAGACTTATTTTTGGTTCAGTAACTTTTGCATCTACTATAAATAATTTAAGGACAACTATTAGTTTGGATTTTAAAAATGTATTCAAGAAGCTAAAACTTAAAAAACAAAGCAACAAACACGATGATTGTTTGGGTACTGCCAGAAGAATTATCATTGCCATTCTAAAACCGGAAGATAAATCAAGGTGTCCTCTAAATTTATTGGTAGCCATTGTTGGTAGCCATAAGTGCCTGATTACCACATGTATTAGTTAGCTATTACTACATATCAAATTAGCCAAAATATTAGGTGGCTTAAAACATTAATAATTACTTATTTTCACTCATAATTTCTTTGGGTCAGGTGAGAGGTTGGGGAGGAAATTATGCCTCCCCATCAGCTAAAAGACTTAAAGTCTTGGTATTGGATCGAATTTTTTTAATTCACTGCATGTCTGATAGTTGATACTGACTCTAGGTTCCAGGCCTACCTGGTGCTATTAGCCAGAATACCCACATGTGGCCTCTCCATCTGGCCTGAACTTCTTTGCAACATAGTGGCATGTGTCTGAGAGAGAGAAAGCCAGGTGGGAGTTGTGTTGCCTTTTAAGAACTGGCCCTGAAAGTCATGCAGCATCATTTCTACTGCATACTATTGACTGAAGAAGTGACAAAAGTCTTTCCCACTGTGTTTCTAGTGGGGAAACATAGATTTTCCCTCTCAACAGAGGAGCATTTCGGTCACATTGGAAGAAGAAAATGTGGAATGGAATATATATTGATGTATTCATTTTTGGAAAATGTAATTTGCCACCCTACAAAATAAGGTCTCTTGACCCCACACCTGAAGGATCTTTCCCCCATAGTCAAACTGTACTCAGCATCTATGTTTTATAAAGACAGCTCGTTATTTTTGATGAGTTGGGAAGTTTTCAAAGAATTTTTATTGGAATTGATTACTTCCAAACACTTGAGGGCAAAAGAAAACAAGGAAACTGAGGACTAAGCACTGATTTTTTTTTTTTTTTTTTTAATCTTGCCCAAATTCCTGTCTTAGGGATCTGGGGCGCCATGCCCTGCAAACCATGAATTCTCATCAGATGGGTTTTATTTAACCCTATATATCGTGACTTACTTTCCAACCTAACTCTGGCATAACATTACATGACAAAAAGAAAATCAAAACATTTTACTCCACATGTTTCTTTGCCATATTTTGAAATGCCCTGCAAAGCTGTCTTTTGTGAGGAAGAATTTGCATCTGTAAAGAATCTTTACTAACATAGTGAGATCCTTTTCTTCCAGGCCCTCTCCTGAAGAGATTAACTGAGAGTCTTGCACATTTTAAAGGTCTGAATAGGAAACAATGTGTCATCTATTGTCTCTAAGGACAACCACTATGAGAATTCCAAAGAACCTTGCCCTCCACAATCTTTTACCTTAACCTGAACTTTTCCTTTCTGCTAATCCTAGGTCTTCAGATGAACTCAACCAATTGAACCAATTGTAAACCAGAAAATGTTTAAATTTACCTGTAGCCTGGAAACACCTC